>NC_051210.1:1163339-1499355 GCF_015220075.1 Falco rusticolus
ATGCCCAGAGCACATGAGGTGCTGCACAGTACCTAAGAATGTGCTTCATTCAGAAATGTGTGCAACGTAAAGACAGTAATGTACAACCATATGTTAAAAGTGCTCTTACATGTATCATCCCACCTAGTTAGTCCCTACCCTCTACCCCTTCCCTCTGGATCCCTTTGGCTTCCTTCAGTGTGCTGCTCTCAAGTGTATAATAACATGGGTCAGGGTTAGTGCACGAACTGAGGGATAGAGAAATCTTCCAAACAAATGGTTCAGAGCCTTATTTTTCCTCATTTTTCTCTAGCAAATCCAGGGTTTGGAGGAGCTTTCCTCTGCTGGGTTATGGAATGAATTGACCTCCTACAGTATCTTGCAACTGTGTCAAAACCACAGTTGTGGATGGTTTAGTGTTGTGGGTTGTTTTGTTTTTAAAGCATGTATTTTTTAAAATTTATCTGAGTATTTAATCTGACAGTATTTAATATGTAAACTTGTCTGTTGCCAGAAAACAGAATCAACAATTGTTAAAATTAACAATTCAGCCTATTCAGTGAAGATATGCTTTCATAAAACAGTTTTGTTATCTTGAAATCATACTAAACAATGCTTAGAAAAAGAAATAATTATTTTTTGAAACTTGGGTCGTACACTGTAAAAGCCTCACTCAAATTCCAAGTAAATATATAGTGGTAGTGCCAGATCTGCAGCCCTGTCAGGAAGGCAGAAGGAGCTAATTAATGTCTCCAGGAGCTCACAAGGCACAGATTAAAATTTGGAAAAAAACATCCTGGCCTAATGTGACACATTTCGTTTTTACCACACTGAGCAAGAGGAATCAAACCTGTATTGCTCATCAGCCAACACCAGCACAGCGTGAAAGATGGCTTGTTTAGGTTTCCCAGATTTTATTATTTACATTTTTCTTCTTTTCCTTCCCTATCCCTCCTCTTTTTTTTCTCCTATACTTCTGTCTTTTTCATTCAGCTACCTACAAGCCAACAAAGCTTTCTTTTTGCCCAAAATAACAGCAGAATGTTCAAGTTTACATTTCATTTTTAAAATGTAATTGAGAGGAAGAGCGTAGGATTCTCCCATTGTAAACAACGAAAACACAAATAACGAGGCAAACAGTCATTGTGAAGACAAGGGTGTTGATGGGAACAGAAGGGGCTCACAGGGATAGTACTCCCACTGACTTCTGCAGTGATGGAAAAGTAGGAAGGGAAAGGAAAGCCAAGAGGAGGAAGTCTTGGTGTGATTTTCATTATCCCAGTGAGGTCTTGCAGCTTCATTTTCTGTTTAACAGTACTTTCTTGTCTTTTAATCTAAACACTTCATGTTACAAAACCAAGATTTTTCTGCTTCTGTGGCGAGCAAATTGAAATGGAGCTTGTCCAAGGAGAAAGCTTTCACATCTGCTGATGGAGAGAGAAGCTGGTTTCTCCAGACCTCCCAGTCGTGAATGACAGCTGGGTGCTTATTCCCATTGGCTTCTTTGAAGATCTTAGCTGGAGTGAATTGGCAGATACTAACCCTCCTGCAAACTAGATGGCTGCCAGACAGTGTCAGAGAGTTACGAGGTTACCACAAGACCTGGGGAGACCATGGCTTGAAATTTGAAAGTATAGCATCCTGGCTTGTGTCTGAAACACTGCAGCCAGCAGGATGAAGGCAGTGACTGTGCCCCTGTGCTCGACACTGGTCAGGCCACACCTGGAATCCTGTGTTCAGTTTTGAGCCCCTCACTTCAAGAGGGATGTAGAGGGGCTGGAGCATGTCCAAAGACAGGCAATGGAGCTGGGGAGGGGGCTGGCAGCTGAGGGGTGTTTGGTCTGGAGAGGAGGAGACTCAGGGGGACCTGATCGCTCCCTACAGCTGCCTGATGGGCTGTGGGCGGGTGGGTGTTGGTCTCTTCTCCCAAGTATAAAGCAACAGGACAAGAGGAAACAGCCTCAAGTTGTGTCAGGGGAGGTTTAGATTGGGTATTAGGAAAAACATCTTCATGGAAAGGGTGGTCAAGCATTGGGCCAGGCTGCCCGGGGAGGTGGTGGAATCAGCATGCCTGGAAGCATTTAAAAGCCGTGTAGATGTGGTGCTTAGGGACATAGTTTAGTGATGGACCTGGCAGTACTGGGTCAATGGTTGGACTTCATAATCTTAAAGGTCTTTTCAGACCAGAACGATTCTATGATCTCACACCTGGTGCATGCTTTGCTCCAGCTGTGAAGTAAGTGATTTTCTTGCTCATACTGATGAAGCTGTGTTAGGTTTTCAACACAAGGTTTTGCAGATGTAGTTATTGAGTATCACTTAGGGATTATGGAGGACACGTGTATACAAAGACTTGTTCAAGCAAAGATGATTTCAGTTAGTTAAAAATAGCGTACATGAATTGGTCAATTCCATTTGGTATCTTGGAATAAAAAGTAAGCTAAAAATTGCTTTATATGACCCCCACTTGTTTCATGTTTAATGCCATAGAGTAATGAATATGATGGCTGTCAAAGTTACAGTAAGTTTATTGTAGAAATGTGAACAAATTACAGTTATGCCAACATACTGGTTGATAGCAAAATATGCTGCATTATAACTACATTTCAAATAACTGTGACCTGTGGCCTCTGCCTTGAAACAGCAAAGAAATTTCTGGGGTTCTTTCTGAAATAAAGAGGCACCATGATGCAAATAGTGAATTGAAGAAACAGAGAGGTTGCCCCAGAGAGAGGCAGGGCAAGAGAGCCCTGAGTGAGCCTTCCAGCATGCTGTTGGTCACTTAGTGAAGAAGTCCAGTTTGCATAAACTTACGCCCTTTGCAGAATACAGTTATGCATTGAATAGTAATGCACTTAATTGCAGCTACGCTCTGTCCAAACATTGCGGAAGTGTAAGGGTTTGCTATACCATGACCCTTCAGGGAACATGAGTCACCCCCAGAACAGCAGCCAAGCTTGCATTCAGTCAAACTAATTAGGAGTACTCTGCACCCACTTCTGCTGAAGCCTGACAGGTCCTTCTTCACTGAGGTCTTTCTGCAAAGCTGATGAATGTACTGCATCCCAGGACTTGGAGGCAGGGATGTCACATTTCTTATCTGTCCTGAACGCTTTAATCTGACAATACATAATGGCTGGATTCTTCTTTAAAGGTTTCTTTGTACTACAGGATTACACAGGGCTTAGATAAGCAGTGGTTTGCATGTATGTGCTGAAAATTACTCAGTCATGCTATTAACATAGCTTGCACTTTTAACCTGATTATATTCCATCAGGAGTGACAGGCTAACACTGATACTGTACAATCAGGACTGGCACTCTCTCCCAAATGCTGACCAACTCTTTGCACTTGAAACAAACTCAAAGACAAAGCTGTTGTCCTTTCCTTGCTTCTTGAAGTAAGCTAGACTTATTTCAAGTTCTGGGATGAATTTCCTTGATAGACAGTTATATCGTTTATCTCTGCCTTCCACATGTGTAAATGCTCTGTTGCAGGTGAGTTTATAAACATTTCCCACAGCACAATTATATGTGATATAGTTAGTGTGCTTTTATGCTGGAAAATTAAATATTGTTGTAGAGGACTGCAACACTAAATTAACTTCAATTAACTCTGATAGAGTTTGATCTGCTGTGTTGTGGTGTAACTCTTGCTGGCAACCCAGCACCCCACAGCCGCTTGCCCACTCCCCCTCACCCAGAGGGATGGGGAGGAGGATCAGAAAGGAATGTAAAACTCCAGGGTTGAGGTAAGAACAATTTCACAGGTAAAGCAAAAGCCACGCAAGCCAAGCCAAGCAGGGAATTCCTTCCCCACTCCCCACGGGCAGGCAGGCTCAGCCATCCCAGGGCAGCCGGGCTCCACCACGTAACGGGTACTCGGGAAGACAAACGCCATAATGCCAAATGTCCCCCCTTCCTCCTCCTTCCCCCAGGGTATATACTCAGCATGACGTCCCACGGTATGGAATCCCTCTCTGGCTGGCTTGGGTCACCTGTCCTGGCTGTGTCCCCTCCCCATGTCCCATGCCCCCCCAGCCCGCTGGCTGGCAGGGCCCAAGGAACCGAGAAGTCCTTGATTTAGTAGAAACATCACCCAGCAACAACTAAAACCATCAGTGCCCTGTCAACGCTGTTCTCACATCAGAGCCAAAACACAGCACTGTACTAACTACTGAGAAGAAAATTAACTCCATCCCAGCTGAAACCAGGACAGGTATACAAGACTAAGAGTCACTCCACTGATGCCATTGAAATAATTATCTCTTTACACTTTGGCATGAGAGTGGATATATTAAAATTGTAGGGCGAAACTCGTGTATTTAAAAATATTCTAAATTCCTTGTAAACAATCTTTCAGTAGATTTGTCATCCCTCCTGCACCTACCACTTCCTTCCCTCCCTCCAGTGTTTTCTGTAGTCCTTATCACTGATGTGCTCAAATATAAATTAGGTTCTTCAGTTTTAGCTCCCTTTTATTTGTCTGGGTTATTCGATGTTTCTTCATGTTGTTTAGATGAGGAATATTTCCTCTCACTTAGGAAGATTTAAGGAAAGATGGGAGGAAAAACTTCTACTGTTTCTCTGAGCCCGTGTCAAAACTTGAAAATTATATTCTCTGTGTAAACCGCCGATAGTAAATCTACATATTTCTAGTTGTACCTCACCAGCATAGCTAAGTTTCCTTTTTCTTGCTTTCTGCTCCTTCTGCTGCAGTCTCTTTTCTTCTGGTCAGTGATTCCAAGTCCATCATCCCCTCTTACTTTTTTTTCACTCAGGTGAAATAGGTTGCTTTTGAAGCACTTCTCATACTGCAGCACAGCTTTCCTATCTTCTCCTGGCAAGGGAATGTGCTTGCACTTTAAAAAGAGAACATTGCTGTCTAATTCTGTGCATGACAGAGATAAACAGACTGGTTATGTCTACTTAAAATGTAATCATGCTGACTTTGGTGCTCTGTAGTTACAAAGCAGGCCTTTGCTTTCATAGTGCAGGGGGGTAAGAGCAAAATTATTACACTTCTTTCTGTTGCTATAGTCTTCTACTGCTGGAAACTTCAATAAATGGTACTGAACATGGTGCACGGTGCTTTTGGTCAGTTGGGAACTTCATACGTCCTATTCTTATCCTACGATTTCCTTTTTCCCATTACTGGCAGTAATGGACTTAAAAATAAAAGTTTAAATTTTGCTTGGAAATCTTCATTAATTTCTCTGCTTAACTCAAAGGAAAATCTGAATAAGAACCACAAATCTTTAGGTTAACATGGACTCCAAAATATGAGGTATGTGGCCTCTCACAAAGAATTAGACCTCTGTGAAACTGAAATGTGCCTGCTGGAAAATGGAGTGGTTCTTGCCTGCCTGCCTGTATTCCTTCTGTGATACGTAAATCTCAGCTGAAAGTCTCTTAGAATGTTGGGGTGGTCTAAGATGTGCAGCAATTTAAATGTAAGCCAGGATAGCAGGTTTACTCCAGCTTGCCAGCCTTCAGTGCTGAGGATGGTGGCAGGGTCTTGCTGCAAGTCCTTCCAATGGCTGGAAGAAATAGTGAAACATATTAACAGGTGATACAACAGAAAAATGTCACAAAAGTGGTCTAAAAATTCCTGTCGAGGTGTGGTACATGTGTATATAATATATCTACATATAGATCTATGTGTGCCCATACTATATGAATATATATTCATATATAACGCCCATAATACAAATAGATATAATCTGCTTGTATTTATTATTATACGTATTATTATAAATTATATTTGGAATTGGTTGCTAAGTATTTTGGTGTTTATATAATTCTCATGTTAACCTTTCTACATAGTTAAGTATATGTACATGTTTAAGTGCAATGATTTCCCTAGATTTTTTGTATATTGCTCATCACACCGGAATCTCAGTACCCCCTAATCATGAACTTCAATGGAAAAATAGAATAGCTCTCCAGTTTTCTTCCAAATCCCACCTTTTTTCATTATTTTTTTTTCTACTCACATTGTAAGAAGCAGCTGGCACATTGCTATAAAAAAAAGAGTACCTCCAGGCACAAAGAGATTTTGAGCAGTAAGACAACAGCTGCAGAAATTGCATGGACATAGGGCCAGGTCTGTCCCATGGGAAGGTTGTGCTGTGGGTTGCGGTCAGGCTGGTGTGGAGGAGTGACTGCCTGGGAGTGAAGGAATCACACAAACCCATCCATCCTCTGTCTGTAGTCCCTAACCAGTCCCTGTCATCCATCGTAGTTCGGGGTGGCTATGCTGATAGAGGGTCTAGGGCTTCTCATTTTTCTGAGGTTAGAGAAGTGAGTCTTTCCACTATCAACTTTCTTCCAAAGCAAAGCCAGTGTAATTGAAGAGGAAAATAGCCCTAACGCTAGGAACTAAGTTTTTGTATAGTTTGCCAACAATATGAGTTTCCCCAGTGATTCCAGGACTACTGTCTTGTAGAGGTTACTCAACAGACACCTTTTGCTATTAACATACAATATATCAATTCTCATCACTTAGAAGAATTAGTTTGTAAACATGCAAAAAATGGAAATGCCTTTGTTTTTACCGAGTCTGATATTCATAGGTGAGGTTGCCCCATCCTGTTTAGAAAAGAAACAACTTTTAAGTCTAGACTTTTTTGGTCATAGCTGCAATAAAGAAGTCTCGAGGAAAAATACCATGTAATGAAAATAATCAACCAATTATGGTTTGAAAAGCATACTTGGAGATAAAATCCTTATCATGTTGTTGTGATCTGTCCATTTACAGTGGCAGGTAGAGAATTTTACCCAACATGCTGAATGGGGATGTTAGACTTGTCAGCTCTTGGGTACCTTTTCTGTTCTTTTATGGTATTTCTGTAGCACAACTAGCAAAGATACCAGACTTCTTTTATACAGTGTCCACCATCGAGCCATAGGACAGACAATACTAATATTAATTACACTGGTTGCTTAAGCTTGTGCAGACTCAAGGTTTCTCCTTTATCAAAATTTTGATAGTTTCATATTCCAGTGGTTGTATTTTAAAAATCATTGGAGCTAACCATACTGTCATTAGTTTAGTTACATTCCTCGTGGTTTCACTAATTAGTCCCATCTCCACACCCTAAATAAATAAATAAAAATATCTGTCTTCTTTTGCAAACATGCTAAAACAGTTCCTAAAGAAGGCATTTTTAACAATGGCAATAGAAAATGTATTTATAAAACAAACACGATGAGTACCCAGAACTGTGAGGTATATGCCTGATACCCCACCCAAACTCTAACACTCCATGGCTTCCTGTTCTCCAGCATCCTCTAATACAGACAACCATCACAAAAAACTAAGACACGTATGCTAAGACACATATGCTAATTGGTGTCAACATATGAATTATCTGTGGCTAATGGCTCAGGTGAGAGGACTTTAGAAGAATGAAAAGGGGATGCTTGTAAAAGGAGAGAAGTGCCCAGGGCATTGCTGGCAGACAGCAGCAGGGTATTCCTAAGTGCTGACATTTTGAGCAATAAACTTTCTCAAAAAGTGCTATAAACGTGGCTGTGACACCACCTTCCTTAACGAACATGAATTCTTGCCTTCATCTTAAGTATTTAGTTCCTTTAGGAATTAAGCATCACTTTCCTTTTTAACTTTGGGGGCACTCTGATGGTCCCACATCCCCTGAAGTGAAACCCATGGTGCGATGGTGTGTGTCTTCACTGGGGTGGTTCTCCCCAGAGGCACCCATCTCCTGGCATCTTGTCAATTTAAGAGCCTGTCACAACAGAAGGGGTTGTAGCTGGTTTATTTGGGAAAATGAAACACACAGACCTTGCAGGGAGGTGCCAAGTATTTCCCATTTTCTGTAACTTCATGGCTTCTGTTGCCATGGAAGGCTCCCAGGGGCTTGCCGCAAACATGGTCCTGCTTGCAAGCAACTGTGGGTTGCCAAGGAAGATCTGTGATGCAGTAGATGACTGAAGGTTTTGGGTTTAGTTTTCTTATTGAAATGCTAGCTTTGACCTAAATAGAAACATTTTTGGAGCCTACTCCAAGAGTTGCCTGTACATTCCCACCTTAAAGCTCGTACATTGTTCTATTATTTGATTTTCCCCAGTATCAGAGATCAACAGTGTGTTTGTGTTCTTGAATTGCAGCCCTGTGTCAGGTATCAGTCTGCCTCAGAAGTAATTAAGATGCTGAAGCCCTTAAGTGCAGTGCCAGGGACCACTAGTCTGATTTATCAAGCTTATTAGGTTGAGTACTCCACTACCTGGAAGAAAAAAAAGCAGACCTTTCCAAAAGGATGAGTATGAGATAAGAATTGCCGGAATGGGAGGCTGATAAACAGACAAACTCGAGAAGAGTGAAAAAAACCCCAGTGTCCAGCCTTGCTAGGCAGCGGTCTCAGTAGTGCAGTTACATAGTTTTTCTGCTTTTATAGTCATCACTGGAGAATTTTTGTGGGTATTGGTGAGATGCAGTTCTTACTTCAGAAGAGAAAGGTTAAGTGATTTGCCCATTTCCACACAGAAGATAAAGGTCAGAAGAGGAAATATATTACAGCCTTTTGTTTCTCTAAATATTTTCAAACCTAATAGCAAAAAACCCTTCAAAAAAACTCACAAAAGTATACTCTTTCAGTTATTTGGCCAACATTGTTAAGACAAAAGGAGGTAAAATTGTTTTCCTTTGTAGGATTTTGAGCTGAACAACGAGCTGAAAATGAATGTGTTAAATTTGCTGGAAGAAGTTTTGAGAGACCCTGACCTTCTGCCACAAGAAAGAAAAGCTACTGCAAATATACTGAGGTAAATACATTTCTAGTAGTTTAGTATGTTAACTGCAGCATGTGAAATAATTAGGGGATCATGTACCATAGAATTCACAGCATTTGGTTTTTCTCCAGAGTTTTTAATTTGGAAGGATTACTAAGTGTTTTATTAGCTATAAAACAGAGCGTGTTTTAAGTTTCATGCATAAAAATACCTGTATTAGAAAACTTTGATGCAGAGCAGCTTGCAGCCATGGGTTCAGTCTTTACGCAGCAGGGAAAAATGCTGTCCAGTAAAGCCACGACACCACTCACTGTGATACCTTGAGGAACTTCTGCCTCAGTAATGAGCCATCCACTCTGCTCAGCGGACAAGAGGCCGTTGATAGCCTAATGTGTCATGACATCCTAACAAGACCGTGCTTGCACCTTCCTTTGTGTTGGCATCACATCCAAAGTTCTTTGGGTAGCTTACAGGGAGGAATTCTTGTATTAGTCCCATGAAATGAAAGATCTTTAAGCTTCTGCATTAACTATTTAAGTCAGGGTTAGAACACCTTATTTTGTTACTTAGGGTTGGTATTACAGAGTTAAGTGTCTTGTCATGCCAGAAAGACAAATCTTCGTATGCATTTATCAGTGAAAATAATTGCATCTACTAAAAATGAGTGTTTTATAGCCACTGATTTTCATGTAAATTGTCCTACATTGCTAAGGAGCAGTAAACATTTAAAGACTAGGCAGTGTTTAAAATACGATACGATGAAAAAACACAGATAAGTCTGTGATGTGCTGTGTTAGTATTTTTGTAAATATTCTGCTGGAAACCCAATAAGGGTGCAATAAATGCAGTATGTCTGAATTTTCTACAACCTTTTGACAGGTTTCCCCATCAGATACTTACGTGAAAAACGAATGAGGGGCAAGTTGTTCACTTAGGAAGGAAGAAGTCAAACAAATTCAAGAAACAAAGATTTTTTTTTATTAAAAGTACTTCATGTCAATGAGATCATACTTAATTTTTACATAAATAAAAATAAACCTCCTTTTTAATAATACTGCATGTGCTGTTATTCCAAGTAAAAGTAGTAACTTCGTTTCATGTATTTCCTCAGAAGAAACAGCAAGCAAGAAGAGCAAAAAGGATTAGGATAATGGCTTTTAATAATACGTGTGACAGCAATTGTATTAGATTTTTTAATTTAATTTTTAATAATTATTATTATATTTATTAGAAATAGTGAGGAAAATTACCAGAAGACCTTTAGCTTCTTAAAAAAATAGAAGAAAATAAACCTGAATTGGCTGTTCCTGGCAGAGTAATGGGATAGATTATGGACCTTTAACATACAACTTTGTTAGCAATTCCTCTGTACAGCTTCCAGTTAGCCAATTTCCATTAGCTGTTGCATCAAAAAGTGGGACCTTGGTAATTATGTATAAACCGTGAGTTGCCCCCATTTGCATCCTTTTACTGCTCGTCTGTGAATTGGTGGATATTGTCTGTCCTCTCTTCCCTTCTAGCATGTATTACTGTGGCATCTTGAGCACACTGTATATACTAGTGAATACAACTAATCAGGTATTTCCAGTAAACATTTTTCAGAATTTTTCAAAAAGTCAGACTAAATTTTTGACCATCCTGTGAATTTTCGCACTGTATTTCTTTTGGAAAAAAAAAAAGAAAGGAAAAGTTAAATTCTTAAGAAGTGAAAATTCTGAAAAAGTTAAATTTTTGAAAACTGAGAAATGGGGAAAAGAAAATGCAAAAGGGAGGGACAGTGGAAAAAACAGTACTCGAAAATAAAATTTTAGAAAAATGAAAAAATGTATGTACAGAAATTGAACAGAAAGTTAATTAAAAATTAACTCATTTGAAATATTTTGTAGAAACATTGCATTTTTTTAAATCCTTTTTTGTAGTCATTATCCTGACAGTATTTCTGGAACAGATTATGGCACTTCACAAGCAGGCAAATAAAGCATGAAAAAATGATCTGTCCAAGTTCTCAGTGGGAGTTTCTGTTGGAAATAGGTAGAGAATAAAGACTTCCTCAGATATGGTCCTCAGCCAAGCCATCTTTCGTCAGGCTTTGCAGCTGTATACCCCAATGCCGCCAGGTTTTTCAAACAGTGTGGGTTGATTGTAGATTTGGCCATACAGAATCATAAGTACTTGGTTACATCCCACAAACTAGCCCTGGAAAATGAGCCATCGGTGGTGGCTTGCTGTGCAGGACTAGTCCTTTCGACTCAGTGCATGGATGTCCCGCTTCAGAATGAGGCATGAAATTTAAGCCTTAGCTAACATTGGCTATCAAAAATCCTTTATTGCTTTTCAAGACTGGCAATGCTGCTAACATATATGCATGCTGGACAACTTGTGTGTTAAATATTTCAATAGTATTTCAATTTCCAATCAAATTTCAGTATGATTTCAATACTATTCCAATGGGAAATCCAGTAAGCAGCAGTGACACAGTACTGCTGTCCCAAGTGTTCAAAAAAACTGCTGTGTTCCATTTCCAGTAGCAACCATATTTCATTAGCAGCTGAAATTACTCCTATGTCCTATCTGTGGGTTGATTACATACACAAACAGCCCATAAACTTTCAAATAAGAGTTGTAGCATAAATAAATGTTCAGATAGAAGCTGTTGCATGAATACAACTGTAATAATTTAAACTTTTGTTAAGCTGCAGTCAACAGGACATAGGCTCCAAGTCAAAAATATTATCACATAAACCAAACTGTCCCAAAGACTTAAAGCTGAGTGAAACTGTGATCTGAAGCACTTGGGCTTGTTCTCCAGCCACACAGGAGGTGATTATCTGCCAGGCATGTCAAATTTGTTAACAGTCAGCTGGTAAGGAGAAATTAATTTTTGAGGAATGGGAACTCCTTCAGTAACCTTGTGAGAAAGAGTGTATTGGAGCAATTCTGATTTTGGACAAAAAATCATTCAGCTGGAATGAAATACACAAATGTGTCATACATCTCACACTTTCACTGGAAGGAGGAGCTCTGGTTCATAAATCACCTCAGGAAAATGGGTTGTCTAGTAATTAGAAGTGGTTTCCAAGCTTTAAAAAAAGCACTGTAGTGACTCCTGGAGATACACGCCCTCAGCAAGGCTATATAGTTGACTGAGAAAAGGGCATTACAGGATTTAAGGAACGATCTGCAGTTGAATGTAGTTGTTTGCATGTAACTCTGTTATCTGTGGTAGTGACACAGAGGTGTGTGTTCCTTTACTCTTCCACAAGCCTTCATTTTTATTGCACATCATTAAAATGGGAATATTTATAAGTTTTTTTTTAGAATTATCAACTTGGTAGTCCTCATCAGTGACCTGCTGTCCCGTGGGGACTGTGAACACACACTTCACTTCTGGCTGCCTCAGGAACCGTCTCGGCCACTGGGGTATCAAGCAGGAGTCCCTCTGGTCCTCCAGTTTCTCAGCTTGTTAGTGGATTCAGAGGTGGAGCCAACTCCAGACTGTTCTTTGAAAACTTGATTTTCTTATAATCCAATATATAAAACCGAGGAGTGCTTTCTATCAGGAGGGTTTAGCTTTTCTGGCAGGTTGAAAAGGTCCTTGCTCAATTCTGGAACCAGTTTAGTGAAGAATGAGAAACCAACAGAAGCAGAAGAGACAGTATCCACATGCCTGCATTCTATCTGACCATACATGTATGAACCTAGTTGACAACCAGGTTTCTAGTGCCAGAAGAGCAAAGTTTTTTTCTATATTCACACTAAAAGCAAAGTTCTGGTGTAAAGAGGGTATGGTGACACGGGAACGGTGCTTTCCCTGACATTCTTGCATGATGCCTCCCATGGTGCTGTGGCCGGTTGCGGAAGTAGGTCAAAGCAAACACTGAACATGGGCTTCTTCAAGCGGGGAGAGTTCTCTCTATTACTTGTCTCTGAAGATTACTAATTATTGTAGTAGGGACAACCAAGATTGTCTCCCTGGACCAAGAACTGCTAAACTTTAAGCAGACGTTCCCATACTGCTCCAAGACATAGTGAAGAGGCACAGTGTTCAATATCAGTGACCTCTCATACCATTGTTTTCTTTTTTCTGCATCAGATTACAGATTTTCTGTGATTTGCCAACATGGCAGATTATAGTCAGTGGTCTGAATATTAAGAGAAGGCCTGTAATAGAATAAAATTTTTTCTTGAGTTCCTTGAACCATCCATAGGTTACAATGACAGGGTGAGGGGAAATCACAGAGGTGATTTCCTCATTGTATTGACTTAGAAATACAGGGACCTACTGTGTCTAACTGAAGGACCTAACCACAAAACAAACTGTAGACAGCTAATGAAGCACTCCTTCCAAGGCAACTGCCCATCATGAAGCAGATTATGTCCACCAAAATGATCTGAAATTAGTTATCCTGACTGTTCCTCCAGAGGTCATAGAAGACACCTTCGTTTCTCAAACAATTACAGAACATAAGCAGTGACTTTGGAGGACGTAAAGCCCAGCCTGGAAGTCCTAAAGGTATCGAGAGTCTTTCTTCTTGTGGAAATGTGTAGAGGTTCTTCTTTTGGTTCAGCTACCTATGTCTGGTTTGGAGAAACGCTGCTTGGTCCATCACCACCACATACCTGCTTTGGAAAGATGTTATCTTTTTTGTTTTCTTCTAGATGGAGGGCTTTCATCTAATACTACTTAAGAGGAGGACTATAAATTACCCACCTAGACCTGGAGGTCTTTTTTACTGTCATTAGAAATCAATTGGAAGATTTTTGGCAGCATACTTTCTATGTGCAGGCACAAATTTGTCATAACTGGAAGTTTTGGTGAAACTCATTCAAAAGGCTTCTCTGGGACAGGTTCAAAATGGGAAGGAGGGGTGAGCCAGTTGACATGCCCCTCATGGAAACAGTCATTCACCCAATTTCTAGGCGAGTGTCATAAAGCAGGCTTTTTGCTTCTTCTGAAGAGGTGCTTGCTGCAGGCTTTTGTATCTAAAAGGGCTTGGCATAACAAAACAGCGTCTGTCAGAATTCAGGTTTGCCACTAAGTCCTCACCGTAGGTCTTGGCTTCCCTGCATTTCAGTTTTCATAGTCTACTCTGGAGTCTGAAAAGCAGAGCAATTCAGAGTTAGGTTAGAAAAAGCATTTATTGTCATAAATTCAATGTTCAAACACTTGTGGAAGAAAGTTTATGCTTTCTGAGCCTGCATGTGGGTTATTTTCCATGGACTGTCTCCTTGAAGGACATTGGGTACAAATGTCTCTTTTTACAAACTGATCTAGCCTTTGAGTCTATGTATGCATATGTACATATAAATTTCTCGGAAAATCAGTCCCTTTGTTAGCAGAGATTAGAGGAAGAAGAAAGGTTGGGTTTTATTCCGAAGAATTTATGGTCAGCTCTGGGAAAGACTGTATAGAATATGAATGGCAAGGAAAGTGTTTATTGAGAGATACTGAGCTGCTTCATGCCTTCTTGAGTCATCAAACAGAACAGCTGGTGTTTTGTGCACGATGAGATTTTTGTTGAATGGACTGACAGGGTTTCTCTGCAGGGTAAAAAACCTGCTTTTTCTTTTTTTCAATATCTGTTCTGAAAGCTAGGCAAACCTACTGAAGTATGTTTTGCTTGAGATTTTATAAGCCTTATTTACTAACCCCTGAAATCTAGGTAAAATTTCATTGATGATGAAGCAAGGTGTAAAGTTCAGAGTGAACACCAGTGAATAACTTCAATAAATTGTCCTATCTGGAGAAAAAAAAGGGTGGTTCAAGAACGTTCCTCCTTCTTCTTCTTCAGAATCAATGTAAATGAAATCCAGGGATATGTAGACGTCAAAATTTGATGATGACAAATTTTCTGCCTTGTATGATCTCACCGGACAATAAATTTCAGGCTTTATAACTTACACCAGTTTTCAAAATGTTTAAATAATGTTTCATGTACCATAAAAGAATGAGGAGACAGATGTTAATAGCTTCCACTAGAAAATTATTTTAATATTTTATAATATTAATAGATTAATAATTAAGTGAGAGATAGGTCTAATTTTAGCTGCTGACTCTAAGGATTAGAAAGTTATTCCGTATATATTTAATTCCTTATTTGTAAGGATAACAATGGATGTGTCGGCCCATTCAGTGCTCCCTCAGAGGGGTACTGTTAAACAGTCCAGCAGAATCTCTCCTCACCTTTGCTTTCTCTCCTAATTCTTTCCACACGGACCTGCACTTCTTACACAGCTTCCAGGAGGTTCTCCAGGGAGTGCGGTAGGAACTGCCCAAGCAGAACGGATCAGCTCAACCTAGCTTCCTGGACCTCTGTTGAAACTAGGTATCCCAAAGCTGCCAACAGTGCAGACTGAAGCAGAAGTTACTATTGATGCTATCAATAATTAGCTGTATGATGTCTAGAGATTCGTTGTCCTCTGCAGATGTAAATGTGAAGCATTTACGGATAAAAGCAGGAATTTTTTTTCATGGGAGCACTGTGGAAGCACCGTTCATCTCTTTAGAATGAGGGATTGGAATTCTACACAAATTGTGAGATGTCATGTTAGAGAATATCAGGAAGCAAAGGTGAGGGAAAGTTAACTATTTTCAGCCTTTTGAGAATCTAATGTTTCCGATTTTATTTTTTATTTAAGCAAATACAGTCATTTCTGTATCAAAGACAAGAACTCCAGCCAATATAAAGTTATGTGTAAGGAACTCAAATGATGAGTTTACGAGATTGCTGAGACTACTTGGTGGTGAAGGGCAAGCCCTCTCTGGTTTTTTATCGCCAGGAAGCACATGCTCTTGTCATACGACAAACAATACCTTTCTGCGGGCAGCCAGTCGTGAGTTACAGCGGAAGATAAGCAGCTTAGGAAAGACAGATTGCCAGTCTGATTCCAGTTGCCAAGGCTGCACACCATTATTATCTGGAGAAGAAGCTTAGGTTTCTCCTGAAGCAGACAATCAAGACTTTGCACGGCTTGCCCATGAGACATAAGGTGTTTCCAGCTCCTTTAAAGAAAGGGACATTTTGTGTGGATTTGATAGGCTGAAGGTGAAGACAAGGAGGTTTCTTAGATCCTTTCTCTCTGTATCTGATCTGCTTTTAGCCAATTCTTCCAATTTGGCAAACCAAAAGGAAACCACAGCAACCCACAACAGAAGAACCTAGTGTACTAAGCATTAACACTTCCTCCCCACCCACATAGTACAAATTCCATATCCTACACTCATAGCTAAAGTCTCCAGGCAATATATTCCTTTTCTTTTAACCCTTTCTCCAGCTGGTATGTGGAAAGTCTGTTGCTACAGGGTGCAAAAATGAGGAATCGGAGGGACCATGAGAAAATACCTGGTGCAGTTGCAGTGCTTTCTGGAATGACCGGTAGAACTGGTTCTTCTTTGAAAATGGCCGTCTAAACTTTCCTTGAAAATTCAGCTGATGAGTACTCTACAACTTCTGCAGAAGTTGCTTACCTATACTTGCAGTTGTAAAAGGAAACTTAAGGTTGAAACTAAATCTCCTCTGATGCGAATCAGTCCCGTGGCTTCTTGCTGTGTCGTTGGTGTCTTTATAGGCAGTCTTTCACATACTGACCTACTGTTCTTTCTCCATAAACCTTCTATTTCCTACGTTACATAAATCCAGTCTGTTCAAGGTTTCATTCGGTCTTTATTTTCCAAATGAAGGGATAAGATCTTAGAATTATGTGCCAAGATACTACAGTAGGGTAAAGAGGGTTTAATGAATGCTTACTACTTCTGCTGCATTCATTTTTGACCCATCACTCTGAAATAACACTAATAATCACAAGTTTCCTGTAGCAGAATTGGAAGCTCGGTTTACTTGGATTGGAACACTTGTATTACTGAATGCAAATCATGTACTTGGTACAAGTAAAATCTGCTAGCAGTTTGTTATTTATTTCAAGACGCAGCTCTTTGTGTGGGACACTGAATAGGACAGTGTAGTGCCAGTAAGTAAGAACACTTCCCAGTGAATCATTGTTTTATGCATGCCTATTTTGCTGTCTTCACTTCTCAGATGTTGATTTTTCAAACATTTTCCCAAAATACTATGTAGCACAGTATAAAAATCAGCGAAAAGGCCTAAGATGTAATTTTCCACCTTTCGCTTTCCTAGGATTATTCAGGATAGTGACCTTCTGATTAAATATCATTGTTACTGTACTGTGGTTTTGCATTGCCAGTCTAGTTCTTGAAAAGGGAATTTTTCTTTGTCCACCAAACTCATTTGCACTAAAGTCGGAGTGGGATAGATGTAGAAAACTTGTCACAGTATAATGAGCAAGTAAGTACAGTGCATATTGTCGTTGACCATTCCACAGTATATGCTGGTTTTAGCTCAGAGGTTTTAAGCCTCCATGACTATCATTTTACCTTATGTCATACCATTTTGTACACTTATACTTAAAACAAGGCATGATATTTTAGGCAATAGATTTTTTTTTTCATTTACCTTTTCAGTTGCATTCTTAGATTTTATTTTATGTAAACATGATTGCCAATCTGTGATAAGGTTTTCTCATAGCCATAGACAATTTTATTTATATAGAATGTTCTGCTACTTAATTTTTCAGAGCTCTTTCTCAGGACGATCAAGATGATACCCATTTAAAAATAGAGGATATCATTCAGATGGTAAGTTTATCTTGAAATTTAAACATAAATACTCCTATAGAAATATTGTGGTTTGAAGTCAGTAAAATGTAGCACAACTGCAACTTTATAACCCTGGACAGAAATACTGTTCTTGTATATAAGGAATGTACTTTTCATTTTAGAGAAAGTAAAAATTTGGAGGCGATGTCAAAGATGAACAGGTCAAATGTTTAGAATTCGGATTTAAATCACATGATTAAAAAAAAAAAGGGGAATTATATTAATATGTATGAAATGATAAGTACCTGCCATCTCAGCCACCATCAGAACCATAGCTGGCCTTGACTGACAGTGCCCTCCCTCCAAACTGTAGTCACCACCATCTCATAAGTGCGTTGCATTAATCTGAAGAAGAGTATGGGCAAGGAACTAGGTACAGAGCGATTATGCGGAAAGGAACACAGAATGCGGACTTTATTTAACCTGTGTGCATACTCATGACATGGTATGTGGCTGTTTTCCTGTGAGTTTCCAGCCCAGTGTTTACCCTTATGTTGTTAGCAATCTTTCTTAATTCTTATCTCTTTGTAGCAAAGAAGTTAATTACAACTCTGTGTTGAAAGTTCGTATGAAGTCCTTTAATACCCTGTGCTTTGAAATGTCCTTTGATGCAAAAAGAGATCATTAAGTGTCCTCTTTATTTCTGCAGTCAGATTGTCCAAAACCAGAGTGCTTTGAAACTTTGTCGGCAATGGAGCTTGCAGAGCAAATAACTCTTTTAGATCACGTAGTTTTCCGAAGCATACCCTATGAGTAAGTGTTCTCCTACGAGTGACTGAAGTGAGCGCGGTGGCTGAGCGCTGACTGGCAGTGCTAGGTACTACATTAATTCATGCTACTGACAAAAAGGTTTGCATACTTAACAGGATAATATCCTTCGGCTGTTTCTATTATTGACTCTGAGTCCCCTATAGTTTGATAGTGTTTTGAAAGCCTGAGTTCTTTGCTAAGAAAAAAAATCTGTGGTCTAAGGCTCTGGGCTAGTGAAGGGTAAATATAGTATGGAAGTGCTGAGTCTCCAGGGGGAGAGTGTCAGATCAGTTTCATTCATACAGCAGTTTAACATGGATATAACCACGTAAGCTGACAAGACCAATTTCAAATAGGGTCACAATACTGAAAAGTAGGATGGGGGGATTGGGGGAGGGGATTAAAAGAGTATTAAATCTGCTTTATAATATTTAATTGCTACAGACACCATTAAAAAATGGTATAGTGAAATGCTGGAATTAGTGGAAAGCTGTGTCAATTGGCTTCTAATAAAATGAGGTACACTTGAAATCCACTTAGGCTACAGTTACAGGCAGAGACTCTGTGCTGTGCTTATTAAGAGCATTTTTGTTTGTTTTTTTTTCTCTTTCTTCGATGACTAGAGAGTTTCTTGGGCAGGGCTGGATGAAAGTGGATAAAAATGAGAGGACACCATATATTATGAAAACTAGTCAACATTTTAATGATGTAAGTACTCTTAAATATAGATTTTTCTGGGAACTCGATTGACACTATGACCTCTGGAAAAAAAAATACCTTTTTTCTTACAATGTGATGTAACTTCTTATCTAGTAGTGACTGAATGTTAAGTCTTTTTGTGATTAAACTTTTAAATCAAAGCACATGAAGGTTCTAATTTTCAAGAACTGGTACTCAGCATTTCAATGGCAATTTGACAGAGTAGAACATTTTAAACTGTACTACAATGTTGCTTACAGAAGAAACTAAATTTTCCCCAGAGATTGAAAATATAACACTGAATCTAATTAACAAATGCTCCTTGTATCCCCAACCATATCTATGGTCTTTACCATTTTTCTTGAATTTTACTGAGAGACTTCCCAAACAGTTTTATTCCTGTTGGCTTGGAGATACTCCCTGTTGCATCTCTTGCCCTTTTTTCATGTCATCATTCCCCCCAACACACACACTTCCCTACAACACTGTTCTCAATTCACTTTCTCTGGTTTTGTTAAGAGCTGTAAGTTCTGTTGTGCATTAGATTTTTTCTGCCTTGTTCACTAAATAATTACATGTTGAAAGGAATTATATTTAAGTGTCCTAAATTTTTCCTCTTTGTTTGGTCAGATGAGTAACCTTGTTGCCTCCCAAATCATGAATTACGCTGATGTCAGCTCCCGGGCTAACTCAATTGAGAAGTGGGTAGCAGTAGCTGATATTTGTCGATGTTTGCATAATTATAATGGTGTGTTAGAAATCACATCAGCCTTGAACAGAAGTGCAATCTACAGACTTAAGAAAACTTGGAGTAAAGTATCCAAACAGGTAAGAAAGATAATGATTAAAAGTAGATTTCTTCTAGATTTCATTCACCAGTATGTTCAGAGAACAATGTGTTCAGACAGAATTCCTCCCATAAATATTTCTACTTTTATAATACTCTGACTATGTGCTGGAAGCACGGCGTAGTACTGATGTTTAATGTCAGGGTCTTTTGTGTGACATTTATCCTTTTTTTTTTTTCTATATCATTAATTAAATATCTGTGGGAACAAACTGATTTCAACAGAATCAGCAGGTGCCTAAGACTATGACTTGAGCCTGAAGTACTGAATTATTTGAGAAAACTAGATTTAGACATTTTCAGATACACATATCTAGGTGGTTGCTAGCTATAACTAAAGTCAGCTCAGGTGTCTAAGCTAGGGGCTGTATTTCCCTGTCTGTGCAGAAAGTCAATAGGAAGGCCAGCACTCCTCAAGGTGGTGAGTTTTTTACTACCCGGCAGAGACTGTAGACAACCAGCCTTCTTTCTCATTTAGTGTCCTAGTTTAGGTGCAGTGAATACCTCCCTTTAACCCTTACCGTGCTGCTGAGACTGTCACAGCATGTCTAAAGCTGGGAGAATGAATGCCAGTTACAAAAACAAGATGCAAAAAAAAGAGACTAGCCAGTATAGAGTATCCAGTCTTTTATGTTCTCTGTTTTAAATGGCTTGGAGAAATTGGTTGAATGATTTAAATAGCATTCTGCTCTTTCAGAAAAAGGTTAGTATTTTAGTATGGTGGAATTACAGAGCAAGTGAGTCGGTAGGACAGAGCCAGTCACTTTTAAGTTAGGCAGTATTTGCATACAGAGTTTACTCCAGTTGATTGGAAGATTTCAGGTTGCTCATTTTAAATCTGGCTAATTGACATGGAAAAGGTGGGCTTTTATCATTGCATTTCCTCCTCCATATGTTTCTGCAGCTTTTGCAAAGCACTAAAGCAGCCAAAGCAGTGAAATCCACTTAAAATACATTCTGACCATACTGCCTTCTCTAGTCGGCTTTTTCTCAACTGCTTTATAGTTGGTGCTACGTTTTTTTATTTAAAAAGAAGTTTAAAATAATTTCCATGCAAACTGTTATATAAGAGTTTACCCCCCAAAAGTTTTTATGTTTAGAATTTGTTTGATGTTTAAACTTCCCGGTTAAACTAAAAAAAACCCAACAGATCAATGGTATTGCAGTACTCCAGTACTTATTGGAAACCCAATCTGATTGTTTCATCAGCCTGCTATTTAGAAAAAAAAGAAAATGTCTCTTTCTGCCTAAAGCTTTCTCTTAATTGGAAATTCAGTTTCAAAAATTACAACTTTGTCATGATTCTCTATACTGTCTTAATTCTATAACATAAATAGACTGAAAAGCAAATTTATTTCACTTATGAAGTAACCAGGCTCTGATTGATGCCCACTGGAAGTAATTTGTGCAAGGTATATATTCAGTAATGTATTTTCAAATACATACTCAGGTTTTATCAGAAACTTTATCAAAACCAGCTTAGTGCATGCTGTAAGACATTAAACGTCCTTTACTGTCACATTTCAGTAAATGCAGCTGAGGATCCTCAGCAACATGTAAGATCAGCTCCTTAATATTCTTGTTTACACAGTAAACTGAATTGCTGACCATTACTTTAATGAATATGTGGTTTTTTCCTGAATTTGCAGGCTAATAATATTAGCATAGATACAGGTTCTGTGTATCACTCAAAGGAAAATCTTTAATGCTGCCTAATCTCCATTTTCAGAAGTGCGCTAGGTACTACAATAAAGCTAAATTCCTAATGCCTATGTTATTACTTTTGAAAATGGAGTGAAGATGCTAAGTGAATTACACCTTTTCTAAAATCTAATCCCAGTCATTTATGTGCAACAGCAGTGACATTTGTAATGCATTTTCTTTCTAGACAAAAGCTCTCATGGACAAGCTTCAGAAGACTGTATCATCTGAAGGAAGATTTAAAAACCTTAGAGAAATGCTCAAAAAGTATGCTTCCCTACACTGTACAATTGTGTTTTTTATAAGCAGTGGATAGTACACATTAAAGATTAATTGGCTTTGATTAAGCCTTAATATAATATTGGATAATATTTTTCCCTAATAACTTTTTACATTCTGGTTTTATTCTATTTGGTGTTATTGTTTTGCTGAATATCCTATGATTTAGCGCCCTGATAGATGAATATAGTATCTCCAGAGAATTACTGAAACAAATTAAACTATTAGTCTGTGTGAGCATTCCCTGTTGGGATTTTACTTACACGGATAAACTTTTTCAATAAATGTAAAGCCAGATTTATAAATAAAAGTTTGTATTCAAAAACAGGATTCCAAAGATTCCTTGTTCTAGATAAGAAGTCTAGGATTTAGGACTAAGCCTGAGTCACATCGAAGATCCGTTTACCTCTTTATCTTGTTTCTGACAGTGGCCAGTAGCTGATGAGAGGAACATAGTAACAGGACAAATGGACGGTGATATTTCCTGTCCTGTAGCCTCCCAGTCCCCTGTAGTCTTCCACTCTGGAAAGCAGCCTGCCTTTTTCGTACAGTAGTCCTTGAATATTTTTTTCTTTAATTGATTTGCCAGATTATGTTTGACCTTATGTGATTTTGGTATCCAAAATAACCCATGGCGAGGGTTCTACAGTTTATGTATTGACTCCAGCTGCATGCCTACAAAGCTTGTATTTTTGCAATTTATACTTCTGCAATTAGAAGTAGGACTGAGTGGTACAACCACTTTAAATGATCTTGAGAGAAACAGAGAATTGAACAGAGAATAATTCCGGGTACATTTCAAAATACATTTTTTCAATATATTCAATTATTAATTCAATAGTTCAAGTTAGTAAATTTTTACTTTAAAAATATTGTTGGGGACCTAATCACTTTTTAAAAAATGTTTTCACTCACAGTATATGAACAGGTACAAATAGAGCAGCTGTGGGTGCCCCATCCCTGGCAGGGCTCAAGGCCAGGCTGGACGGGGCTGGGAGCAGCCTGGGCTGGGGGGAGGGGGCCCTGCCCGGGGCAGGGGGGTGAGCTGGATGGACTTTAAGGTCACTTCTACCCCAAACTATTCTATGGTTCTATGATTCTAGGTACTCCTATGCACCTTTCAGTTAATGTTTGCTTGTCTGCATACAGCAGTCATCCCCATCATACAAAAAATACCCAGAATGAGGTGCAGTGCTAAGCGTTGTCAGCAATCTGCCTAAGTTAACAGTACAGCCATCACCCCGTGTTCTTTTTATGCCACAGCTTCAGAAAACCAAGTTTGCTACTATTCCTGCTGAGGCAAGAATCAGTGAGTGTGGAGCAGTGATTATTGCATTAGGGAAGGAACAACAATTATCCCATTCCTCCTGTCCCTGCAATAAAAGATATCCCTGTTCTCTAGGGTCTCTATTCCCAGTTTTCCAGATCATCTTTGCTACCTCTCTGTCTTTCTCTTCCTTCTTTTGTGTTCACTGTTGAGAAGGCCTGAATAGACTTTGAAAGAATGGTATACACATATGTATGCATACAGATACATACACATATGTGTATGTATAAATAGGTATAATTACATGCATGTGTATACATATGTATGTATATATATCTCCACACTCGTGCAGTGCATGCATGCACACACGTGCAAACATGTACCCTTGCTATGCTAGACTGCTCACATGACTGCGGAACATCAACCACTCCCATGCGCATTTTATCTTCTGTGTAAGATCTATTTCTGAGATTGCCTGTGAGCCAGGATTGAAATATGCTGGGAAGTGTTCTCTGATTCCAGAGTTTACCTGTCCTTCCTCTCACTCCATCACGTTACCATTCTGCCTTTTACTAAAGGTTATCAGCCGTTAATATTAGATATTGGACAGAATACATTGAATTTGTCACAGGCAGAGCAAATGCAACTCAAGTGAAGTCGGAGAAGCTATTTGTCTTAGAAATGAATGCAGCCTGTTGATTAGAAGTATGCTAAGTAATAAAGAATTTGTGTGAGTTATAAAAAAAATTAGTATGCGAATTTAGCTACAGGAAATTGTGCTGATTTCTTGTTTCACAGTTGTAACCCACCTGCTGTTCCCTACCTTGGAATGTACCTGACTGACCTGGCATTTATTGAAGAAGGAACACCAAACTTCACTGAGGAAGGCCTTGTCAATTTTTCCAAAATGAGAATGGTAATTTTCTGTTCCTTGTGTGATTCCCCAACAGGTGTTTAATTGTGTGCGTTAATTATTGCTTCAGTTATAACTCCTTTGAATTTAACTTCTAAGATGTACACGTGTATTGGCATCATGCAAGATAGGTAGCTATATGAAAGCAACTACTTGACTTCTATCACCACCTTCTGGTAAACTGAGTATTTTTACGGGGTGAATTTGCCTCCAATTTGTTCTCTGAGAAATGGCAGACAGAAAAAAAAAGCCATCCAAAGCTCATGAAGGAGCAACAAACAGCTTTTTGAAATAACCAAAATTAAAGGGATGTTTTGATTCAGCAGAAAGCAGTAATCACAATCTTCATATGTGCTAGGATCTATCTAAAAAGCATTTTAAAGGTGATTTCTCGCCGACTACCATGTAATGTTTTGTAACAACTCCTCAGAGGAAAGCATGGAAATTTCTCTTCTAATCTAAGCTTAATGCCCTTCTGATGGCTACACGTTGCAGCAGTCACTCAAGGCAAAGAAAGAGAGGTTATCAGTATAGGGAGAGGAGAGACAAGGTGCTTCACTGGAGACTGACTGAACAATAAATGGTTAATTTTGGGAAATTAAATCCTCGGAAGCTTTAGGAGATCACCTCTGCCCTTCTCTTCTCTCCTCCCAGGATAAACTGTGTAATTTCATGCAAAATTCTTGCCTTATGTGGCTTAGCTGAAGTCAAAATGCATTTGTACTTACTCATATACATGTATTTTTTTTAAAGATCTCACATATTATCAGGGAAATACGACAGTTCCAGCAGACCTCCTACCGCATAGAGCATCAGCAGAAGGTAAGGTTCTTCTTAGGCATTGTTACCTACTAATGAAATCAAAGCTGTGTTGGCAATTAGCTATATGATACAGCTGTTGTGGGAGGCTAAAACCAATGTATTCAGCTCACATGCACACAGAGGAGAGGACAGACAGCAATACGGACAGGTACTCTGGGGCTGTAACACCCTCACCCTGGCAGAAACTCCATCGACATTGTATATAAAAGCAATTTTTTTCCTCTTTCTCAGGAAGCTGTCTTCGTGGGTCTGGGGTATGAGGAAAGGGGTTCAAAGGGAAATGTGTTCTCCCTGCCTAGCTGAAAGTGTAATTCCCCAGGGAATCCCAGAATCCCAGGATTAGGGGACAAGGGATGGCCCAAGCATCTACTGATGCTGTGTGCATCCTGCAGTTCTTTTCCTCTTGTCCCTCATGGGAGTGATGAAAATTTTCCCAAAGCCGGTCTTTGCTTTCAGAGAAGATTTCATCTCAGACTCCAGAAGAGCAACACGGGCTTAGGTAACCTGGCTAAGGATTTGCCCATTCCTAAGAGGCGGCACTTAATTCCTACAGCGCTGCTGGTGCACCATTAAAACAAGTTGTTGTTTTGTAAGAACATAACATGAGGGATCTCAGGATCCAAAGTGGGCTGAAGCAGAAAAGGAAAGCAGAGAAATTTGTGTGGAAGTAACATACAGTCTGTTCATCTGTGTTTTCTCCATTCCAGGTCACTCACTACTTACTTGACAAGACACTCATCATAGATGAAGATACCTTGTACGAGCTTTCCCTGAAGATTGAACCCAGACTCCCCGCCTGAAGAGCCAGCTTTGCCTCAGAGTCTACAGAAGGCTTTAGTACAATGAACAAAATCCTGCATGCCATGTTCTAAAGACAGCAAGGGAAATACTGTGAAGAACACAAAGCTCTCTTTTCCAGTAAGAGATACAGAGCCTCAAGGATTTCCCTCTCAGGCAATGAAAACGAGCATTGAAGGTGGAAGACTAAAGATGCTTCCTACCTGGATTAAGTGATTGCTGCTTTGCAAAGATAATGTTTTGCAGTACAGAGCATGCATTTAATGGAAAATAGGAGACTTTCCTGTGAATGGGTGCTCATTGTAGCCATCTCATGTGACAAATTGAGAGTACACATTTAAATGGTGGTAATATATTCAGGTATATTAAGATAAATGAGCAAAATGAGATGGCTGTGATGTCGTCTGGGTTGATGTCTAACTATGCGTTCACTGAGGCAGTAATGTTAGTAGTGTCCTCATACTCTGTTAACTTCATTGAAAAAACAGGATCTTAACAGTCATCTACTATCCTGGAGTGACATTAAGGTAACATTTAGTATCTTCAGATCTGCAGTTGTTCAGAATACTTGTTATACATTTAATGCTACCCTTTATAATATGTTACCTGCTTTAAACGTCTTGTCAGCCTTTTCTAAGGTGACTGATTTTACCTGTAAATGAATTGTAACTATTTTTTCATTAACATACAATGAGAGTATTTAGAGCATGGAGAGCAAATGAGCTAGTTGAATAGCTGTAAATAGTTGCCAGCCTTGCAAGCTTCGTCTGGGAAGTACAAGGTTAGGAGCTAGACCTCAGACTCGAGAAATCCAGATGTGCAGTGAACGGGGTCGTTAGTCATGTTGCACACAGCCCTGGAAGAGGCACTTTATTTTTCTGCACCTCCTGCAGCTTCTCTGACAAGTCAGGCTACGGAGCACTTTCTGGACGCACTGTGGAGAGAAACACGTCTGGTCTGGCAGTGGGCAGTGATCAGTGATGAACACTAGGAGTTGGAGTGACAGTTCCATTTTGTGTGGAATCAGTGGTTTGAAAAACATCTATTTTTTTGTTCAGCCATTCAGCACTGACTTAACTGTAAAATTGTTCACAAGTGGCAAACTTTGAATGCCAGAAAACACAAACTGTATATTTTTATCTGAGCTAGTAATTATCACTTGCATATGGGCATATGTTTAAGAAAATGTGCTATGTGTAAATGTTTTCAAAACCTATGCTTTTGTGACATACCAGGTAGATAGATGTCATTTCTACAGCTAGTTGCTACTTCCTGAATTTTCCTGGTCAAGGGTGGCCTGCTGTAGCTGCATGGAAAGTGAGCTCAAATGCATGCTGTGAAGTGCATCATAGTATAAAACGCAGGTATTAGCACTGTTGAAAAAAATTGGCTGGAAAAGTGTCCTTACTTTTCCAATGATACTCAGCCAGTTGAAGAAATAGGGCTATATCACTGTATACCTCCCTTAAGTCCTCTCAGGGAGATAGATGTTTAAAACAGATTGTGACCTAGGCCTATTTGATCTGACATTTGTTACCACAGTCATGATGCTTCTTAACGATGGTGATGAAAAACGGATCTGCCTGGCTTGTGGTTTTTGTCTTTATTTGCACTTTAATTATATTGCTGGCCCAGCCCAGAGCTGCACAATAAATTCCATTCGTTCTGTCTGAGTGTAATTGCTAGCATCTATAAATGTACCTTAGCAACTGTAAATTTCATTAAGGTTCTTCACCACAAGGACCATCTCTTTGTAAATAACTGCATGAGGAAACATCACAGATACTGGAAAATTCCTTGATTAGAAAAGCAGACAGCAACAGAAAAGGAAATTCCAGAAACATTTTAAATAGTTCTGGTTAACGATTGCTGTAGAAATGAACATGGAAAATGTTACTTACAGAAGCTTTTTACTGTCAAAAATGTGCTTGTTCTTTTCACTAATGACTGACAAGAAGCCGATTGCATCCTGATGCATGATACAAAAGAAAAAAAAGCATGGTTTAATGTGGACCACGAAACCAGCTTACTGTGTCTTTTCTATACAGAAGCAGTAGTAATTGCTTATGCTTATGAAACTGTGGTTTCATAAAACACTTTGAAGTAATAAAGAAACAGGGAAAAAAGTGGTCCAAAAAGTGGTTTCTTAACTTGGTTTTACTGTTTCTCTGTTAAGAAAATGTGTAACAACTGTCAGTGTCAATTGACATCTGTTGTATGCTACTAACTGCTGCTTTATCTGCCTGTACCCTATTTTACCAAACTTCCTTGATGTTCTTAGGGTTACCGGGTACAATTCTTCATCTTACTCTTTTCACAGTTTGTTGTTTTGTACTTTGTGTGTGTATATTGGTTCTTCAGAGTTAAAAAAAATTCAATGCATTTTAACGCTTGCAATATGCAGGGGTAGTGCTGTGCTCGTGCTACAGTATTACATATGAACAGAGAGGAAGGCAAAGGATTACACATGGTTTTTTTCAAAGGTGCTGAGCATCTCTATCTTTAAATCAGTAGACAATGTGATAGTTCAGCCCCTCTGGAGAAGCATATACTATTTATATGCCAAAAGTTACCTCTTGGGTCAGTGGCACAATTTATATTAGAATCACTAGAGTAACTAGACACTCGATTTGTGCTCAGAGTAACATAAAAAAAAAAAAAAAAAAAAAAAAAAGGGTTGCGGTCGTAGTAATGTTTGATTTGCTGCTGACTGAGATTAACGTTTTTGGTTGGGGATACAATGCATTCATTAAAATACAGGAGGTGACCGCTCAAAGAACTGAGCATGCATTTTGCTATCTGTGGCACTAGCCAGTGTTGCAACCCTAACCAAAGCTGGAAACAGCTGTTCTGCAGAAATCCTACACGGCGAGCGTAGAGCAGTGTGTCTGCCCCGCAGTCGGGTTGTGTACTTCACGTGTAAGTGGCCCGAGTGCCTCTGCTACAGTACTGCCGCAGTGTTTGAGCTATGGCAATAGTTAGTAGGCAGCAGCAACCTGCTTTATGTGAGGCTTTGCCTAGTACATCTGTATAACCAGCTAGTGCAGTGGTCTCCCTGTACAGCGTGCAGGGATTGTGGAGCTCCTTGCTACCAGCTTCTCTGTGCCACTCCACCACAGCCATGTAATAGATAGAGATAGAAATCCCAGTCATAAAACACCCACTGTTTACCTATGGTGTTTTAGGGAGGATGTCTCCAAGTGAGGACTTTGTCACTTGGATCTCGCTGTCATTTAGAGTCTTGTCCATTACAGCTTTTATGCCGTGGAAGCAGAGCTGACTTGCTTTTCTGCAGCTGGAGCTGAAAAAGCCCAGCTGATTCAGGATTCATGAGAAAGAGAAGGGCTGAAGCGCCTATCTACTTGCCTTTCTTAGCTCTTCGGTCCTGCTGCGCCAGCCAGATGCAACAGCAGTTCTCACACTGGAGGGGCTGCTCCCTTCGGCACTCCCCGGACAAAACCGCCTCTTGGTGCACGGGCTGGCTAGCCACAATGGGGATAGCATATTTCACCCACTGGTTCAGCAGTGGGCACACTTGCCAGCAAAGTCCGAGGGGAGTTTTGCAGTATTTTTTTATTGCATCAGTAGCAGCCTGGATTCAGCCCATAGTTATCTGGGAACCTGGGCAGCAGCACAGACACGTCCCCTTCCATGTGACAGCACTTGTGACGCGCTGATACAGGGTTAGAGTTGCCTTCACCCCAGCCTTCACGCTCCCCCGTTCCTCTCCTTCCCCCGCTAAATTCACCAGTATTGTTAGTGGACTGAGCCTGTGATTAGTCATCATGTGGAAGAAAACACAGATCCGTTGAATTTACAGTGGCCGTAGCTGTATATTCTGTCCCTTTCTTTCAGCTAGTCCTGTCAGACACAAACGCGTAGCTGAATAGTCAGAGATGATTCTGGGACTGATCACCCTTACTGAAAAGTAAGGAAGAGGTCTCTGCTCTTTCTGTTTTCCTAGTTCTTAATTCTTATTATTGTTCTGTAGGATAAAAAGGAACTTTGCTATTTGAAGTATTTATTAACTTTAATCATGTTGATTTTTATTTCAGGACATGTTCATTATCCCAAATCTTCCTTCATCATTATTTATTTTAAGGGTTTTACAAAACATTGTTCTGTTTGTATAGATATTCAGTCTTTCCTCCTTTCACTCGTATCAGTAACGTTAAACTGAGAGATATTATTTAAAATTCTCACCGATAGAGACATTTTTACCCACGCATAATTGTTATTCATTAAGGGCAAAATCCTTCAGACCTCATTCTGATAATACCTTAGGCTTCACCGAGAGCTTTTCGTAAGTAAGCATTTGGGGATCTGGCTCTCAGCTATTTGCCTGTTACAGTTTATGCCTCCAAAGGTCAAATGTCTCTGTGTAGGATGCTTTGTGTCCAATATGCTGCTCAACTATGGTTGTTTTGTTGTACCTTTACTTTTAAAATAGTCTCTGAAGTTTTGTTCTTTAGGAGAATAGATGTATGTTTATTTAAGAGATGTACCTATAACATGTTACTTAGTGCACAATCCAGGTGTATTTGCATGTATTGTAACTTATCTTTTGACCTGAGGTTATTGCTTTGTATTGTTAGTAATGCATATCAGGCAGGGTGTTGTGCCTGTATGCTAATTAAATATTCTTTTTTCCTGGAGTTTCGAGAGTCCTTACCGGTGTCTGTTTATTTTTTTACCCCTAATGGTGAATAATTAAATCTACTCCTTAATTACTGAGTCTTTTAGAGAAACATGGGAGGGGAAGGGACAAGCCAGTAATAAAAAGGGCAAAAACTGGAGACAATTCCGCATCTCTATGGAGAACAAATGGTTTGAATTACTGCATTTTACTCTTGCAGCTGCTGTGGGCATCGTTGGGGATAATGCTGATTTCAACTTGGAACAGAATTAATCCTACTTCATCACAGAAATTCTGGTCCACAGTGAAGTGTACAGCACAAATAACTAACTTAAGACATGTAACAGCTTAAACAAGCAGCCACGCAGCTCATTCTTCAGCTGAGGAAAGCCTCTCCTCTTCCATACCTCCGTTCCACTTATAGGAAGTTACAGGTAAAGGTGGCGTTTAAATATCATTTCAGAAGATGTTTAAGGACTCCCCATTTCAATAGACTATTTCTTTAAGCAAAAGGCAGTTAATTATATAAACAGACAGTAAATAACATTGTCCCTAACTTCTTTGTCCGGTTGTTCTGCATTTGGACTTTTGTCTAAACGTACCTTGGCTGGTGTCGTACCCTGGATGTAAAGAAACAGTATAGCCACATTTTATACCCAAGTAAACACAGAAAACATCTTAGGTTTCTAGGTATGGTATGTCCCTCTCTTGCAATAGGAAAACAAGTCACATGAGGATAAAATAACTTTCAAATTCGGGCAAAATAGTTGATAGAGTGTAAGACTACAAAGCCAGGTGTCCAGCTTCTGTCGTATACTAATCAATGTTCACCGCTTTACTTTGTTGAACTGGGTGATTTCTATCTTTAAGGTAGAAAAATGCCTATTTATTTCAAGAACTAATACATTTTAAGTAACTAAAGAGTAATGGCACATCAGGTCTGAGTAAGATGGAGATAAAGCAAGTGATGTATTTGTACCAGCATCTATTCGATACTCTGTGACCTTGCAGTCACATTTTCTGCCATCTTTTTACATTTTTGGTGTTTCACATAAAAACAAATTGACTGAGAGCGCAACTTCCTCTTGAATTTGTCAGATATTTTCAGTGCAAGGAAAAAAAATCAAAGCACTTGCCAAACAGCTCTGTTTGAAAGTACTGCAGGATAGTTTTAATTTCAAGTTGTTTTCCCCACACTTTAAACCATTTCTTTAACCTTATGTCAAAGATTTGGCTGGGTTTTGGCCATGATCATAGTAGAATCACAGAATGGTTCGAGTTGGAAGGGACATTTAAAGACCATCCAGCCCATCCCCTGCTACAGGCAGGGACACCCCCTCCCCCCAGCCCAGGCTGCCCCCAGCCCCGTCCAGCCTGGCCTTGAGCCCCCCCAGGGACGGGGCACCCACAGCTGCTCTGGGCAGCCTGGGCCATCTCACCACCCTCACCGTACAGAATTCCTTCCCAGTATCTTACCTAAACCCACCCTCTTCCAGTCTCAAACCGTCGCCCCTCGTCCTGTCACTACAGGCCCTGGTAAAACATCTCTCTCCACCTTTCTCGTAAGCCCCCTTTATGGATCAGGAGCCCACCAGAAGGTCTCCCCGGAGCCTTCTCTTCCCCAGGCCGGACAAGCCCAGCCCTCCCAGCCTGTCCTGACGGGAGAGGTGCTCCAGCCCCCTGACCATCTTCGTGGCCCGGCTCTGGACCCGCTCCAGCAGGTCCGTGTCTGTCCTGTGCCGAGGGCACCGGGGCTGGGCGCAGCGCTGCCGGGGGGTCTCACCACAGCGGAGCAGAGGGGCAGAGCCCCCTCCTCTGACCTGCTAGTCCCACTGCTGGCGATGCAGCCCAGGGTATGGCTGACTCTGCGCTGCAAGGGCACATTGCCAGCTCATGTCTAATTTTGTGTCCCCCTGCATCCCAAAGCCCTTCTCTGCAGGGCTGCTCTCAATTGATTTAACCATGAGTCTGAACTAATATCAGGTATTATGCAGGACCTGGCACTTGGCTTGGTTGAACTTGATGAGGCTCACATGGGCTCACTCCTCCAGCCTGCCCAGGTCCCTCTGGATGGCATCCCTTCCCTCCAGTGAGTCAGCTGCACCACACAGCCTGGTGTCAGCTGCAGACTTGCTGAGGGTGCGCTCGATCCCACTATGTCATTAATTAAGCTATTAAATAGTACTGGTCCTAATATGGACCCTTGAGGGACACCACTGATTTCCACTTGGACATTGAGCCATTGACTGTAACTCTTCAGGCGCCACCATCCAACCGGTTCCTTATCCATCCAACAGTCCATCTATCAAATCTGTATCTCTCCAATTCAGAGAGAAGTATGTTGTGGAGGACCACGTCAAAGGCCTTACATGGGCCCAGATAGATGACATCCGTAGCTCTTCCCTTGTCCACTGATGCATTCATTCAATAGTAGAAGACCACTAGGTTAGTCAGCCATGATTTGCCATGCTGTCTGTCTCTCCTCAGCTCCCTGCCTTCTATATGTTTTGACCTGTCTTCCAGGCGGATCTGCACAATGATCTTACCAGGCACAGTAAGATCATGGATTATTCTTTAAGAAGTATTTAGCAGGGGGGTGTCTGTTTTCTACTTTTTAGTATGTTGCAAGAAAACAACTAAATAGCTGTAAAATTATGGACTCACTGAAATGATCAAACCACCAAGGAAATCTGACAGCACACAACCCTTTTTAATCTTAACCGGGAAAAAAGGGAGGAGGCTAGCTGGGACCAGCTGTTCAAAATCCTCAGCTCTGTGAAGAAAAAAATGAAATTGGTCTTGACTGTGCAAAGGGAATGAATGAGAATTGTGAAGACTGAACTGTGCCTTGAAAGTTATATTCTAATGTTCTGGCCCTGTCTGTGTATAGCCTCGAAGAAGTAACATTTGAGAAGAGCAGATTTTTGCTTTAAATTTTCAGTTTTGAAGAGGACTGAAAAAATCACTGGTGTTCATTCCAACTCCCTGGCAGCTGGAACAACCCTGTACATGTGGGTTGGTTAGTGTAGTAGCAGAAGCCATTTAAAATGTGTTTTCCTAGAGTAGCAACTCCACTGTGTAAGCCTCTTTGAGTCAGACACCACCCTACCACACTAATGCTTATGGTGTCCGTAGGCCTAAAAGATGGGTCAGAAACGGCAACAACTGCTAAAAGCTTGTGTTCTCTCCTGATGCGCTTCCTAGAAGACCTTAATTTATATAGATTGGACACAATACATATAAATCATGTCTAGTTCCTAGAGTGTTTCACATAAATTAAAAGTAGTAACTTTTCCAGCCAGAGAAGACACAAAGTCTCATCAATGCTTTCTATTCCACCCTAAATCTAAATATTTTATTTATTCCATTTAATCTGCTGTTAAAATTTCATTTCCAATGACTGAGCCTTGTGAAAAAGAGCAGCTTTTTTCCTTCTCTAACCATGCCTGCTGGAGTTTCCATGACAAAAAATGCTTGATCAGCATGGTGGAAAGATGGAAGGTGGCCAGAGTTCAGTGTATCTGTGTGTTTGTTGCCTGTGTTTCTCTAGTTAATATTCTTCTGAATTCCCTGATAATCACAATCTCAGAACTGATTAATTTTGCCATTTTGGTACCCTTGAGAAAAAACAGCATTTCTGTGAGATACAGATACTCTTTTTCATTTTTTAAATGAGACAACACTTTGCAAAAATGTCAAGCAATAGCAAATTTTCAAAGGGCTGAAATTGTCTGAAACAGAATTGTTGACTTTTTCACACACCATGATCTACACGAGGTAATTCCTATTTTCAGTCTTAACTCTCTAATTAAAAACATATGCATTGAGATACCATCCAAAGCAGTCTGCAGGACAGCTGGCAAAAATAGTCTTATCACTTTTTAGGCAATTTTGCTGAAGGTCATATGATTCTGTTTTAAGGATTTTGGATATTCCTGCTTTTCCAAAGGGCCAACTCCATTTCTAGGAAAACCTTTTCTCCTCCCTTTGGCCAGAAAACACACTGCTAATTACAGAGAACCTTTCCTATAGTATGTGGTGGATGTCCTGTGAAGAGCAACTTCAATAACTTAAAATAACGGGTTATTTTTAACAGGTTGGTTGGATCTAGTTGAGCTCTCCATTTAGTAGACACAAACTAGCATCTCAAAGCGCCTTTCTTCGGGGTAATCACAACCACAGGAGGTCTGTTCTGTGCCTACTTGTGCGCTTGGTCATGGGTAATTTGTGCCCATGCTTAGCACCAAGTACTTGCTTAAATTCCATGAACTTCAGTGGGATGTTAATGGTTGAACACCACCTCAAAATGGAATTTTCTTCCAGTTTGAGACCTCCGTGAATGCATATACTCTACCTAAGTGGATATTGAACATTCACAGTCACAGTGAAATCTCAGTAAGAGGTCTGGTAACCATTTGGTAAACAGTTATATTTATTCCCAAGATGGTATGCTTCACTACATTATTCTGTCTTTAGGAATCTTAAGAATTAAAGATCCGTTGGACTTGAAAACCAGTGATTGACATTGCACCAGGGGCAAGACAACTGCCAGCTTATAAGGACATTGCGTGTTTGGCAGCTCTTTGCAGCTGTACAATAGCAGAGCTCTGCTCCAGCAGCAGGAGGGTTGGTGATTAGTGTCCTGGCAGGCTCTTCAGAACAAACATGGCATCTTCTAATTCCTAATTTGATACGTATTCTAAGTAAGAATAACTAGGCTTATAATTTATGTCCTGATCCCTTTGATTGCTAATAAATTATTTCCCACATATGGAAATCTGACTTTATAGACATTTTCTTTGACAGAAATGTGCTAATCAGAAAGGCCTTCCCGTAAAACAAAATTACCTTCATTTGCTCTGTATACGTAACTCCTCTGCTTAGCAGCTCCCAGAACAAACTCCAATGGGGCACAAATTGTTGCTGAATTTCAGATGAACTCCCTGTGCAGGGACAGAAGGCATTAATATGGATAGCAACTGAATTAACTCTCAGCTACTGCTATTTACCCAGCACAAGCAATGAAACCAAGACAGCATTTTAATTGGGAGACTTCACATAAATATTTAGGTTACATAGTGATGTGAACGGGGCATTATGTAGCATCCCAATTGTTTCTGTAACCGAGTTCCTCACAAAGCAGATCAAAGAACAGTAGCAATACCAAACTATTTTTTAAGTATTAACGGTATGTTCTTCAGAAATCATAAAGGAACTTGCTAACACTCTTTGCCAGGTGTTTGTGGTGTTAGCTAGCAGGCTGAGCTTTGTTTGCAAGGCACCTCCGTCCATGGCACCACCTACTTCGAGGTGAAGGTCTTTGACTGTTCAAGGGCTTTATGAAAAAGGCTGCCTTTAGTCACAAGTTTAAAAACGAGGTTTGTTTTAAACTTGTGACAGAGGGATGACAATGGCCACCACCGAAGTGTCAGTACGCAAAGCCCTGCATTAAATGCAGGCTGGGGGGGTTACAGCAGGAGGAAAAGATGTGACACAGCCACAAAGAAGCTTTTGCTGAGTTTGAAAGGAAAAGCTGGTTTCTGTTTACTTTGCCAGTTCCTGCACAGGGGTGGATTTGTTATGCTCGTATGTCTGTACTCATGTTACCTCAAGAGATCCTCAGCTGGATTATTTTTTATTTTTTTCAATCGATACCAGAAGCATGGTGTTGCGTTGATAAAAAGCAGGTGTGGTAGAGAGGGGGTGTTTCAAATACTCGGTAGTCCAGATGCATTGATCTGGAGTGGCTGTTTTGTTTTTAATTACGGTGGGCATGCATGGCTCTCATTAACCCAAACAAGTCATGACATTTTGGGGGAGAGATGCCTGTGTTTTGTGACATTTCAAAAATCTGAGATCTGGGTTTAGGAGATTGCTGTGTAAGGAACTGTTTATTCAAATTGCTATTCAAGCAATAGTCAACGTACAAAGGAACAAGTATTTTAAATACTTGGATTTTCAAAAGCTGCACAGAACTGGCCTCTGTGTTCCTGTCAGCCTTGATAAATGTTCAGATTCAGTGGGAGCAGAGCCACATTGAAGAAAATGACTATTCTCCTTTGCTTTCCGAACCATCCTGTGTTCTTTCTTCCCCCACTTTACCACTATGTAGCGATAGTAATTTTAAATGCGAGGCTTCAGATACTGTTCTTTTTACATTTCACATTTCTGGACCCCTCTGCCTTACAAAGAGTTAAGACCTGACGTTGTGAATTAAAAGGTAAAGGGAGAACAAGAAGTGCCCACTGTGATCTCAGCTCGTTCCGGGGCCTGTTCCCTGCTCCGACCCATTTCCATCGGGGGTGCGTGCAGCTGGATTTACCCTGCTCTCCATGTCTCTCAGGAGGCGTTCAGGCAGCCGAGGCAATCTGGCACAGAAGCCGCTCTTGACCTTTCTCTTTTTGGCTGGCACTAAATGGGCCCTTGGGGGTGAGTCGGCAGAGTGCACCTTGTTGCAGTTAAGCATCTGGCCAGCCATGTGCTGGCATGAACTCTTTCCCCCTGAGAAATATTTGAAAGACGAAGTTGCCATCACCCAACTGCTATGTGCCCCCCTCCAACCACATCCCACTCACATCCTCAAGGGCACCCTTGTGCGAGCAAATGTCACTCACCTAACCCCGTGAAATAGGATTGGCCACGGCAGCAATTATTTTCATTTCCCTCACCTCCTTTTCCCCCTCTCATATTACCTGTGCTCCTGTCAGCACACCAACTCATTGCTCCCTTTACACTCTGGGCACGCTGCAGGCAGCAGGACGTCTCTACCTTCAGCTTCAAGGTCAGTTTAACTACCTATATTGCTTTTCTAGCCCAAACGGTAGCATTTCAAATATGAGGGTTATTAAAAATGAATTCAAAGCACCACAGGATGTGGTGTAATTTGGCTATAATTTATTGATTCGCATATTACCTGGTGCAGGAAGAAATGTGTCAGCCCACTGTGCAGCTGCTTCAGATGCTGACCCTTCAGTAACAGTTTAAGTAAGGGGAAGATAAATCCCTTTGCAGATGTGTAACAAGTTCAGTAAGTTTTTTGTGATTTTGATTGTAGCTCTCTGCATCATGGAGGTGAGGGGTTTGTACTGTAAAATAGCACTGGATTGATTCAGAAGGGCAAGCACTCCCTGCACCTGGGTTGGGCTTCGGCAGGAAAATTTGAGCTCCTGAAGTCTCACCAGGTCAGGTCTGACCAGCCAGACCTTCAGCTAACAGAAATCAAAAATCATGTCGTTACTAAGCTGTAGTTGTCTGATATATGAAGAGTTGCATTCTTTTCCATGTCTTATCTGTTTGTATGAATCTATTCATAGATTCTTAGTTTGGATAATTTTTTTTTCCAAATTATTAGATTTTTGTAACCATTCACTGACCTCTGGCATTACAAGGAGAAAGAAACTCATAAGTAGTTGGTTTTCCATAGAGATATTCCATGCTGTGATTAAGGCACAGTTAGGACAATATCTGCACTGGCATTGTTTCTGCACTCTGGAGACTGTATCTGAAACACTGACTAGCCAAAAAAGTTCGAGTGTTGCTCAAGGTGAACTATGAGAAACGGGATAAAACCACCAGTATTGCTTCATGAGATTTAGTGTTTTAATTGATATCTTTATCCTCTGAACCTGTAGTGTGATACAGCAAACCAGGAGCAATGTAAACTGTTTGCTGGGCATCTAAAAATGGTCTCTCATGCATGTAGTCCCTTATGACATTTATTGCAGATGTTTCTAAGCTGCCAGCAACTTCCATAGATGGGCAGGGAAAATTTTCCACTGGCATCTGTAGGCTTTAGCTCAAGCTAAAGGACTCAGAGGAATTACTTCTCAAATATAAAAGACCAGCGTCCTTCTTCCTCCACTGTGTGAAAGTTCAGCTCACTGCAGCGATGCCATTAGCAAAATGGCTTAACAGTTTAAGATGTGCGTATACGTTGTGTGTGATTATAAGCCCATGTGAACTTTAGCTATGACTGCCATTCCTCTAAAATGTCACCCAGGATCACATGCTGTAGCAATTAATATCACCCATGACACAGTTCAAATATTTAATCTAGTTCTATTTCTAGAAATGTCATTGTAACCCTTGTACCTTCCTTCCCTCCTTGGCTAAAAGTACGTATGCTGCCTAGTCCAAGATATAGGATAACCAATACTTGCAATCAAATACTTTAAGAGGAAAATGGAGCTGACAACTTCCGCTTTAAGAGAAGTTCAAGAAAGTAAAGAATTGATAGCAAAAGCATCATTCTTTTTAATATTAAAAAAATAAAAAAATTAAAAAGTAAAGTTCACAATTTCTTTGAAGAGTCAAGAGGTGGATCGTGCGTTGCTGATGCTTCACTCGCCTCTGAAGTTCCCAGGAGGGATGCAGCAGCGTCACATATGTGCAGATTACAGTATCTTCATGTGCAATGGGACAAAGCCTAGGCAGTCCAAGCATGGGGGTAGCTGTGAGTCAAATGTCCTGGGGACCCTGTGCAGCCAGTGGCCAGAGCAGCAAGGGAAGTTTTGCTGTGTCAGAATTTTCTTAAGTCGTTGATTTGAAAGAAGGATCTTTTTAGTAGTGGTGAGGGACCTGCTGTACAAAACCCGTATTTCTTCTGCAGAGAACCTTCAGCTTTAATAGAGGCCTTAATCTGGTTGCATCATGAATAAGAGGGAGAACTGGCTTAAGGCCCTGAGATAGGCATTCTCCAATTTTTTTCATCCCAGGGTTCAAAGTGTGGTTATAAACAGCCCCTCCACCTTAAACGATACTTGCCATCCTTTGGGCTTTTCTCAGCCAGCAACAGATTTGCAGCGGACTTTTGTTAAATCTTGCTGCTGGCTTTTGTCTGCACCTTCTGTGCATGGTAGTGGCAGATATATTAAGACACAGTTCTCAAACCAAAATACACTCCTGGCAGATATTAATGTCCTGAAGGCTGGTTACAGGTAGCTGAGCAGGTCTGGGAGGGGGCAGGGAGAGGAGAAATAGAGGCTATAACCTCTAAGATCATGACCTTTCAGACTCGTTTTGCTGATTCACTGGCCATAACTCATCACGGTGTATGGGAATACTTTGGAAAAGGCAATGCAAACCTGACTCTCAGTTTGTTCTCCCTTTATGGTGCTGACATGGTGACAGAATGGGAATGAAGAAACCGTGTTTTTGCAGACACTTAATGCTACGTGCTGTACAGCCCTGCGGCTGTTGCTTTAAGTCAGTGTTGCAATTACTCCCTCACAATTAACCACGACAGATATTGATCCTCAAGATGACTTGTAATGAATTAATCAAAGCTGCTCAGTGTAGGAGGGAGCCTGGTGCATGGAGGTTATGCAGCAACTGTTTGTGAGCCAGCTGCTCTGTGTGTCTTCTCTCCTGTTCAATAGTACTCTTGCTTTCTCCAAGTGGTAGTGCAAGTACAGAACTAAAAATCCATGCAGGTTTAGATGCAGCTAATTCTGGTTTACGTGTTACTTAAGTCCAAATTCACATGAAGCTTGAGGTACACTGAAAGAACTTGAAAATTCCGCAATGTTGGTGTGGTTAATAAACGACTTCGCAGCGAAAAGGAATTTAAGTAGAAAACCATAAATGACAATTGGGAGCCATTTAGGAAAACTTTATCAGTACATTCAGAATCCCACAACAGAGGGGAAAACCCCCCTGCTTATTAGGAAGCATTCCAAGTTAAAGGGAAAGTGAAAGTAATAGTAAAAAATTTGTGGGACTGATAGAGTCTTCAGTTAACCAGATTCCTGCTATTGCAGACAACCTCATCGCATAATCTTACTTGGGAGTGTATCTATGCCCGCATCAGAAATCGTTCCCTAACTGACACGATCAGGAAGCTCCCCAGGCCATGCTGAGGAGCTTCCTGCCCATGGTTCAGGGAACTGTGTGACCCCCAGGACGTGACCACAGGATGCACTTCTAGTGAGCCACTGTGGTCCCAAAGGGCTGATATGGTCTCTGAATGCATATGCTATTTAGCAGAGAGAAGTTCTGCTGCTTCCATGCTGAGGACCTGGTACGACCATGAGTGGGACAAAAGGACTTTTCTGGTATCAGGAGGATGCTGAGGATGAAAGAAGATGGGAAGAGTTCAGGGTAGAGCCAGAGAACGATGAATACATTTGAAAATATGATAAAATACTGATGGAGAGACATCAAAAAGAGCTAGTTATTAAGCAGCTACATGTGGAACAAATAAGGAGTAGAAATTATAAAAGTAGCAACAAAGGTCAATGATTCAAAGTAAAGACAAACAAACAAACATAGGCCAGAAATAAGATAAGAGCTTTATTTATTTTTTTAACTCAGGTTGGCTAACCCTTGGATCTCCTTCACCTTCTCCAGACCGTACTCTAGAGACAGAAAAAGGCCTAATGCAGGTGTTTTCCTTCCAGCACACCTGATCAGCACAGGCAAGGGCTTGATTCCCTTTCAAGGGTTAAAACTGATAATCGCAAAAGCTTTTCTGATCTTGAAAAATTACTCTTTCCCCTTCCCAGCTGCACTATGGTAGCACTATAGGCATTATTTTCTATCATCATGAGCACAAAGGAAGACCCTTGGGAAGGTCCTACAAAAAAGAAGTGTGCACTTTCGTTTTTTAGGCTGTGCAGTGGTTAAATTTCTCTGATGGAAGTGAATTTTTTACAGTGGAAGCCTAATAATAGCCTGCAGTGAAACCTGAACCATGACATGATATTTCTGATAAAGTGTTCTTAGAAAAACCTTATGCCTTTAATGACACCTTTGGCTGGGGTAATTACTTTTCTCAGAATCCACAGAGGTGGTGATAGTGCAAACTTATTGTTAGGGCAGGACGATATTTTCTGTGGGGAAAAAACCAGCTTGACTCTGTTAACGATTTGAGGTCAGATTTGGCAAATAGCTCTGAGGAGAATTTTTTTAGTTTGAGACCATTCCATTCAGACTCTTTCAGAATGGATCTTGTTTTAACGTTTATCTTGAAGCAATGCATTACTTGGAAACCGCGCTATTTTTAGATGGAAAAAAAACGAAAACCAAAACAAACCCATCTTTTTTTCCTGTCAAATAAATTTTATTCATTATGTACTGTCATTATGGAAAAACTTTTTTTGCTGAACTTGTACACCAGGTTTTTGTGCAAGTCTGTTTGTGCTATTTCGGCTGTATGTGGACTATCGGTAGAAGGCATGACACGGACTCAGTTTCTGCTGCATTATTATAAGCATTGACATTCAGAACTACAGCCCACTCTTGTGGCAAGAGGCTTTTACTGAATCAGGAGTTACATCATTTTGACAAAAAGGATTACAGTCGCCTTCCCACAGCAGTCCAGAGGATGTTTGTCTTCTCATAAGAAATTCTTACATGTTCCTGTAGACCCTTTCTTTGCATTTAACAGTCACAAATGATGGTCCCTGCAATGGCAATGCCATGCTGCAGTCAAAAGGTAAGGAGCAGAAGATCATGCCAGCTGTCATCTCCCAGTTCCTGCAGGCAGCAGCTGCATGATGCTATGATTGATGCTTGTCAGGTCGCCTTCTCAGCAGTCAGTTTTTCTGCAGAAGCAATGGGGTTTAAAAAGCTGAAGCACTTACCAGTAAAGACAGAAACTGAACTTCTGCTTATAGAACTGCAAAGTCTGGGGAAGAAAATATTTGAATGAGGTGTGCTGGGCTTCGATTGTAAGAAGAGATGTGTAGTTATACAGATGGACGTTTGGGTTTTTTTTTAAAAAGCCTTCTTACTCTGAGGGGTTTTTTTTTATTATTTTTATTTATTTATTTATTTAGGTAGTTAACCTGTGCAACCTGTGGCATCTCCAGTGTTGGGCGCTTCTTAGAGCTGTTCGAGAAGCATCTGTCAGGTAAAGTAGAGCTTGCCTTTGCGTAAGGGAAACCTTTTCTGTGATCCAACAGCCAAGAATGTTCTGGGGGACAAGGCATACAGCCACAATAGAAGATAACATTGCCAACAAGAAAAATACTTGTGTTACAGGACTTTATTAAAACTCGAAGAGGAAAAACATTTTATAAGCATAAAATCTGCCTCTGATCAGGTGTCCAAAAGTCAGTCGTCCTGTCCCAAAGGTACAGATGCATTTAATGTATAGACCCTGAAAGGTTGAGAAGACTGCCGATGCTGCCTGGACAAGCAGGAGGAGCAATGAAACTGTCCATGCTGAGAGGGCCTGCTTTAGGTATCAGAGCCTGACATTGCACGTCCAGTCAAAGACAGACATCAGCAAGAGTAAGGAGGGGGTGTCATCCCAAATCTGGGTGCTTCGCCCTGCGTGCAACAGCCGACTCACACACGGAGCCCAGATACTTGTTCATCACACCTCTGCGCAGAGCTGGGTGCTCGGTGGTACATCCACAAAGCTAGCCCCTCTCTTAAGGCCCTAAAACAGTTTATACACTTGGAACAACTGTTTACAATTACATTTAGTCACAATTCTTACTGGTTCTTATGAGCCTTGGCTTTACTTAAAGGTACAGTGTTCTTTTTTTTCACCCCCATGTTCTGTGGAAAGGGGGCTTTGTTATTTGGGCGCTCCCTTTGCTCGAGAGTGGATCTTTTGCTATGCTGATTGAGATAGTTCACACATAGTTAAAGTAATTTTCTGTTTAGTACCATTAACCATTTGGGTTTCCAGCTTATCTTGTTGTGCCCCAGCTTGAATCATTCACGGAGTCTGCTCCTTCTGCCAAGGCCATGTCCTGAACTACTTGCAAGGGTTTCTTAACATCCTGTTTTTCCAATTCTTTTGACCCCTTGCTTTCATTATAAGTATTTCTTTAAATTAAATAGTTCTTGTATCAGGGCTATTCATACTCATTCAGTAGAAGTAAGGTACTACATGCCTCTATTTCCCAGATCAGCCGTGGCACAAAGCCTTCACTGTTACCAAGGAAATATCTGTCCTTCTTCCAACTGGTTCTTTTTGCCCCGGGGTTCATCCATTTCTTTTTCCAGGTGGTCTATTTCTCCTTCTGTTCACAGGCTTTGATTTCTGTTACAAGCGTATACCTCAGACACACAGTGTAGTTCAGCCTGAAAGTCAAGGATGCCCCGCTACCCGCAGACACCCAGGGTACCGTTTGCACACCTACGTCCTGCCCAAGGTTTGCTCTGCTCAGCTGCTCTCAGGATCAGGAGCTCGCTTATCCAATAGCTGTTGCAAGGGCAAAGCAAAGGATACAGGAAGCACTGAATCAACAGCTAAACAACCTTCAGCTCTTAACAGCTTCAGTGAGCACGGGTTTGTCTCCCAGAGAAATCACAGAGAGCAGCTGCTAGCATCCTCCACCCTCGCAGAGCCCCCATGTGCTTCTCAGCTCCTCCAGAAGAAATTAAGGCAAATGCCTAGCAAGGAGCGCGCTGTGCTTACCTTCCAGTCCCAGACCACAACATCAAGCTGATCCAAAGAGGAACCTTCTGGCTGGAAATTTGCTTCTATCCATTGTGCGTCCTTGATCACTGGAAACGGCTCGAAGGCAGAATATGCAGGCAGTCAATCAATAGCTGCTGCTATGAAGGATGGGACTTTCCCCTCACACTGCGTTAGTACAAGGAGCCGGGGTTATGTGAGAACAGCAAACAACAAAGTGCAGCCTTGCCGGCAGATACATGACATGGCTATATATAATGACCTGTCTGAGGCTGTTAGCTTTACATGTTGGGCTGTGGTACACGCCGTGGTCCATAGGTGCATGGCTCTGGTTACTTCCGAAGCATCATAATTATTATACCCTTGTCCCTCACACTTCTTTCTAAATGCATGCTGCATATTCCTCTAATTTAATCAGTTGTACAGACTAGATTTGTCCCTTAAAGTGACTTAGGATTCAGAAGCTCCCAAAAAATCCAAGCTGGTGGAAATGCTGATGAGTGCCTGGGGTCACTGAATATCTTTGTCTGCCGGGTTATTCTGATATGGTTTCTAGCTCCCGGGACAGGATTTTGACTGCTAGTCAAGTCCTTGCAGTAAAGATGGCATCTGTGGAACTACAAATACATAGAGCTGCTGTGAAAATACATGAATAGTTTCTAGACACTTTAGTATGACAATAATAGTTCTGTGCAGATTAGTCATAAGCAAATATTTCCATAGTGTAGGATGGGGATGCTATACTGTGAAAAGGCACAAGGACCACCTGGTAGATACACAGAAAAGAAAGCAGCACAGAAACCTCCATCACAAACCTCATATTTGGTTTTGATTTACAGTCAAATATTCTCCCACTGTATTTCAGGAGGGAGAAATCCTGTTGCAGTCACGGAGAGCCTGCCCTGCAATTCTCACCTAAATGAATTCATAGGTGGAGGGGAAACACCCCCAGAGATAAGACAAGGCTATGGCTGATGATCTGCCTCCTGTCCCAGCCCAGTGTCAGTACACATTTCATTATACCCTAGTGCTGTGCAACTGATTCTTGAGGAGCTGGAATAGCTGAGGAAATTGCAATGCACTCCTAATGGGGGCAAAAAAATGCCCTCCCAGTGTGGTCTCTCCCCACTTCTGTTTAAGGGGAATTCTTTCAGTAAAAAATAGTGACATTTCTCTCAGTCAGTCAGCACCTTTCTCTGAAAGGGAAATCAGATAATGTATATTAAATTTCAAAGGCATGGAGAAGACAGAGTAACAAACTTCAGGGACGAAATCGTTTAAACAAGATACAGGACATGAAACAAATGATTCTCAACTTGAAACAAATCTGTGTTTCTCATCTCACATATGTGACTAAAGCCTGCTTTGTGACATAAAACTGCAAGCAGATGGGAAGATCTTTTCACTGAGTGAGAAGACACAGATGCAACATTGCATTTGTCTTTAGACAGTAGTGTAAAATTTGAAGAAGTACATGGTTTGGGGCTAACTAACCCAGATGTACATAGAATTTATTGGAAATTAGAATACGTTGTTCACTGAAAATAAAACCAAATGCTTTGAGTGGTTAGTTTCACCTCTGAAAGAATGGAAAAGAGATTGTGTAAATAATTAATTTTTTTTACAACTTTGAAAAAAATAACAGAAGCAGCATATCCTGGGAAAAAGGTCATGTTTTCTTGCAAATCTTCCATGCCCATTTCCAAAAGATGATTTACCAGACTCCAGTTTTAAGAATAAGCTTCCGTCAATGACACAAGTCGGAATTTGTGTCCTTTATTTAAACAGGGGTTATACCTTCCTGAGGTCAGTGGCTGGCAATACTAGTCAAGTTGTGGTTCTTGGAAAAAAAATTTTCATTGCCTTCTTCAGACTTTCACAGAACATGCCATTTTCTTTCATAGACTCAAAGATCTCCTGTACTCCAGACATAATCCCAGTAGAACTAAACAGAAAAAAACACACGTATAGAAATAGTATGTGTAAATACTAATCATTTTCCTGAATATACTCATAAGTGCAAATCAATAATAAAAATAAATTTCTTCTATTACAGGGCTACCATTTAAAATGAGGGTTTACTTGTCATTTGCACTGCATGAGGACATATGGGTTGACGTTGGGCTGTCTTCTCTTCCAGACATTGTATCCTTCCAGAGGAATGGCTAGCACCTTCTGTCGTCTCCTGGCTGGCCGTGCAACCACAGCACTTTTTGCAGCCGCGGGCACAGGGGTGCTAACCACCGGGTACCTCCTCAACCAGCAAAATGTGAAGGCTGCTGTGCAGGAAAAACGGAAACTTTTTCCTCCAAGGTAAGGAGTGCGGGTTAGGCAGTCAGCTGAGCACAGAGCCTGTTAACTGGGCTAGGAGCAATGTTTAACTCTTTGGAGGAAGAAGATCCCTATAAAGCCGCAGAGCTGTCATATGGCCACGCCATCTGTGTGTCTGTCCATGGGCTGGGTGACCTGAGAAACAGCACCCTTTATTGATAACCCCATTTTTAGATAGCACCAACAATGTCCTTCAAGACCAGAAGGCAGCAATGTGAGACAGTTTCAACACTCAAAAAAACCCAACCCCACAATATTGCCAACAAGGACAAGCCTAAGAAATGTTTCACATTTTAGGCGAAGCACTACATTAGTCCTTACTTTATCCCATCAACTGTCAAACGCTTTTCAGCTCAACCTGTCGGACTGGCTGATTGTATGGACTGTACTGTTAGGAAATGGGAAAATATGTTCGTTATGCAACTAGTGAAGAAATCTTCCATATAACTGCTGTACTTGAAATAATCCTAATTCTGCTAAAAACTGGTTGGCCGATGATTAGAAATTAATTATAGACCTTTGTAGATTGACTTTGCTGGCTATACTTGTGTAAAACAATATGCATCAGGTTCTGACAGATCTTTTCTTTTATTCCAACCCCCCTCCCTCCCCAGTACTAAATATTATCCTAGTTAAAATATATTCTTATAGAAATAACAGAGTTGTGCATAGGTAAGTCGTTTTCAGTAAAAGGTAGATGTGGTCTGACTCAGCTGCAAAAATGCCTTGCTAAAACATAACATCTTTATTTTCCCTAGCTTAGTACACCATGCAACTTTCTGTAAATAATAATGACATCAAAGCAAACTCAGATACTGTAGAAGAACGAGTTTCCCAGCTGACATAGGTCAGACAGTCCCACTGAAGTCCGTGAAGCTGTGAGAGCAGCAGGGCTCAGAATTACAGAGAACTTCTTCAGCTAAACTGAATTCCCTTCCTACTTATGTTACCGAGATCTCGGAATGAAGAACTTACCAACACCAATGGGATGCAGATAAGCAGACACTTCTTTATTGACGGCCGGGTGCGTGAGTGAGTCCTCTCACGATCAGCGCACACCAAGCTTCAAAATCATACACCATATATAGAACTTATTCATCCATATTCATTAAATATTCATCCATAATCATAATATTTCCCGAAAATCATTAACATACCCTCCTCCCAAATCTGATTCTGTGCAGTAAAGGTTAGAAAAGTCTAGAAATGGGTCTGGGGTACGATTTGGGTAGGTGGTATGTGAGTCGGTGGTCACGATCTCCTCCTGCCGGAATTACCTGCTACTAAAGTTCACGGTTTCTTGGCGGGTAACTACAAGCTGTTCCAGTCGACTCTCCCCAGTTCCCATTAATTCTACATTCTGACATTTCAATGCATTCTTCCAGTCTACCTGTAAATACTGTATCCAATTATCTTCAATCATCTTGAATCTTAAGTCTGTTATCTACGTTCTAATCATTCCTACTAGGTGATTCTGACCTATGCTTTTGGCCTTGCTGCAGGGCTGTACAGAGGATTTCATAGCAGCTTTTGTTGTGCAACTACTAGTTTCATTAAAATATATTTCTTATTCCTCTATATTTCTATTAAAATGATTTTATAAAATCAAAGTTAATTAGTTCCAACTTACTAGCAGATCTGTAACATTTAAACAAAACAACATTAGAGCTCTTTTATTTTTGAATAAAAGCATCTCAGAAGAGATTTAGTGGGCCTTAGTACACTTTCAGAGCTCACTGGGATCCATTTTCCTGATGGTCCCAAACAGCAGAAAGCTGCAATTGCCTGTCGGTGCGGTGGACCACCGCTGCGTAACGTGGGGCACTTTCAGTGAGCTGAATCTTCCTCCCTTCCCAAAATTCAATGCAACATATCACCCGGGAACTAATTATACTTTTAAGCCGTGCTGTATACTCTGTACCTCACGATCCCTTTCATAGCTTCATAAACTGTCACGGATTACTTTTCAAAGTTGCCACATTAATTGCTTGGGATTCTTCTTCTCTTCAGTGCAGACTACCCTGATCTCCGCAAACATAACAACTGCATGGCTGAGTGCCTCACACCGGCCATTTACTCCCGGCTAAGGGACAAGGTGACCTCCAACGGCTACACCCTGGACCAGTGTATCCAAACCGGGGTTGACAACCCTGGCCACCCTTTCATTAAAACTGTGGGCATGGTTGCAGGTGATGAAGAATCCTATGAGGTAAGACGTTTCCACAATACTGTCATATCTGGTTCGGTTTTCATAGTATTGTAGACAAGAGCTTATTAGACGAAGACAGATTCCCAGTAGGGTATGTCTTCCTAAGATAAATTGTATCCCAAGGAATACATAAGGGGCAGGCCACGTGCATAAAGATGGTGGTTTCCCTACTCTTCCACATTAGGAAATGTATGAACACGAGGCGTTACTACAGATGCCCGCTCTGCTGCAACTGAAGTGAATAAAATAGACCTGCCTGGGAGCAGCTGCTACCTGGCTCCAGCAGCTGCCCTCCTTCCTATGACTAAACTCAGTTTATGGTAAAACCATGCAACCCTGATACACACAAAGGTCATGTGGAAATTTCATTGTGGAACAGCAGAGGCAGAAGTGAAACAAAAATGTGTTCTGCGAAGTGCCAGATATCATTAAGCGATGGTTTTTGGATCATGACGAAAACCGAAGACAGACAGCATCAGCATGGACAGGGTTATTTAACTCTGGAATAAGGAGAAGGGGTAAAGAAAAGAAAATCCTTCTTTTTATTGACCTCTGCGGTCTGCTTCCTTCAGTCTACCTACAACAGTACCTATTATTATACAGTCTCCTAACAGCATCCCAAACACTGGGATGCTAAGGATGGACTGGGACATCTGGCATTCTGGACTACCAGCTCCTGTGGTTCAGCTTACTTACTTAGATGTGCCACTGCCACTGCTCCTCATCTGCACGAAGGTGTGCTTGTGATCAGTGTTGACACACCTGAGCCAAGTGGGTCTAACAAAGACTAGTATCCCACGGCAGTGAAGACATAGGGTATTTCTGCGTGACATTCCTGCATGACCTAAACCCAAGAGGTAAGCTGCTGTGGGACTCAGTGTGTGTTCTGGTTGGTAATACCTCCTGAAACCTAATCTGGTTGCCTTGCCACCACATCCAGTACCTGTCTGTGGTAACTAGAGTAAACTTGTCACCTAAGTAAGGTGCAATTGCACCTTCTTTCTGTTGTGAAGACAAGCAACCGCTACAGAGCACTGCCTAGGTCAAAAGCGGCCCCTCCTTTCATATGTACCCCATCTGCGTTTGCAAAGCTCCCTTCACATCCGTCACCCAGGAGCCTGTGCCAAGGGAGCTTTTTTGTGGCTGAAGCTTGTGCACTGAAGCATTCTATGATGCTGCAGACTCTTTCTAGATTCTCTTGACTCCGTAGGTGTTTGCTGACATTTTTGACCCTGTCATTAAAGCAAGACATAATGGCTATGATCCACGGACAATGAAGCATCACACGGACCTGGATGCATCCAAGGTAGGACTGACATAAAATAATGAGACAATAAAGACTCAGGGCTGCTGCTTACAGTGATGGTATTGTATGCAATAGCAATATCAATACAATAGCAATACAATATCAATATCAATACAATACAATACATATGATACTATATCATATACATACAATGATATTGTATGCAATATGCAAAAAACTTTTCTTTTTCATGATCCAACTCCAAAGATGCTAATTTTAGGGTTAAGGAAAGTGGGATGGCACTCATGGCCCTATCAGGAAGACAGCTGCATCGCTGCCTTGTTCCTGGCAGGGGGACCAGTCCCAAGTGTACTGAGCATTTGGGCCACAGTCTCACTTGGCACCATGGGTCTGTTCACGAGCTTACAGATAACCATGTGTCTAAGGGTTGGAACGAAAGCAGGAGTTGTCTCCAATACACCCACATACATGTGATCAAATGTTACCTGCTGCTTAATATTTCCTTCATAGTTCAGCTACACTGTGGTTTAGCATCTTTTGGGGCTTTCATCTTTTGAAGGATCTTCCTTACCTGGCCCCCTGCCCCATATTGATGTTTCCAAAAGCCATGCATCTTCCTTCGTATTTCATGACCGTGAAACACTAACTCTGCCACATTCATTCAGTCCAAGAAACACGCTGTTCCTATAAAAACTCTTGGCATCTGAAACTCTGAGGGGCTCTTGGTATTCCAAGTATACGTGATCTCATGGAGAGGTCATCACGCCTGAGCAGGACGATGCCTGTCTTTTTGTACGGTGGGATTTGGGTTTTTTGATGGTGTGCTACAAGACAGGGAGATGTGTGTGAACGAATAAATCACTCTTCCTTCAGATCACCCATGGTCAGTTCGATGAGCGCTACGTCCTCTCATCACGGGTGCGGACCGGCCGCAGCATCCGGGGCCTCAGCCTTCCTCCTGCCTGCACCAGGGCAGAGCGAAGAGAGGTAGAGAATGTCGTGGTCACCGCACTCGCTGGGCTGAAAGGAGACCTCTCTGGCAAGTACTACAGCTTGACCAGTATGTCCGAGAGGGATCAGCAGCAGCTTATTGATGTAAGTATAGCCCAGTGCTGACATCACCTTCATTTACTCTCATTTATCTTAATCTTCATCTTTCTTTGGGTTACATGCTTTCTTTCCTGTGTAGCTGAGCAGGATAATCGCAGCATGAACACAGCAGTTAATGGCCTGCCAATATTTTTAATGTAATGGAAAATCATCCAGGGTCTGTATTTTGCCAAAGTACATAACTGTGCAGGTCTGAAATGTGGAGTTGTATTCCAGATAGCAAGGTCTGTGTCAAATCCAATGTACCTAGCTGCTGCCACATCTTTGGACAAATAACAATTTTTTTTTTTGCTCATTCCCTTGAGCAAAGCTTGATATTTTCTAGATTAACGACCATTCTAACTAAACGTACTACACTGAGATAAGCATTCCCTATTATCTGTGTTCTAGACTGCTGGGGTGGGGGGCTTTGGCTGTGATTTCTTCATGTCAGAACTACACTAATACTAATTTCCCCAAAATGGCTGTAGCTGATCGCACCCAGGTGACCTTTTTCCAGTCCTGTAACTATGTTTAAGGACTTGAAGGATCAGGCCCATAACGAGAGTTTTCATAGTCATACAGATGGAAACACAAGGATTTTCATCATGGATTTTTTCGCAGCATGTGACATGTCAAACAGACCTTGAATGTGCATTTTAAATACCCAAAGGAATGGCTGTACCCTGTTAGCTTTATTCATGGCATATTAATCCATAACATCAACCAAAAGGGAGCTGATGAAGTAACCTAACTATTTATAGCCCTGAAACTAGGTGTCACAGTCTGGATTAACCAGGAGTTAAGAATTTATGTAAGGTCAGTAACTTTTTTAATTGAATGTCCTTGGTAATGTGTTTATTGACAAGATGTTGATGACCTATTTTAGGTTTTATTTCCTTGCCTTTTTCAGCAGGAGAGAGCTCCTCAGAAATCAGAGGTCAAAACAGGAGTGTGGAGAATATAATTCCTTCATGGTTTAAGGCCAAATCCTTTGAGAAGTGGAATAGGCTTCACCATTTCACAAGCATTTTGCCTTGTTTTGTTTGTTTTATGGTAATTCAAACTTAGAGAAATCAAGGCATTGAATGTTGTCACTGCTTCCATCTTTAACTTGTACCATTGCTTACATCCTCCAGTACTTTAGGAACTTGAACCTCTGGTATCAGGCGTTCTGCAGCTTTAATAAGCACTATTCGATCTCGGTGAGGCCAAATCAGTGCTAGCTGAATGGCATTCAGCACAGAGGGCATTTGGTATTTTGCAGAACCGGGGCATATGCACGTAAGGTAAACTAATGGTGCTCACCTGTTTTCTGGCAAAAAGTGTCATACTTTTCTTTCAAGTAAAAGTGTCTAGTGGAGTAAGCTGAGGAAGGAAGTGTTGTGTCCCTGTGATGAGCAAAGAGAACTCTATACCTCTTCCTTCTGCATGATTGGGGTTCTGGCTGCATCATGTCCATCAGAGGGTATTCAAAGATGAAAAACTAGAATTCTCCACTAAAGGAAAAAAAGAAATAAAGCATATCAAATTGTCTACCATGTCATATTTATTCTGGATAGCTTGTCTCACTATTCTCATTTAAAGTCTGGATTAAAAAAAAACACCACACACACAACAAACCCCTCCACACAACATTTGATATGACAGTGTTTGAGGAATTAAGAACTAATAAATTGTCAGCATACACATGAAAATCAAACGGTTATTTGCTTTGGGGAAAAAAATCGTCTCAGTTAAAAAACAAATCTAAATGATCTGGAATGTGGCAAGTTGGTGGCACAGCAAGTGCTACATTTATTAAATCAGAAATAGCATCTCTGTTAAGGAACAGAACAAGTCTATGATTCCAAAAGGTCAAACTCAGCACTGATTTAATTCCTACCTTGACTTCATGCTCAGAATAAACTGCTAAATCTCTGTGCTGGAGAAACAGCTTTTCAGAACTAGCATTTTTTCTTTTTTTCCCAGTCTTTAAGAATTCATTGCCTTCTCCTACCCTACAGAAATACGTCTGTATGTAGAAAATATCTCTAGTGTTAGCAGTCAGGTCCCTCCCGAGTACCCATTGGTGTGTGGATGTGATACTAGGTCCCCAATTCCTATTCCTCCCTACATTTGAAAAATGTTTTTGGCAAAACGCAGTCATATTACCAGTGCCACTGAGAATCTGTAAGGCTCAAGAAAATCACCTGGGTAAAGTGATTTTAGTTTTCAGAAGAAGGAACCAGATTTCACAAGCTGTACTGTGTGATTTACTTGTACATTGATTGTCTTCACATAAAATGTATTAGACAGTGTTATACTGCTTCCTTGAATAAACCTGAATTTTGTTCTCTTTTCTCTCTCTCTCTCCCTTTGGCCCCATTTCGGTGTCCAGGATCATTTTCTCTTTGATAAGCCAGTGTCCCCCTTGCTAACATGTGCTGGGATGGCACGTGACTGGCCAGATGCCAGAGGAATCTGGTATGTTGTGTGACATGCAGAAGCTTGTGTTGTGTTTTAACGATTGTGTTTCAAACCTCCTTGCTTGTCCTAACCTTGCAGCCATTCTGTCCCTATACTCACAGCATGTTGAGTTTGCTTTGAAGAAAAAGATTGCTTCCTTGCTTAATTTAAAAACAAAACCCCAAATCCAGTAATGAACAACAGAATGGGTAAGACCTTTATATTCAAGAAACCATCATCACTATCATTCACACAACACAGCATCACAGGCGTGGCTCCTTCCTTAGGTTTTTAGCTCCATTTTTTCTTTTCCTAGATAAATGTTTGATTTGGGAAAGAGCCCGTGAGTCACCATGCAGTGGGCAGAGCTGAGGTTACAAAAGCAGCTCTAGCACCAGATGGTAGCCACGCTGTCAGCTAGGAACCATCGGCCAGCTGCAGGACACTGCATTGCTAATTCATGTCCCTCTCCTTACTGTCAAGAGGCAGAGTGTTACTTTAATTCCCAGAGCTGAAAGTAACACTTTCTTTCAAAATGAATTGGGCTAAAAGGAGATACAGAAGTTGGATTTCCTATTTTGTTCTAGGTCTGTTTCTACTTTTACAACACACTTGGCCTATTTTGTGCCCAAATGTGGTAATTTCTGTGGAAAGAAAGGGATAACAGCTCTGAGATCAGTGCACACACCTGCTAGCAGAGGATGGGGGCAGCTGTACAGTGCATAGCATCTGCATCCATCCTGGTATATTTCCAGGTGTTACCAGATGCTTCAGTTCTGAATACTTAGGCTAAAATCATTCTAAGGAACGACCTAGACTTTCTCCTTGCCCTAGGCAAGCTCAGCATTTTCAGAGAGGATGGACTTTATGTGGAAAAAAACTCCAGGTGTTCTCCAAGCAATGTCTGACAATACTGGCTCATGTTCAGAAGCATAGCCAGTATTACTGCCAGGGGATAACGCCATTTCTGTCGGGGAGCAGGCACTGTGAAAACTGATGACCTGCTGGAAATCCGTGAGGATTTTTTTTTATTTCACCAAGCTTCAGATTAGTTCCCTAGTCCCCACCTACATCTGAGGAAGAGGAGAAGCTGAGGCTTCCCATTCATTGTGTCTACAAACAAAGAGGAGAAGTACCAGCAATATGATTACTATCCAGGGATCTGATTAAAACAGACCCGGTTTTTGGCTTGACATATGATATCAGGCAGACTGGAAAAGAATTAGCACAACTGGAAAGTATTTCAGTAAGCCACAATTGGAAAATCTGCCTTTATCTTGCAAGAAATTGTTGTCAGAAAGAGTACGCATTCTGGAAATTATTTTCCTTATAATGATTGCAATCCTGTCCTTGTTACAGGCTGCAGAACTATTCCCACTGACCTCACCAGTAGCAATGGCACAGTTTAAATGCACTCAGCATGGCCTCCCTCCACGTTCCTTAAAACAATGGGAAGACCTTGTTAATTAAAGGGGGAGCTGAGTTAGGCCAACCCCAGACTATCTGGACCCCCCCCCCCCTTGAACATTTGTACGGTACTGAAGAGGTAACCAGAGCTCAGGTGAACATAATGTCAGGGCACAGGATGTTTACACCTGCTCAGCGCTACACTGGCAACCTCCAAGTGCCAAAACCAGGAGGCGCAGTAAAAGATCAGCTGAAAGTCAGGCAGGCTCTCAGTGAACTCAAACTTTCAAATGTAATGTGTTTCAAACCTGGTAATATTCCACTGTTTGTACAAATGAGTCCAATCCCATCCATCACCTTCTATGTGCTATAGAAAGGTTGTAGTAGAAGACAGAAAGTGGAGAAAAAGACAGCAAAAATGGCCTCAGCTTTGACCTAGCACTTAATAAACCTAGACACAAGTGATCCGTTTGAAGCAAGAGTGAGTATCTTCAGGCATTTTTATCTTAACTGACAAGCCAGCATCAGTAACGCACTGTCCAGAAGCAACGTGCAGCTGCTGTCCTCGGACATGTAACTTGACTGATGTGGCAATGCAGTGCTACAGAGCAATAGAGAGCACTGGGATTTGGTTTAGGGGAGAATACAATTACATACGGACATAGTGCTTGGCCCCCCGTAGCCTGTAAATGTTAGGTTCTTTTACTAGGTGCACAACCAAAACCATCCCTTGTGACAAAGGATGCAGAGCTTGGTTTCCCCCTTTGCTGCACCTTCCAGCTGTGCTCATGCTAGAGGACAACACATCTTTCCTCACTTAGTACTGTGGCAGCATGATGTGATCAGAAAAACTGCTCTTCTCACTGTGCTCGAGAAACCCATATAATGCGTATAATACCATTGGCACGGGGGAACCAGCTGTGAAAGCACCTCAGATCCCTAACTCCACGGAACAATGTTATTTTGCCATGCTTAGCCTCTCCACAACCCTGAAAGATTGTGATAAAACTAAGGATACTGAGAATTCTTTTTCAAGGCTTGTCTTTTTGAAGATATTTTTTTTTCTTTTTTTTCCCCCTCTCAACCAGGCATAACCATGACAAGACATTTCTCATCTGGATTAATGAGGAGGACCACACCAGGGTGATCTCCATGGAGAAGGGTGGCAACATGAAACGGGTGTTTGAAAGATTTTGCCGTGGTTTAAAAGAGGTAGTATCTCCATGAGTTTATTATTCCTGTTTGTTTGTTGTTGGGCTGTTGTCAGCAGTGCTCACTGTGGTTCATACTGAATTGGCATCTCCAGGAGCAACAAAATGAAGTAACACCAGTCCACATAGCAACCCACACTAACGCAGTTAAAAGAAGGAAACGTGGGCAAATTGCTAGCTGAGTTGTAGAGAAAAATAAATAAAATGTCTTTGCAGCTTTTTCATTAAAATACTAAGCACAGGCTGACTAAAGATATGTCCCTTTTTGCCATTTTGTGCCTGTGGGCTGTGGGAATTCAGAAATCGAGCATTTAATTTGAATTGCTTGATTTGCTTGAATGAAGAATTTATTTGGCCCAGACTCATGAATCTCATCCCTGACGCTGGGAGCAGAGTGGATGCTGCTGAGGTTGTGCACAGGACTCAGGGCTTAGGGCACCTTCGCTCACTGCCACTTCTAGGGAGATATGGGATTTTGTGATTAAAATACTAAGAACTGACAGCCAGAGTTCCAGGATTTTATTCCAGTCTAGCTATTCACAAAGATATGGAAACCTTCATGAGATGGTGTGGAGGTTAGAACAGTTTTGTCTAGACAGTCCAGGTATGACTCAGGCTGGCTGTGGGCCCAGTGCGGCCCTGTGTACTGCTCTGGTATAGAAAAAAACGCTTTAACATAGATTGTGTCCCACAGGCAATGTCACAGAATCACAGAATGGTTTGGGTTGGAGGTGACCTTTAAAGGTCATCTAGTCCCACCGACCCCCACCCCACCCCCTCCCCCCAGCCCAGGCTGCCCCCAGCCCCGTCCAGCCTGGCCTTGAGCCCCCCCAGGGACGGGGCACCCACAGCTGCTCCGGGCAGCCTGGGCCATCTCACCACCCTCACCGTACAGAATTCCTTCCCAGTATCTTACCTAAACCCACCCTCTTCCAGTCTCAAACCGTCGCCCCTCGTCCTGTCACTACAGGCCCTGGTAAAACATCTCTCTCCACCTTTCTCGTAAGCCCCCTTTATGGATCAGGAGCCCACCAGAAGGTCTCCCCGGAGCCTTCTCTTCCCCAGGCCGGACAAGCCCAGCCCTCCCAGCCTGTCCTGACGGGAGAGGTGCTCCAGCCCCCTGACCATCTTCGTGGCCCGGCTCTGGACCCGCTCCAGCAGGTCCGTGACTGTCCTGTGCCGAGGGCGCCGGGGCTGGGCGCAGCGCTGCCGGGGGGTCTCACCACAGCGGAGCAGAGGGGCAGAGCCCCCTCCCCCGCCTGCTGGCCAGGCTGCGGGTGACGCAGAGCCCGGGGTACAGCCGGCTCTCTGGGCTGCGAGCCACGTTGCTGGGTCATGCTGAGCTTGCCCACCAGCGCCCACAAGTCCTTCTCCTCAGGGCTGCTCTGAATCCGCTGTCCGCCCAGCCTGTGTTTGTGCTTGGGATTGCCCCGACCCACGTGCAGGACCTGGCACTCGGCCTGGTTGAACCTCATGAGGTTCGCACAGGCCCAGCTCTCCAGCCTGCCCAGCTCCCTCGGGACAGCATCCCTTCCCTCCAGCCTGTCGACCACCACCACGCAGCTTGGTGGTGTCAGCAAACCTGCCGAGGGTGCGCTCGATCCCACTGCGAGTGTCGCCCACAGAGATGGTCCCAGTACTGACCCCTGAGGTACACCACTCATCACTGGTCTCCACTTGGACATCAAGCCACTGGTTGCAACTCTTCAAGTGTAACCATTCAGCCAAGTCCTCGTCCACCGAGTGGTCCACCTGCCAAATCCATGTGTCTCCAATTTAGAGGCAAGGATGTCATGTGGGACAGTGTCAAACACTTTGCATAAGTCCTGGTGCAGCCTTTGATATAACCTAACAAGGTGCAGTGGAAGAGGTGATGTGGCCAACACTATTCTCCACTACTCTTGTCCACATGATTCCTGGATGGATTGCCATAGTACAGGAAAGCCTAGAAGTTAAGCTAGGGAAGGTTGAAATGGGCTTGAAACTGTCTCCAAGACTCTAAGAATATTCAGGCTGCATAAAACAAGTATTTCTCCTCATTGGGATCCTTGGCACACTTACTTCATCTGAACGGTGGGGGAACAGCACTTACCTCCATCACACACATTACTCTTCCTGGGTATGGAGATGCATATTGGGCCAGCTTTGGACCACTTGTTTTATTCAAGTCACCTCGGCAAAACAGCTTCTCTGGCTTTCTAGAGACATCCCTGTCTCAGAAAATCCCCAGCAAGTGTAGAGCTAATATAGCTGTGCACCCCTTCCATGTCACCTCACAGCCCTCAGCTGAAAAAAAACCAAGGCCAAGCAGGGACAGCAGGGAACTACAATCTTTTGATTGTCGAAGCAGAGAAAGTTCAGAGTATCCATAGGGAAGTTTGAGTATGTGGTGGGTTTGGGAGCACAGCATAACAAAAGTACTTAATGTATAGTTCTTTGGCACTGTGGTGGTTAACTGGGACCTGTTAGGCTTCCCAGGTATACCCATATACCATGACCCCAATGACATGGCTTGCAGATGCTGTCCCCAGCTTTGCCTCTGCTCCTGCGCTTAGCTCACATTCAACAGAGGTGGACCTAGGGACCTGGCCACGGGAAGCGGCCAGGCAGCTTGGGGAACTGCAACCAGGGCGGGTGTCTGAGGCAGGACATGTTTCCCACCATCAGTTCTGCTGTCCTCACACACTACAGAAATGATGTTAGGAGAGTCCTTTACTCTCTATCCTTCTGCAGAATGGAAGTATTCACCTATATTAGCAGATTTGTAGAGGTCTTATGATTATGAGCTAGTTTATCTGTCTGATACTGCTCTGGAGGAGAACTGAATTGAGGCTGTATTTGGATCACAGAAGTAAGTCCACTAAGTGTATGTGTGAACAGAGTACCATCCTATTCAAAGGTCGATAGGCCCTTGTGATTTTTCTGCGGATAATTATTTCACTCCTTTCTAATCCGATCAGAGATCTACTAATGAAAATCATAATATACAAGCTATGTTGTCTCCTTATAATGGAAGCGTGGCTGTTAATACTAGGCATTTAGAAGTCAGGTGTCCTCCTCCAAGAGTCATGGCATCGCCTTGAAAACTACTCAAAACACAGCTTCAGCTCTTGTTGTTTGCTTCATAGCACTTGAGTCCTTCTGGCTTGCGGGTTGCAAATTTGTTCCAAAAATGCCAAGGTTAGAAACGCATGGCAAAAGCCATAATTCTTATGTGAAGATCTGGCTTCATGGGCTAAGGCTGAACCAAACCACCATGACAGGGAGCTTTGTGATAAAGTGACAAAGAGTCTGCAAGCTAGTGATCATGAGAAAATGATGAAGAAATCCTTGTAATATGCACTGGGGATCTTGGTACTTGATAAGTGCAAACATTTGCACCAGATCTAACCCAGACTGTACTCAGGTATAAATTTATGCAACTTTGCTGGTGTTAGTGAAGTTCATCAACATAGATCCATGGTGAAAAAAATCTCAGCTATAAGCAGACATCTTAAAATACGACATTTGTATGCTGCCTTTTCCTTTTTGCTTTCTGGCTTTTTTTCCCCATCATAGGTAGAAAGATTAATTAAAGAACGGGGCTGGGAGTTCATGTGGAATGAGCGTCTCGGCTATGTCCTGACCTGTCCTTCCAACCTGGGAACTGGTTTACGTGCCGGAGTCCATGTTAAGCTGCCCAGGCTTAGCAAGGTACATAAGTCATTTAAAAGACAAGTAACATAAGTCAGCTCTTGTAATTTATAAAGGAACAAATGAGAAATGACAGCTTACAGTGGCTGCACTAGCATGCTGTGTAACAAGGTCCCAGGGATAAAGCACAACTAAGTGAGCACACTTTCATTCTGCAAATTATTGTATTTGTTATGGAAATTAATTGATTCTACAGACAGCCTCCAAGATAGGCTGTAATCCAAAGACTGAGAAAACTGTCCTGCTCTGCCTGTCTTTCTGGAGATGCTATTAAGTCATGGTTAATAGCATTGCAACAATTCAGCACAATATGCAGGATAAAGACCAGCAAGCTCAAGCCTGTTTCTTCTGATAGGACCCCAGGTTTCCAAAAATCCTGGAGAACCTGCGTCTGCAAAAGCGTGGCACTGGTGGAGTGGACACTGCAGCTGTAGCAGATGTGTATGATATCTCCAACCTGGACCGCATGGGTCGTTCAGAGGTAACCTGTTCCTTTTTGGTTTTTTTTTCTTTTTTAGCTCAGATCTGTATTGATCTGAGACAGTTTCCCTTTGGCTGGGTTCACTCTGCTGACCTCAGTAGAGCCATGGCAGTTTTTACTCCTGATGGCTTTGGTCCAATGGAAATGTTTAGTCAAAGACAAATTATCAACCTGCATGAAGTGCTTGACAAATATTCCTCTTACGGCCGTGAAGAAAACCAACCATGAGCAAGTTCCATAAATGTGGATTGCTTGCACCGCGAGCTGAGGATCTTCGCTGAGAGCATGCAGGTGCTGGAGAGGTTTGGCTTTGGTAACAGACATCCCTCTCAGGATGATGTTTCTCAGCATCACAGCACAAACTCTTGGACTGGCCTGCCTGCTGGAGTGCCCAGCTACGAGACTGGTGTCTGGCAGTCTCTGCAGGGCTGGACGTGAGATGTTTATAAGTTGTACTGTGGGCACTGAGCTAGCTACTACACATAGGGTGATACCTGCTGTACCTGCTGCAAAATGCTGGGGAAAGAAGCAGGGATCAAGTCCTAACCCACCCATGGAATCAGGCACAGAAAGCAAGACTGGTTTAGGGTGTCGTGTTCCTTTTAGTATGGTCATGCACTTTCACTCCAAAGTAACCGGGGAGGAGGTGTTGGTACCGTCTTCACGTGTCCTATGTGGCACTGAACAGAGGACGTGGGAAAGCTAGGTTTAAATCTGGACAAAGATTTAACTGTCAGCTCTGAGCCCTCCCAGCTGGGCTGTAGGCTATGATGAGATGGGTTTGTCTCAGGCATTTTCTTTGAAGCTATCTCAGTTTGAATGAGCATTTGTTGTGCCAGAGAGTGGAAATGACCCTACAGCCTGGTGGTGCTGCACTCTCCTGGGAGAGTCAGGTTGCAGACTTCATTCCAATTTCATATTTAAAAATATGAAAACATATTAAAGCAGAACAGGTCCTAAGAGCAAATCTACTGGAGCATGGAGGAGAAATAGCTGTGTCAAAGAGTCGCAGCCTCTTTCCACCGGCCTTCTCAATTCCTGAGCCAAAACCTTACTCCAGGTCATGGGCTGTACGTCTGTGACACTGCTGCAGCTTCCCTCTCCTCACCAACACCAGGGCTGTGTTCACCCTTGCCACGTCAAACAATTACGAGACAAAAAGTTACATTTAGACCCTTTACGTCCAGTGATTCAAGCACTCTGCCAGTAGATAGGGAACATTGGTTCAAACCTTCTGCCAAACATTTCTTTCACCCCCCAGGTGAGTGCTGTAACCTCTCAGCTATGGTCCGCCGGGCAGGCCCTGGTGGGACGGATGTCTCCTGAGGACACTTTTTCTCCACTAGCACTGCAATACGTGATTTGGGCTCACATGCCACCTGCTTGTGCATGTCAGGTTTTGAAGGGCTGCCTGCTTGCCCAGGAGCAGAATTTTAATTACCCTGGGATTTTGCTGCCCCAAGTTCAAACTTGATTGCAAAGAAAAAACATGCTGCCAAGGTGTGTCTATCCAGAACAGCACAGCACTGAGAAGCTCTGGCAGCTCAGACACGAATGTGGTTTGGTCCTGGTGTTGCAGCCCAACACTTGAGTTCAGCCTGACTCTGGGTAGGTTTTCGTAACACAAATATAAAGCTCAGATAATGCACCTGGGTTACAACTAGATTCAATCTGGTCCACAGCCAGCCAGCTGGCTTCCCTTCCTCACTTCCCTTGGGTTTTCTGCCACTGGGACAAAGCCAAGTCAGGTTTTCCATGCTTTCTTATTCAGACATGCCCTTGAATGTCTTCAAAGCCAAGGGGCATATGGACAGGGGTTTGGAAATTTTATATTTTGGAGTTTGATGTAGGCAGCTAAGTTTCTTTGGATCTAGATCAAAATAAGTAAGAGTGAAAAACTATTAAGCCGTATTATTCACAAGAGTATGTCACAAAGACATCTACTAATACCTGAAGCATCATCATGTGTGCTTTATGCTAACACTAATAATACAAAAGGATTACAGGGCATGATTAATTAGTATGAGTTCTGCTGACAGATGGCCTAAGCCTACAAATTTTTGCTTATATGAAGGCTTCCACTGAAGTCAGCGATGCCTCATGCAGCAAGGATTCAAAGGATTAACCCAATAGATAAGATCCAATCCTTATCTTGAAGATTTTTGAAATCTAAATAAGACAAGACAAACTCAAGGGGATAGAAATGTTTTATTATAAGACATATTTTTTTTCAGTACATAATAAAATAAATTCCATTATGTGGTAAATGTGTTTGCAGAACTGAATTATGTTCCCAAAGGTGCAAGATAAAATTGTTTGTATTTTTGCTTTGTTTCATTTACTGGTCAATGAAAACTTAATATGAAATTCCTTTTCTCCTGGAGGCTGCAAATTCAGATCTCTGATTTCCCAACACAGCTAGCCTGTAAAAAGCAATAAAATAAACTGCTAAGCCACTGAAATGCTTTATAGTAAAAACAAATCCCTTGAAAATGAGCAACTGTCACAATAAAGGGACAATGGGATTTAGTCTTTGCATTTGGTTTTAACAAGCCAGTCATTGAAGGTTGCTAATAAACCATTTCACAAAGATTAAGAAAAATCAGTGCTATAGCTTGCTGGCTAACAATGCCACGGGCCTGTGGTCCTTGCATGTCACCACCTGTGGAGAAAGTCTGTTGGGGACATGGCACCTTGTAATCTTCAGCAACTTTGAAAAAGGTTACAAAGACACCACAACCCTCTGCCATATGGAATTGGAAATTTTGGTGCTGCTCTGAGCCTGGAGCTCATCCCACCCCTGCCAGTGTAAATCAACAGCTGAAAACAAACAAGTGATGAATGACGTAGAGCCAGATTGAGTTGAGTGCCTCTGCCCCAGAGATGTGGGTCCGGGGCTTGGCTAAACCACCTCAGCAGAGCTAGCATGCTAGCAGAATGAGCAGGATGTCTTTGCCTGCTGACGAATCATCACAGCAGTGTTCATGGTCGTCTGTGGGGGAACACATGGTCTTGACCCATGTCTGTGAAGAAGAACAAGACTGGTTTGACAAGCTTTCTCAGGCAGTCTTACTGGCTGTGGCCAAACGGGTAGTCTTACCACCCTCCCAGTCCCAGCCCTGATAAGGACTCCAACCCCATGTCTCCAGCAGGACTCAGGGACAGTATGAATCAAGGCACTGAGCCCCTGTCTCCCTCTCCTTGCGCCTCTCCTTCACCCTTGGATGCTGACTGTGGGGATCACAATGCACACGCACCCCTGGCTATGCCAGGCATTACTTCTCAGCAAGCATCTGGGGGGGATCCTGCACCCTCATGATGGTCACATTTGAAATAGGTCTCTCAACTCAGGCCCAAACATTTTTTTTTGTTTTCTTTGTTCCTATAGGCGTACAAGTAGAGGCAGGATTTGATGGAAATAACTTAAGGGGCTTATTTGAAAAATTTTGTTGCTAGCAATCCAAACTCAGGGCAAACAGGAGAAAGGAATTACTATGGGTTTCCACTTGACCAACGTGACCCACATTCCCTGTGCCACAGGGTGTGCGATCTCTGTTCTGTGGCCCTCCTTCAGCTTTACCTGCTGTTGTTGCAGTATGAGCCAGTTTTCCCTTCCTCTATTCCCAGCATTAGCTGAAGCTTTTATTCCTGTTATTATCTTCTTGTTGTTGTAGGTGGAGCTAGTCCAGATTGTCATTGATGGGGTCAATTATCTAGTTGACTGTGAGAAGAAACTGGAAAGAGGACAAGACATCAAAGTGCCACCACCGTTGCCTCAGTTTGGCAGAAAGTGATCTTGCTGATGATGGTGGCAACTGATGGTAAATACAGCTGCCATTCTGACAGAAAGGCACCTCTGTACATCTCTGTATAAATACCTTGTGTAATAAAACACTACCCAATACCTGATGTCTCCTTAGATCCCTGGCGGCACTGGCAGAAACTAGTCTTCATGCAGCTTTACTAGGATACGCCCAATACAACCACCTTGGTACACTCTTCTGTGGGGACTTCTTCCCTTCTTCCTTGGTTGGTGATAAGCAAAGCACGACCTCAGTAATGCAAAAAGCACAAACCTCTAATGCTACCCTGCCACTTACGGTCATACTTACGAAGTCGCTAGGAGAGCATTCTCTTTTCATTCACACACACCTCTCCAGTGACCGCCCAGGCAGCCAAAATCTGCCAGCCTGCTGTGAGGTGCTCGTTGCTTCTTCAGCAACCATTGGACACCATGGCGAGTTCAGCAGTTAACCAGAGCAGGCAGCTGCACATGCCTTCAGTCTCTGAAGTCCACCATTTGATCTGCCATCAGGAACCCAAAGGTGTCTCTGCATGGAAGCTGTCTCTTTGTTCAGGCCTGGTCTGCACACAAAATTCTTTACCATGTCATCCCAAACCCTGAGACTTTTTCACTCCTGGAGAACTCACCAGATCACTTCTCAGCTGTTTCCCTCAGGCATCACTTCTGGCCTGTGGCACTGGGCTGCAGCAAGCTGGCCCAGAACCCAGCAGACAGATCAGTCTGCTGATATTCTGCATCCAGTGCAAACCTGTCTAGCATGGCCTCTCCTAGTCTTCTCCTGAGGTTTTCAGGTTCGAGGCAATGGGGCCAGGCTCAGCTAACCATCACTAGGATGTACTGCCACTCCGAGTAAGATGCTCACCACTACGTGGTGGAAACAAAAACCAGCAGACACTAACAATCCCACTGATTCCTTCTTTTCTGCGTATTGAAACATACTGAGTATTTCACAGTAACCACACTAAAAGCGCCAGCTTTCAGTAAAAAAAAAAAAAAAAAAAAAAAAAGTCAAAACATGCTGTGATGAATGTACTGTCTGTGTTGCTGTTGAGTTGGGAGTAGTATCAGCAGAAAATGTTTCAGGTCTGTGTAGACAGCAAAACGACACTGCTGCGGTGCCCATTGCTACTGTAGGTATGGTACATCTAGGACATGCAGACCAGTAATGTCTGAACTGGTGCTCTGGAGCCAATTGCAGCACCTTGAGCTTACACCTCACGCAGTGTAAAGTCTGAGAAAACATTGAGAAAATGTGTGTTAGTCTTAGTTCAATTATCATGTGGTAGGAACTCCCTTAACAAAGCATCTTCACCTGAAACCTCTCAGCTAGCATCTACTGTACAATGGCAGCCTGGTTCAAAGCCCCTTGAGAAGGTTTTTCTGTGAGTCATATCTGAAGAGCTAGATAGCCAGGCCATAACCAGTTACAGACTAATAATCACAGTTGGAAGATAATTGAAAGCTAGATGGTGAATTAGCAGCTCTTGGAAATCAGCATCATGGCATGCTCTTCTTTCCTGCTCAGGAGAGCTGTTGCATATAAAGTAGGTTGAAGCCTCCGTATGATTGCTGCTTCTTCCTCATCAGTGCTGGGTACATTCCCTAACATTTTGCTACCAGCTTTCGAGCTGGTGGTTAATAATAGTAATTCTGGTGGAGGGAAAGAAGCTTCTGCTGATTTCACATTGAAGGCAAACAAAACCGGAAAGACTTCACTATTAGCTCTCCAAAACACTCGCTCCAAAACACTCAGATCAACACAAAATTCGATTGTGGGCCAAATGAGCTCAGATTATAGCCGCTGCTTGCTTTCCTCCTATTGGCATGCAAACTGCTGCTAGGCAGTGGTATGAAGTCCAGCTGGCAGCCGTTTTCTGAGAGCTCAGCATTCCTGTGGGGTTGATATTGGAGCTGATGATACTGTTTTAATACCTTTAATAATGACCTGGATGATGATGTGCATTACATGGTCAGCCAGTCAACCTCTAGTGCTAAATAAAAGGAAACTGCCGGTACACAGGACAGCAGGGCTGCTCTTCAGATGGCATTTCACTGTAGAAATGGGCTGACAGAAATCTCACAAAGTTCAACAGAGGCAGAGACCAAGTCCTGCACCTAGGCTGGAGCAACTCCATGCAACAGCACAAGCTGGGGAACAACTGGGTGGAAGGAGCTTTGCAAAGACTTAGGGTCCTGGTGGGCAGCAAGTTGAACATGAGTCAGCAGCGTGCCCATGCTGGGCTATATTATACATGTGTAGCCAATAGCTTGAGGGACATGATTGTTTCCCCTCCCTTTGGTACTCCTGTGACTTCATCTGGAGTACCACGTCCAGTTTTGAGCTTCCTCAGTACAGGAAAGACAGCAACAAGCTGCAGCAAGTCCTGGAAAAAAGGGCCAAAAGAGCGTCAAGGGGGCTAGAGCATGATGTGAGGCTGAGGGGGCAGGGTTTGTTTAGTCTGGAGAAAAGAAGGCTAAGGGGAGATCTTACTTATGTTCACAACTGTCCGCATCAGAGGATGCAGAGAAGACAAGGTCAAGACTCTTCCTGGAGGTGCACAATGACAGGACAAGAGGCAACACACACAAGCTGGGACACTGGAAATTCCAGCTAGATGTTAGAAGACCTTTTGCACTATGAGGGTGGTCAAGCACTAAAACAGACTTGGAGACACCCAAAACTCAAGGAACAAGGTCATAAGCAATCTGATCTGAGTTGACCCTGCTTTTGGTGTTGGGTGGGGGTGTGTGGGTGGGATGGGTGGGGTGTGTTGGACCAGATCACCTCCAGACCTTCAGCCTACATAATTCTGCAATCCCATGACTGAATAGATTATCGCAAAATGCCTGCAGATGAGCAATAAGGCAGTGAAACGCCCTGGGCATTCTGTGCTCTGACCAGACATGGAATTGTAAGTCTGCACAAAATACAGACACCCTGATACTATTTGCCATCTGCTACAGTTAAAGTGTGGCTTTCTCTCTATTGTTGGTTTCCAAGTGTGTCCTTCACTATCAAAATACTCTTCCTCATATGGATTATTTTGCAGAGGCTTGTTATCTGCCATCTACATGTTTCACTTCTGTGATCTTCCTCGCTCTCCATGACCCTTACACTGCTCGCAAGATTAACTCAGTTACTCCTACAACATACGCAAAAGACTCATTTCCATATATTAACAGGTAGGATTCATGTGACCAAACAAGCTATTGAACAAACACATACTGCCTGGAGCTCTTCAGTTTTCTGTTAAACTGTAAAGTCTATCCATCACTAGAGGGCTGCATATGAGTTGTCAGTACAGAAAAACAGCAAGACAGTGGGGGATTTACTGTAGCACTGCCTTTTCACCCAAGAAATACAACACAGTGTGCCTTACAGCAGCAACAGACTGGTTGAAGACTGACCTACTGTGGTATCTCTGATTTTTGGCTTTATTCCATGCACTGGTGCTCATATAACTCATGGAAAGAGCAAACAAAATTCATGCCTCCCTAGGAGGGTTCCCTGTAATGAAGACTTTGGTAGGCAGGACTACATGCATGGAACTGTTTTATTTGCTGAAGCCTGATTTAAAAGCTTAAGACCCAAGCCTGCAGCTATGACAGTTGTAATTGATTTCACTCACGACACCTTACACCTAAAATCATTCGCTGTCCTAACAAAAACTGACTAGACGGACTTCGAAAGTTCACGAAACTGTCACTCTGACAAGGTTAATGCATACCTGAATAGACCTGAGGTAATTTTTCTCTGGAAATATCAAAAAAAGGTAGAAGATAACATGGGGAACGACTTGCAGCTAATATTTATATGCAAAATTACTTTACTAGTAAGACTTTTTGGAATGTAATTTAAGACCTGCCAAAATAATTAATGTTCATCTTTCTACTGCAATGCCTTCTACAGTTTACTTTCAGCTTAAGGCTCAATTAAAAGATTAAAGACTTTAAACAGCCATTTCTTTTGCCTGCAAATATGCCTGAAGACATGACATACACCAAAGTGCACCAAGTATAATACAGAAGTTCTCCCAAGTCAAGTCTTCCAAAAGGCACAAACATACATACATCTACTGCACAGCATATTGATGCTGACTGATACTGCATTTTTAAATGACTCAGTATAAATTATTATAGAATAAAACTGGGCTTCTAATGAGAAAATACCAGCTCTATTACATATTAAGTTTCTCAGTAGAGAAGGGTAATGAACATATTTTCTTCACCTACCAATTTTTGTGGGAAATCAGATGGATCTGAGAGCTTCTTAGACAAAAGGGAAAAAAGCTGATTAATGAAGCCAGTTAATTTCAGCTCATTTTGTGCACACACTTATTCTTGTTTGAAATTAAAATTTTGTCTGTAAGTTTTCTGTCTATACCTTTTTTAAAAGCGTCTGTTTTAGCTCTTGTTCCAGTTTTGTAGCTCTGCTTTCTGAACCAGCATTTCCTCTCAGTTATATTGATGGTCATTTGGCAACGGGGACATAAACAGAATTTTCAGGAAAATGTATCCACCTCATGGACACCAATGATAACCACACTAAAAATAATTAGTATCTGTATTTTTAAAGTCCAAAAAGGCCCATATGTTCAAAAGACTACCTAGCAGGCCACTGAATCCAAATGTATGCCAGTGAATTGCAGATAATCCATTCTCCATTTCTTAATTCTTTCATATCTTCAACACGAGAAATTAAAACTTACTCTGTGATATTAAGATATTAGTTAAAATGTAGTGCTGTGTCATATAGTCCCTGCCTGTGTGTTTCTGAAAAATCAAAAATTATATGAGAAAACAGTGTTTCCTTAACAGGCAGCCATCAAAACTAATACCTGGGAAAATTCTTGTGCTATCATGACTATGTGCATATCTAATAATCCTACTTCACTTGAACCATGTTTCCCAGATTTTAATTTTGATATAGAAATAGTAACTAGCAGGGCTTCTTTGCAGTGTAAAGCAACTAAACAAAATACCTGACCACAGGCTAACCTCTAAAGGATTCAGTAACTCGAGGCAGTTAAGCACTTGTCTAAATATAAACCTTTAAATATGTGAGTTGATCCAGCAACATATGTGAGTTGATTAACCAACACATTTAAGCACTTGTTAAATATCCCAAAAGAATTAGAGACACAAGCAACACAGACTGATGGAAATAAATACAGGGTGATGGGTCAGCTGAGCAGGCTTACTGAAAGTAAGGCAGCCTCGGCTGGAGCAATTTATATCCATAAATATTTAAGATTAAATACATTACATGTAATTATTTAACACAGACAAGAAAGCCCCTCTCCCCACCCCACCCCCCCCAAAAAAAAAATAAAAAAAATCTGTTCAGTTTATGGTGAACACAACAAAGTGAACCCCTGTACCGGAGCCCTCAGAATACTGCAGACATAAAAGAATTAGAGCAGAAACAGGACTTACTTTTTCCTTTATCTCCCCAGACTTAAATTGAAATTAAAACAATGAGGAAAAATTCACCCTGACACTCTGGCAAATAGTATGAACTATCCAAACAACACAGGCAAAAAAAGAGTGAACAAAGATACCATCAGTCATATGTAAGTACAACTAAAGCCTCTTGGATGTCTTCAGCTGACAAAACTTCCCTTTTTGGTGTTTGAGGATTATGAACATTATCAGTCAGAACAAAACCAAAGTCACTTGTCAAGCTTCATAAAGAACTTGATGCTGTGACACATTCAGCTTCACGGTTGTACCTGTATCAAACACCAGACCACAGGGGACATCTTTGTATTTCTTTTCCAATTTAGTACAGTCTTTCTTCGGGCCCCCAAAATGCACCTGCGTCATCTCAGTTTTGTAAAGGAGCCAAAGCACTACTGTGAATCCTGGGGTTCGCAGGCAGAACATTTTCCCTTGGTATTCCTTCACAATTTCTTACCATGGCATTCTTCTTGTTCTTTTGCATTTTTCACTGCCCTGAACCTACACCACAGACCCTGCCTAGCATCTTACCACTGCCACTTTTTGAGTCAGTCCTCCCAGATTGCCATCTTCCCAAGACATGCTTCTTTCAGATGTACTGTTGTGATCTAAGAGGACAAGTCCCACAGACATGGGCTGAAGAATGCCAAGCCAGGCCTTCAATTATGTGATTTGATACAATAATGGGTGAACCAAAAAAAAAAAAAGCGTCTTTGAAGGAGAGAGAAGGATTTGCACATGCTCCTTTTTCCCTGATTACTAACATCAAACGTTTCAAACCACAATACTCCACAGCATTCCATCCCAAGTTACCAAAGATGCTACGGGATTCACTGGTCCCGATTTCCAATTCTGTTGTCTCAGATCTTCAAAGCATTTCATGTTTGTGATGAAAGAAAGTCTCCTAAGAGAGGCATTAAACTGTGCTGCTGTGAACACTGCTGTGGATGGATAATTTGCTGTCTTTTAGTAAAATATGACAAAAAAGGCAAGAAAATTTTACAATTATTTGTATGACTGCTGTCTTGCTCATTTTTTCACTGGCTGCCTGTGTACAGAATTCCCAGCCAACCAATGTCAAATTGGAACAATCCTAAACCAATGCAAATTTAAACAGGTGTGGTCACTTTCAAAGAAGTGACCTTTGTGGGGGAAATACTGCCTTAGTGATATAGTAGAAAGGTAATAAACAGCCTTTACCACTGCCTGCAAAGCTGGTCAGTGATCCTAAGGGCCACTGATCCTGCCCAGGCACACGTGTAAAATTTCACACTGAAAAAACCAACACGTTTAATACTTAAATTCAGCAGAACAGAAAGCAAGGCAAGTCCCTTCTCATTGGTCTTGCTTATGCTGTTCTTCAGCTTTTCTCTACACCCATTTCCATGTCCAGCACGGCGACTGACGACCTGTCTGTTGTGAGCTCAGGAAGGAGAAAAGGGGAGGCTGCAGCCAAACAAAAGCCTGCACCGAAGCAAAAGCAGAGAACAGCCTGTATGCACCAGGAAGCACACTGCTGTCTCCACTCAGTAAAAATAAGCTGATGGACAGATGGACATAGATAGACAGATGTAAATCAATGTATGTGTGTGCGTATTTTCTTGTCATTTGACAAGTAAATCAGTCCCCTGTAATACATAAAATTAATCCAGCCACTACACTACATACAGATTAGCAGGCACTTTACTTCAGCTTTTAAAAAAAAAACAACCTAGCAATCATTTAAAAACCTTCTAACACATCAATACACAGCTAATCATGACTCAGCCTAAGAAATACATGCATACATATGCCTGAAATATGTGTGAAGTGTGATGCCCATAGGAACCTTGATTGCCTTTATCTTCCCTACCCTTGGGCCATTGGCACCTGTTCTAGTAGTCCTTTCTGGCTGTATGAATCAGCTTTGGCCATGATTTCTAATCCACAGGCTTGCTGGCAGTACATTGAAGGAACAACTGGCATCTCATGTTGAGGGTGAACTAACCACATTGACAAATTAGCTATTTTTAAATGTAAATGAAAACCTGATTTTTTCTGATTTTATTTCCTAGCTTATTAACAGTGGATCTCAAACGCCGTTGATCAATTATTCTTACCTGCAGTAAATGCACTCTGATTATTCTTAAATCTGTGACTGCTCTTGCTGGCAATGAAGAAGTTTAACCGCAAGATCCGACGCACGCTTTGTGCACATCTCCCTCTAGTGGAAGCAAAGCTCCGGAATATCAGCAAAATGCAGCAAGGCAGTTTCTCTAGGGAGATGCAACTATTAAGGGTAACTAATACAGAACGAACGGTGCCCAGCTGTCCGTGCAACATCATCTCAAGATTACCAGGAAAAGTAATGGACATCTAGTGAAATGCTAAAAGTACAAGAAGCAGAAGACTGTCTTGAGAAAAAAAAATCTTACTGGATTTATAAACATTTATTTAATTGCTATATATGGTCCTGGAGATTTACTCTGTGAATCTTAAGGGAGTAGTTCGGAGACAGCAAAATGTGTCATACATTATGTTTCAAAAAGCTATCCTCTGAGAAAGCTGTAATTTTTTCTGTATTTTTTTTTTTCAGCTGAAGGTTCGAGTTGGCTTCACGGCTGCATGGTGGAGGTAGGGACCACTTCGGTGCCCCAGCATTGCTCTTGGTGGAAGATAAACCCCATCTAGACAAGAATGACGTCACTGAACAATACAACCATCTAAAATGGCATAACTGCACCAGCACTGCTCCCCATCTGCAAAGAGTCTGGTGTACTGTGAAGCACGCTAGTGTCAAAACTGCGAGTGCAGCTGCATACAGGGAGGAGTCAGCAGAGGCCACCGGCCCAAGGTTAGGACTGTCCCACGCGCACTCAGCAAGCCACCAAGCAGGCTCATCAGTGGCAGTGCTCCAGCCTCTGCCATCTGCCCTTCCTTGGCTGCACGCCAGCAATGTCGCCCTGCGCTGTGACGGGAGCACAGCACGGCGCTCCCCTACACACCAGGGTACAGGCGCTCCGTCGGCACTAGCTGCGGTGCCTGTTCACCTGCCCCACTCTGAGAAGCCGAGGAAGCAGCTGGCCCAGAGAAAGGTGCACATGGAGAGCAGCTCCTGCCACCCCTCACCATCCTCCCAGCTCCTTAGCCTGCATGTAAATATAATGTAAAGTGTAAAATCCCGGTGTAAATGCCCTTTACACAGTCTGGCCGTCCAGATGGATGGAGAGGGATGACCAGCCACTGTGCCCTGTGCATGGCCACCAAGGGCAGGGACAGCCCCCTGGGCCTCCTGGGCACAGGAGCTGCCTCAGGGCTGGCACCCCCAAAGCCCTTCCTCCCAGGGGTGCTGGGCAGGGGCTGGGCTGCGCGGGGGGGCTGTGTCACCCCTGTGTCACCCCTGTGTCACAGTGCTATAACCTGGCAACACAGCAGTCACAGTGCCCCGGGGGTACAAAAGGGGCATGGTTCAGTGTCTCCCTGCCAGAGCTGGCCTGGGGCCGGCATGAAGACATAGGAGAAGAAAGCCTCAAGGGGCCAGTGGGATTCCCTGGGGTCTGAGGGAGGGAGACTGGAGAACACTGGATGAGGCTGCTGGAGCTTCTCTGCTGCAAGGGCAGATTCTGGCAGGGCCATGTTCAAAGTTCATCTGATGGATGGAAATCTCGCTTCTGCCTTCAGGGAGCAGACGCAAGCCCCTCAGGGGATGAGAAGAACCACCAACACCTGGAGGTGCCCAAGGCTATCAGGTCTTTTCAGCTGGACAGCCATGGCAACACCAAGGGAATATCTTCTTGAGGAGCACTGCAGAGCTCGCCATCCTCGTTCCTCATGAAGCCAGGGGCAGTGGCCATGAGTTATGGGATGCAGAGATATTGCCAGAAGTCCCAGAGCTTTGGAGCACCCACTGGTGCCCTGCCAGGCACAGGAAGGATTCTTGCCCCCCAGGTCGTTCAGGCCAGGGTTGTTTGGTCACCCTTGGAAGCTGGCTCTGGGTTGAGGTAGAATAGGGCTTGGGCATCTCCCGGGAGGCATGCCCAGCCCATGGGACAAGGAAGCAGGTACTGCTCACATGCTCAGGGAACAGCCGATCGCCCGCGCTGCCTGGGGTCAGGAAGGAATTTTCACCCGGGGCACGCTGGCACTGGCCCCCGGGGTTTTTTTGCCTTCCTCTGCAGCATTGAGCGCGACCACTTGTCAGGGCTCCTCGGGTCCCTTGGGCCAGGTCACCGCCTGCTGCTCATGCCCCATGAAGATGGCCTCTCATGCCCTGCAGCTGGGGGGAGGAAGGCTTTTTTTCCCCCGCAGCGGGCAAGCAAGTGTCCCTGCCCAGGGTCTTTTTGCCTGCCTCTGCAGCACTGAGCAGGGCCCCTGGCCAGGGCTCCTTCGGGCCGTTCTGGTGAGGTGCCTGCTGCTGGTGCCCCACGAAGCTTTCGAGGCTCCCGGGGGGTGGGGGGCAGGGCACAGCATGGCCCCCGCGGGTTGCTGCTTTTCCTCTGTAGCACTGAGCACAGCCCCTGGCCAGGGCTCCTCGGGGCCCTTTCGGCCAGGTTCTTGCCCACTGCTCTCACACCCCCGAGGCACCCCGGTGCCCTGGCGCTCTGGCTCTCTTGCCCATCGCAAGCCTTGGCAGGAGCCAGCTCTGCTCTGCCCTCGGCTCCCTTTCCCCAGGGCTTCTGCCTGGTGCCAAACAGTGTCTGCTTGGCAGGGCTTCAGGCTCGCTGCCCCATCAGGAGCTGCCCCTTTCCAGCTCTCCCTGCACGTAAGGCAAGCGCAGGGCAGGCATGAGATCACTTTCCATGCATCCCTGGCCAAGAAGCACAGTGGCAGAGCACGTTTCTGAAGGCAAAAAGTGTGCTTGTCATCAATACGTGCCATACTTTGGAAAATACCCTGTGGCACCACAAACCACCTTCTTCTTCTTGCTCTTTTGTGTGGTGAGTTTCAGCCCTCATTCGTGAAGCTCTCACTCTTCAGCAAGCAGGCATTGCTTGGCCTGTGTCTCTGCTGCTTCTTTCCGTGGCTCTGTGCCTTTCCTTTGCCAGGCTGCAAGGGATGTTTTTTCAAGCTGAACTGAGGGATGCACCAGCCTGCTCCTGGCTACACGTGTGTTGTCTTAATGCTTGTGAGCATTGGCTCCGTAACAGATTCAGAAGAATAAAAGAAAATCCTGTTTCCACTTGTAACCTTTGTGATTTGTGTCATTGAAAGCATTTTTGGAGCCAAGGAAGCCCTGGTGTTTCAGGCAAATAACAGTCACATCGTTGTTATTAAACCTATGGTGAACACCAGGAACAGAAGGGAACAGAACTGTCATGCTGTGCTGTGCCTGGAGTGAGAAGCTGTGAGCGGGTCTGAGGGGTCCCTCCAGGAGGGCAGCTCTCTGCAGGGCAGGGCCCAGGCCCAGCCACGAGACAGGGGCAGGCATGGGCGCATCTACAACATGGCTCAGGCAGGGACTGAAGGGCCCAGGCTAAGCTGAGACACATCCCCTGTGTCCTTGGCAGGAGACGGGGTGCTGGTGGTCCCAGGGGAGGCCAGTCCCAGCCACTGAGGGCAATGCACACCCCCAGGACCCTGGCACAAGTAGACTTGCACAGCTTGTAGGCCTTCCTTTTAATGATGTTTATGGTTGCCCACTTCGGAGACAAGAGTATTAGGCCATGGACATCTGCTCTGAGGAAGTACTACTGTTCTCAGGATACTGTGGTTTAGCTTGTTTTTCTAAGGAAAACAGCTCAGGCATTTCTGAAAATTAGTTCAAGTAGGATAAAAAAATCCACAGGGAAATGAACAGGTATTGCTCACCTCAAAAGGATTTGCAGCCATTTAGTTGAAGAGCACATCCTGCTTCAGACTGAGGGCTTCGTCTCAGCCTCCCCAGGGTCAGACATGTGGGGTTTTGCCATCCTGTGGACACCCAGTGAAACTGGATTAACACAACCCTTTCACAAAAAGCCCATCACACCTGCCCTTTGCAAATTTACCTGGATGGTCAAATGATCTGGATATGACCCAGAGCTCTACCCCCATCAGAAAGCATGTGCCTCCTGCCAACAAGGTGACAGAGGCAATGCCCAGGCTGGGACATGACTGCCCATTCAATCCCTTCTGCTAGTGCAGGGCTGGGAAGAAATGTCAGCAGAGATTTCCTCAGTACATACTGGTAGGGAAAGGAGGTAGGAAGAAAATGACAAGAGAACAGAACAGAATAGTTCAGCTGGAAGGGGTGTACAACAGCCATCGAGTCCAAACTGCCTGACCACTTCACAGTGATGACCAAAGTTGAAGGACGGTTATTAAGGGCATTGTCCAAATGCCTCTTAAACACTGAAAAGGCGTGGGACATTGACCACCTCTACAGGAAGCCTGTCGCAGGGTTTGACCACTTTGAGGAGCAAGGAAAAAGATGATCAAGAAACAAAACAAGTTTTGGACTTCTTTCCAAGAGGACGACCTCACCACAAGCAGGGTAAGAGCGTACGTCCCTCAGTGCATCGCTAAGGAGTGGTGAGGAAATCCTGCGCGTGCTCTGTACATCTCTGCAGCGTGCATGCAGAGCGAAGCAAAAGCCTGTCTTTCCCCTCTCGCATCCCCCATCCAAAGTAAAGCTCCCCGGGCGGCACAGGTGCCTGCAAAGGGCTATGTCCCACAACTCCGTTTACCCCTGCGATAAAGTTAAATGTCTGGAAGCGGGCTAGGCGGTTCGGAGTGCCTGAACACACTGCAGGTGCACGCTCGCACTAGGGGCACATCCGTTTCAAAGAGGCCGTACGGACAACGGCACACACGCTAACGAGCAGGTGAGGGCTCCACGGCAACAAGCGTTTCGGCAGCACGGCTGAAAAGGGGGGGAAGCAGCACGACCCCGCAAGTGCACTACGGTGACGGGGCGAGGCGGAGAGCCGCTGCCGGGCCGGCGGCCGGTGCGCTGTGCCACGGGGAGACGCCTGCGGCCGCTCCCGCGCGTTCGCCGTCGGACGGGCCCCGGCAATAGCGCCTGCACCTCCCTCCGGAGAGCGGCTCCACCTCACCGCCCCAGCCCCGCACAGCCGGGCCTCAAGATGGCGGCGGTGCGGCGCCACAGGGGGCGGGGGCGGCGGGCGGAAGTGACGTCAGTGTCGGTCCTGCGACACGCCCGCCCTCCCGCAGGCGGCGCGGCGGGTGCGTTCCGCTGCACTTCCGGCGCGCCGCTCTGCCGGGCGGTCTGTGCTGCCGCGGCGGGCTCGGGTGAGCGGCCTCCCCGCGGCCCCGTGGGGCCGGGCCCTCCGCCGGCGGCACCGGACGGCTGCCGGGGCGCCCCTCGGGCGGGCTGAGGGGGCTCGGCAAGTCGCCCCCCCCGCCGCCGCCTGAGGAGGCGGGCGAGGGGCCGGGCGGGGCTGAGGCAGCGCGGCCGCCCTGTGGGTGCAGGCCGTGCCCTGTGGGAGGCCGTGGGGCGCTGCCCGGGGCGCTGCCGGCCCCCTGCCCCACTGACCCACTGCCTGCCGCCTGACCCATTGCCTGCCGCCCCCAGGAGCTGCCCGCGCCGCTGCCATGACCAGGTGGGCCCGCCGGAGCGGCGCGCCCGGCGAAAAGGCGCTGGCTGCCACCCCCTGGGAGCAGATGGTGGCGCCGGGGGGCCGCCCCGGCCCTCTCTGCCTGAAGAAGGAGCAAGAGAAGAGGAAGAAGAAGAACAGAAAGAAAAAGGATTATCTGAACGAAGACGTTAACGGGTTTGCGGCGTTCCTGAGGCAGAGCTCGGCGGGTGGCGAGGCGGCCGAAGCAGCCGGCGCTGGGCTGGACGAGGAGGTGGCCATAGCCTTGAAAAAGGACAAGCGGCGGGAGAGTAGGAGGCTGAAGAGGCAAGAAATGAAGAAAAATGCCATGGTGAGTTTTGTCTTGAGTCGGGGGGGGTGGGTTTGCTGGTCGTGGCAGCCGGTTAAAAATTTGGGAGACGCTCTCTGGGAAATGCGGAGTCCCTGGGCTCTGCTGGCGCTGCCAGGAGGCTGTGCAGCCAGGAGGCCAGTGCCGTACCTGCTGGACCCATAGCGTGTACTAAATGGCGTTTCACGTTTATAAAACGTTAAGCAACCCGACTTTGAAACAAGCAATGATATTCGGCTTCAGTCTTAGCCTTTAGCATGGCTTTTTCGGTTTAACACTGTGCTTGCTAGCTTATGATGGATTCACAGCCCTTCCTGTCTCCTGGGTGAAACTAATTCAGTGCGTTTCTAGATGTAATTCACCAGCACAATGTTCCTGCTTTTCTGGGGCCTCTTTCTGCAGTGTCTTCTGCTTGAGAATTGGAGCGAGATCTTTAGCAGACTGTAATGAGACTGTCTAAAAGGAGTTCTCTCAGCACGGACTTAAATGCATTCAGCATAAATTTGTGCTGAGTGTAACTGGCAACATAGTAAAGAGAGTTACTACTAATTAACCTGGGATAGCCAAGTTCTTAATGAGTAAATCATAGGACTGGTGCAACATTGCTTGTATTCACCTAAGCACTTACTGCAGTAGTACTTAAAAATCTTGTGGAGCTGTGCTGTAGTCAAAATAAGTGTTGTCGTTCATCCAGAGCACTTGGTTGCCAATGGGTGAATACCCTATACGGTGGTGTTGGTAAAAGGAGAAGAGTACCCATAACGATACAGTTTAATGGCATAGACCACTGACAGTTGTTTTGTGATTGAGGTATAATACCTGTTCTGTCTAGCTGTTTGGGGAGAAAAATCCCGTGATATGTTTGCCTTCTGAAAAGCTGGAAGGCCTTGTTAGACTGGAATTTTCAAGTCTTTGAGGGCCATTCACAAAATCTTGTCTTTTTATGTTAGTGTAACCACAAATCTCAACATTGAAGGTGCATATCTCATAGTACACTCAAGGTTTCAGCCATGAGAAATAGTGGTCTAGTAGAAGTCTACTGGCTACAGGTGGTAATCTGCTAAGTAAATTCTTTAGTAATCTACCTGAAAACACTGTGTTTTGCTATGCTAACTGTCTTTGAAAATGCGTATACCTTAATTTTTATTTTCAAAGGTATGTTTCCACTGTAGAGAACCTGGCCATGGTGTTGCTGATTGCCCCGCAGTACTTGAAAGTCAAGATATGGGTACAGGAATCTGTTACCGGTGCGGATCCACAGAACATGACATCAGCAAATGCAAAGCAAAAGTAGATCCAGCGGTTGGTATGTCTCAGAAGTTTGTATTTCTTGAGATGCTTTCTTCTGACTACTGAAAGAAAAGCCTTCCGTTTTAGTAATTTAACTGTTTTGAGGAGATAGGTTAATACATTTAACGGAATACAATATTAAAACAACGAACTTGATAGTGTAATGTTTATAGTATGAGTGTAGTAAAATATTGTCATTATAGTGTGTTCACAGTTGTCTGTGACTTTACAAAGTTTTTAATGTGGATCATAAGCTGTGTGGGATTTTGCAGGGGCATTTCCATATGCAAAATGTTTCATCTGTGGTGAGATGGGGCATCTGTCAAGGTCATGTCCAGATAATCCCAAAGGATTGTATGCTGAAGGTGAGTGTACTCATTTACTAAAACCAAAACACATTTTTCATACTTAATGGATATGGAACAAAGTAACATTGCAAGCAAATGAGGATCTGACTGAAAGGAATTTCTGCATATTTTTTACTGTTGGTAAAAGCAGATTAATTCTAGGGAATTCAGAATATTGATTACCTAGGGCTTGCTGTTTTAATTGTAAACAATGTTAAATGACAATATGAGATGCAAAGTATGTGAACTTGCTGGTGATTGCAATATCTAGAGGCACACGAAGGAACAAAATCATAATAGGCTGTAGGTACATAGTGTGTATTTGTATGTACGTATACTGAAAGTACATGATAAAAATGTATTCTTGTACTATAGCGTAAGACTTTGGGAGTGGTTCACGCAAAACAAGGGCTCTCACTAGAAAGAGGACATCTTCAGTTTAAGAGAATTTATTGAGAAATGTGATCCAGGTTTGAAGATTTCACTCAGAATCTGCTCTGCCCTGTTTTGCTGTTGGCACTAACACATAGCATTCTGTCTCCCAGTATAAACTTGAGGTCTGGTAAACTCAAAAGGGTGATCTTAGAGCACAGTTAAATTGGAAGAAAAATCACTTTACTTTCAATGTTTGGATTATGAGTGGAATTTATATTTTGTATCACAGTACCTCAGTTGGATTTCCTGCCTCTCAGGAACACCTGTTAATTTAAGAAGTTCTTTGAGTATGGATTTCAGCAGAATTCCGCTTAGTTTATCAAAAAGAGAGCTTCCAACAAATCAGAAATATTCAGTATGTGGTGACTGGAATCTGTAGTATGTGATGCTTTACAGAGCAGTATGGTTACAAACAGCTCTCTCTGTCTGTCAGAGACGCGGAGGCAGAGGAAGCTGTCTTTGCAGGCTTCCAAAGCTGGCTGCGTATCTGCTCCACAATGTTACAACGTTGTGCCAAGGACCACAGACCTCTCCATAGGGACATTTCCTTTTCTGTAGTGACAACCTGTAAATAAGATAAGTAGAATGAGATTTTTCAGTATACGAGTGAGAGCAAAGTAGTGTGGGAGGGTCGGGGTTGTTTTTTTTTTTTTTGGGGGGGGGGGAGGGGGTGTTCATGATTTTCCCAGATGAGCAACAACTTTCTCTTACCAGGTGGTGGATGCAGACTTTGTGGATCTGTGGAGCACTTCAGAAAAGACTGTCCGGAAAAACAGAATGCGGGTGAGATGCAGGGGAGTATACAGAGTGAAATTTGAGTGCACAATTAAGTAATACTTACTTACTGCTTTGCCCAACTTTGGTCAGGAAAAAAATGGTTTGAAAAGAGAACTTGCAAATAGCAAAGGTGACCTTCCTTTGGGAATGAGTGCTTATATTAAGGGGTATGTGGAGGAGGCATTACGTTGCAATGCAAAACTTGAACGTTCCTTTAAAAAAAAATAATGTAGCATGTGGGTTTCTGAAGATAATATGAGCTAATATGTATTTGTTAGCCAGTATTTATGCTGCTATTCATAACTTAGCTGTGGAACAAAACTAGTTTCTTCTTTTGATGATTTCTCTTTGAAGTGGTGGAACGAAATACAATGTTGGCTGCAAGGGGGTGGTACTAGCAGCTTGTAAAAGCTGCGTGTGCAGGCAAATGTTCCAAGTCATTCAAGACAGGAGAGAAAGAGGAGTCAGGAGATCTGTCCATCTGGATTCACCAGCTAATAAAGCAGCTTGCTTGCATGTTCCTCGTGTGGGTGGGAAAAGTATGTTATATATACCAAAAAAGCTGTGCTAAGGCAGGCAAAAGCGTCAAACAGGTTTGAAGAATGAATCTGTTGCTGAAGTGGTGACTTGTTTGTGCATTTTTCTACTTTGTATGGCTTATAGAACTTTTGGGTTAATAATATACCATTTCTATGGTATCTATGTAAGAAATACTTGTGGATGCAATAGAGGCCTATACTTTAGCCATTTTCTGTATCTGGTCTTTCATAGTTGCATCTGAGACCGTATTTCTATGGTATCTATGTAAGAAATACTTGTGGATGCAATAGAGGCCTATACTTTAGCCATTTTCTGTATCTGGTCTTTCATAGTTGCATCTGAGACCGTATGTAACATTCTAGATGTATGCTGCTTTGCTAGTTTAGAGCAAGTGAGATTGAGTCTTAACTGGTATGGTGGAATTTTTGATATGAAAAGACTCTAAAATTTCCCCAAACTCACCAGCCACAGCAGATTGCTGGGAAGTGACCACTCAGATGACTGCTGAGTTGAAAGTTTGTAACGTAGCCCTTGTTGGATTTCTGCACACCACATGGATGGCAAACTACCTTTGTGTGGTTAATGGTTTCTGTAAATCAAAAACCTGTACAGATGCAGTAGGAGAAAAGAAATATTTGTAAGGAGCAGTGTTGCTCAAAGCTGGGCCAGCTGTTGCAGGAAATGGCAGACTTCAGCTGTTAGTGAAGTCCAGTGCAAGTCTTTCTGCTCTTTGGTGGTAAGGTTCTAAATTATATGTGAAGCAGAACTGGAATTTTTTTTTTACTTCTCTTTTTTTTTTTTTAAGTTTTATGTCCATAATGAAGACTGACAGTTGCTGTTAATTTCTCAAGGGACATCTTACCCTTTACGCTAATGTTTCAAAACTATTATTGCTGGTTAATATTTTAATTAGTTGGAACTGTGACACTATTGGTAAGAATTGTAATACTCTTTGGAACAATTTTGCATCATGCAAAGTACTTTTAAGTTACAGGAAGACAGCTGGTAGCTGCAAAGAAGTTTAGGCACTACTTGTTTCTTCAGGTGGAATGACTTGATGTGAGTTGGGATACGGAGATTTTGCTCTGTTGTGTCTCCTCAGGCTGAGTTTTTTCATCTATAATAGAGAGGGTCTCTCCTCGACTTATTCTGAAATGTTCATCATAAGAGTTATTTGGACTTCATGTGAGAGCTAATGCATCATTTGCATACTACTTGAATGTTTCTTTGGACAGTCCAATAGGAAAAAAAAATGTAGTGATTTCTGAACCTTGACAATCCGCATGGGGGAAGAAAGGGTGTTTAGAAAACACATTTAAAAAAAAAAAAAAGTTTTGTAAGGAGAGTTGGATTCAGGGCCAGAATGACATGGACAAATCTTTGGTGAAGTAATAACAGGCCCTTTGCGGGTCGGATCTCCCTGAAATGCAAAAGTTTGATGTAATGGCAATGCTTAGCCTTCCCGTAACCTCTTGTGTCTCACTCTGCAGATCAGGTTACGGTTGGACGATGGGCCATTGGAATGAGTGCAGATTATGAAGAAATTGCAGAAACGCCAAAGGTGCAGAAACCAAAAGTGAAAGTACCCAGAGTTGTGACCTTTTGAAGGCCTCTGCTCTAACCTGTGGTTAGCCTGCACTGCTGCACTCCAGAGTAGTGACTACACAGAGTGGATTGCTGGTTCCAGAAGATCAAGCAGATTGCTGCTGCTAAACTATTTTTTTTTGTCCCCCCTTGTTTTTCCAGTTTGCCTCCCAGACTCACCTAGCTTACTGAAAAGCTGGGAACAACAAAAGTACAGCAAGTGGATATTTTATTTTTTCATATCTGCCAAAATACGGCATTCCCTCTGATTCACGTTCTCCCTTACTGCTAGCTGTATGAAGAGGGAAATTGGCTGCTTCTTGTAACAGGGACCTGGCTGCAGTAATCAAACCGGGAATGTGTGTTTTATCATGGGGTTTATGACCACTGGATTTCAGTGGTCAGTGTTGTCACCTTAAGAGCGCTGCTTTTAGTTATCAGAGGTGAATACAATTACACTGATCTTACTAAGACTGTTTCTTTGTTTCTCTGAAAGGGATTGTGGGTATTTTCTAAAGAGTCTTATGTTCTGGTTGGGTTTTACCTTCTCCTTTTAGAAATAATCAGGCCTTCTGAAGGCTTCAGCCTGCATTACAGAGTAATAAACAACAGCCCTGAGGGAAAGCACACGGCGATAAAGCTATTGCTGCTGAAGAATTAATTCACCCTTTCAATGACAGTGGCCTGATGGCCTTTGTGAGAACACAGAAGGAACACCAGGTAGCAAACGAGAGGTCAGGACCGAGTTCTGAGGTGCTTAGGACCAGCCACTGCAGCCACTGAAACCATAGGTTTGGAACATACTTTTCTTACAGCAAAAAACAAATACAGGAGTTTAATTGTTCAGATATATTTTATATTTGTACTTTTTAATTATTTTTAATAAAACACTGCTGAAGAATATACTTGCTCTTAATTTAGGTTTCCTGGTTCTGCTCTGGATACAAAGGCACATTAAGTTGACTAAGAGAGGGCATGTATTTATCATTTTTATAATAATCAGGGCACACATTTAAATGTGGAAGAAGAGTGGATGTGAATGAAATCAAAGATCAGTTACAGTGTTTTAAGTAACTACTGGATCAAAACTCAAAGCAGTATCACTTTAATGTGGACATTTTGCAACATACCTTTATCCCAGTTTAAAAATTGTTTATTTACTCATAGGATTGAAAGGGGTATTGTTTAAAAAGCATCTTTTTAGACTATTTCTTGTCTTCAAAAACTCCTTGATATTGTAATGTGTTCTCTTACCCATAGGAACTTGAAGCCATTCGCCTTTACTTTCCTAGCAGTACAGTACTTCCCAGATAAGGAGTTGGTAGATGGTGTGGTGTGCCTGCTGTGGTTCCAGAGTACAGCCTCTCCTCCTGAGGAAATGGGCTGCGGCAGGTCCGTGGCTCTGAGTAACGTGTGCTCACCCAGTTGTGCTACTACAGTGCGGGGCAGAAGTGTCCTCACTGACGGGCTGTCTGTCAAAACTGCTAAGTTGCGTGTTGTACGACACCCAAGTTGGAGAAAAAGGAAATTCGTTAATCCCACAGCTGATCACTGTCACTTCTGCTTGGTGAAAGGGACTGTGAAACCAGGACAACTGAGATGGCGGTTGTGGCAAAAGAAGTCCCACAAGAAGCGGTGGATTAACCTTTGTTCTCAAAGTGGAGCAGAAGCAGGGCATGCTAGCATCCAGCTTGCCGAGCTTCTGAGCCCAGCCTTCTCTTCATCCTCCTTCTAGTGCTCCTCTGAAGGTCAGTGAGCCTAACAACCACCGCTGGGTAAGGCAACCTTGTGTTTTGTACCTGTGGCTTTGATCCGTCTTGCGCTATGGAAACACTTGCTGGGCTCCTACACGTGACAACTGCTCTGTTGTCCTCTGAGGGGAAAAAATGGACTTCTTCAAACGTGGACAATTGGAGAGTACAGTCTCTGTGAGAATTACAGTGTAAAGGCAGCAGCTGTTTTCAGGTAATTGCACATGTGCTTGCATGGGGGTGGAAGCACGTATGCCTCCCTCTTGTCCTCTGCTTCAGTGACTGCTGAGGAAAATGAGGCAGGCACTGAAATCCTTGCGCTACTCTCATAGCTGCACTGGTTAGCAATCTACAGGGACTTTTGGACAAAACAACTTGTTAAATGTACCCACTTACCTCTTTTTACATTATTTCACAAAGGGATGTGTAGTTGAAAGCTATTTGAACAGCACCTGTAAGAGGTGCTGCATGTAAAGGTGCACTGTACCCACACATTTCAGAAGCTGGGCGAATAACTGGAGTTTCAGCAGAGTAGTTTGTGTGCCAGAAACCTGAATCTTAAGTTGCACAGAGGCTGGTAAATACAATCCTTGCTCTGTGTCAAAAAGACCTTTCCCCATACACCCCCAAAGACATGTGATGGCTGCATCTGGAGCATGGCCCAGCTTTACAGTGCTTTGCACTACAACGGCCAAGGTCCTGGTGTGGGGGGCTGCTGTGGTGTAACCTGGGCCAGCAGCTCAGCCCCATGCAGCCACTTGCTTGCTCCCTCCATGGTGGGATGGGGAGAAGATTGCAAGGGTAGAAGTGAGAAAACTCGTCACGAGACAATGACAGTTTAATAGGTAAAGCAGAAGCCACGTATGCAAGCCAAGTAAAACAAGGAATTCATTCATTGCTTCCCATCAGCATCATCCCCAGGACAGCAGGGCTCCATCATGTAACAGTGACATGGGAAGACAAATGCTGGGTGTCCGTCCCGCCCCCCCCTTCCTTCTTCCTCCAGCTTTACATGCTGAGCATGCTGCTATATGGTATGGCATATCCCTTTGGTCGGCTGGGGTCAGCTGTCCAGGTGCTGTCCTGGCTCTGTCCCCTCCCAGCTCCTTGCTGGTGGGGTGGGGTGAGAGGCAGAAAAGGCCTTGGTTCTCTGTAGGTGCTGCTCAGCGGTAACAGAAACATCCCTGAATCACCAACGCTATTTCCAGCACAAATGCAAGGCACAGCCCCAGACCAGCTACTATAAAGACCATGAATTCTATCCATTCCAGCCAAAACCAGCACAGGGGCAGAGGGCAGATCTGCTCATGCAGGCATGAGCTCAGCAGAAAGCTAATCATTCAAAAACGCCAAATAATGTTCTCCAGATAGCCCCTGCAGTAGCCCCACAGCTGAGCTCCGTGTCTAAGTGTCTCTAAAAGGCAAGTTATACTCTGCGCTGCACAGGCAGCCACCCGAATAGCTGGTGTGAAATGCTTGGCACAGGCAGCGTTCGGGCTCTTTCTCACTAATGCGGTGTTCAGAGCTCAACATTAGGTGTCTCTGTTCACTAAAAATTGGGACCACAGAGACTTAACACACCCACTCAAGCGCTTGTCTGCCATCATCTGCAAACAGGCGTGGGCAGGACTCAGGAGAGCTGAGCTCCTGGTCCACAGAGGGGGTCTGGACCCTTCCACTACCAGCCAAGCCAGGAGGCAAGCACAACCTCGGTGGTTTGCATGCTCTGGAGGGGGCTGCCTTGAGGCTGTGAGTCTCACTCCCTGGACTGAATCGCACCTTACCCGTGTGATAAAAATGACGAACCAAAATCAGGAGCTAGATCTAGTCTGTCCTCCATAGCCAAAGACCTGGACCTGCTTTACTTAATTAGTAGTCCAAAGATATCCCTGTGTTGTGTGCCATACGGTGGCCAGCCTTCGCTAGGCATAGCAAACAGCAGCTGTATTCACTAATGTTTTGGTTCAAGACTGTACCCAAGCTAAACTAGTCTTGCTGAGAGGCCAGGTGACTCATGGTGCTAGTACACCCAGAGGGCTTCCAGCACTCCCTTTGGTTCCTCTTCTGCTGCACATGGCAGACATGCCATATGCAAAATGTGCTGGCCTGCTGTAACCTGTAAATGGCTGATAAAAGCTTTGATTCGGTTATAGGTTAAACTGAAGATGTGTTCAAGTGGGAACTGGAGAAGACCCCTAGAGCTCTTGCTCTGCTAATTGGGAGACTACAGCAAGATAAAATGGCACTGCTGTGGTTCACATGCTTTGATTCTCTTAATACCCCCATGTTCATGTTATGATCCAACTGCTGATGATCATACTCGCTTTTCTGAACAAGGCTCTTTTGAGCAAAAATAAGAGCAGAAAACAAAGCAGACCCACCACAATAAAACCTTTGAAAATATTCTCCCTTTTCATCTGTGAGGGAGTGGATCCAAGAGCCTTACTGTTCTGCATTTATTCACCCCTAGCAGAACAGTCTTGCATAGAGCTTGCCAGCTGGAAGGTTACAGCACTTCTGTAGGAGGCCAAGAGTCCCCATCATCACTACAAAGCAGTCTTTCTGGAACAGTATCTCGAGTCATTTCAGAGATACCATAATACAGGATTTGCAACCTCAGAAACAGTAATTTATTGGAAGTCACAGATAAACGACAAGTATTAACAGATAATGTACAAACATCAGTGTGGTGGATGCCAGGTGCCCACCAAGCCGCTCTATCACTCCCCTTCTCAGCAGAACTGGGGGGGAAGAAAATAAGATGAAAAGCTTGTGGGTCAAGATAAAGGCCATTTAATGAAGCAACAGGAAAAGTCACACGCATGGAAACGAAGGAAAACAAAAGATGTTACTCTCTACTTTCCATCAGTAGGCGATGTTCAGCCACTTCCCAAGAGGCACGGTGTCAGTACAAGCAGTGGTTGCTCCAGAAGACAAGCATTCTACGTAACAAATGCCCCGCCTTCCTCCCCCTTTCTCTTGGCTTTTATATCTGAGCAGACACCATATTGTTTGAAATATCCCTTTGGTCACTTTGGGTCAGCTGTCCTGGCTGTGTCCCCTCCCAAGATCTGGCTCACCCCAGGTGAGGGGGGGAATGCTGAAGAGCCAGCCTGGGTGCTGTGCCAGTGCTCCTCAGCAGCGGCCAAAACACTGGTGTGCTGTCACCACCTTTCTAGCCACCAATACAAAGCACAGCGCTGTGAGGGCTGCTGTGGGGCTCAGGCAGACCCAATACAATGAGCAAACACTAACTTATGTGGGGTGTAATCAATTTATTATTTAGTAGGTATGCAAGAACCTGGACAACCAGGTCAGAGCACTGGATAAGCTACTTAGTAGCACCACATCTCTTTAAGTTACACGGGATGGTATTTACTGATTTAAAACTGACTGGATGGCATTACGTGCGATATAACATTAAAATAGTGAAATGGTCTCATGAGATACAGTTCTACTTGGCCAAGTTCCGCCTCCACTTATATGAAATCCATTAATGCAATCAAAAGCAGAATCTGTCCCTTAATTTTTCTAAAATTAAAAACTGAATTTAGAACCTAAAGCCTAATCTTAATTTGATAGAAAATGCTTGTACTAGATATTCTCAGGATCAAGCCCAGTATCAACTACATGATCCAAAGTAACTAACCTGTAGAAAAACGATCAACGTACATGCAGGAATATAAACCAGTACTGCTTGATAATCTTTAGAGGTCTCTTCAGAAATCTGTTTTTAACTTCAGCACTTGCTGTCTTTCAGCTCCAAGAACTTTATACATTCCAAAGCAGTGTCTTCAATGGATTTTGATGAGCCAGTAAGATTTGCAGCTAAATACGGCATAACACCTGATGTCACTTGATTGAAGTAACACACCTGTTTAATAAAAAATAAATGAAACATAAAAGCCTATGGATTGCAATACTCAGCCACTTTTTTGCAAAGCCTAGATGAGTATTTATGGATGCAAACAGAATCACATAGTGCTGCTCAAACTGAAGGCAATAATTAGCAAAAAGAGCATGCCTTTTTTACAGTACTTTAGTGATTTCAGTGCCCTCACAACTGCCAGGTCCTTGAGCATCTGTAGGCAAATGTACACAGCAGTGCAGCAAGAAACATTATGTGTAACCTGTTAAATGTACGTGCTTTATGAACAAAGCTGTTGCCTGAAAAAAGAATCCAAGACACTGAGAGCTGCTGACTGTTGTCAGAAATATATTTTCTTTAATGAAAAAGCTACAGCCTTCCCACAGAAAAGAACAAAAGAGGAACATTGCCATTGGTCCCAGAGATGGGATTCAGATTGTATAATTTCTGACATAAGAAAGTTAAACATTTAGTCTGAGAGAATTCCTTGGACTTCCACTGTAGTCAGTGAAAAGAGATGGACACTACCAGAGACTATTTTAATGCACACTTTCTAGAACAATATTTTAAGACTTAATTAATTACTCTCTGGATATGCCTGGTCATCTCCTGTGCTTAGTTTAGATTTCATTCCTAACATTCAGATCAGCCAAAGTCAGGCAAGTTTCCACTTTGTGGAATAAAGAATGTCTTTATAACCACGCTGAACTCTGGGGAAACTGACTCATTCTTCTGTTGTATTGCTGTTACTGTTCTAGACTGTCAGCTCAAATGAGATTATACACACATGTAATACTGCAGGAAAGGAGACACAGCTGAGGTCTGCAGAACTACTCACTGTACAGGAGCTGTTGCTGTCACTGTAGATCTGGAATCCGGCACAAAGGATTTCACTTCTGCAGTATTCTTCAGAAGGTGGCATAGATGTGAGGGTAACTGACTTAACGGCTACTATGTAGGGTTCACTGCAGGACAAGGGGAAGAATCAAACATTTCTTCAACTATTAAAAAAGATACATGTAAATGACTACAGAGTATGCACAAGCTATACCAAACGTCATTTTCATATGAAGGCAAACAAGCTCCTCTGTGTTTACAGATGCAGGTTAAAAGATTCAGCTCTCTTGAGTCACATTAAGGCTTTATCGCAGACTCCAGTCAAGGGGACTTCTGTGGAAAGCCACAGAACAATCATCCACAGACAACACCTTTATTTTAATTTATCCCGCTCTCCACAGCCCATGTTTACGGAACCAGTGCCTAGGAGCAACTCTTACTAAGAGGATTTACAGTGTGGCCCCAGCACATGTAAACATCATTCAGTTACCAGATGGGGGGGGGTGGGGGGTGAGGTGGAGGGAAAGCAAGCACAGTACATAATACTGCCTTTTACAAGCAGTGTTCTGTTAACATGAATTACTGAATGTAAGAAATTAAGCTGAAAATAATGAATGATAAGATACACCAAATGGTCCCATTTATCCGTGTTTCATTATGCAAGAACAAAAGGAAATCTAATGGAAAAAAAATCAGTGTATGTTAAACTGATCAAGGGACATTTTAAACGAAATTCAGCAGCAAAATTTACAGATACAATAAATGTGTCACACCGAGGTTTCAAGAAAGGCCAAACACTTCCTTGAATTACATTAAATGGGATTACAAAGTCATTTAAAACAAAGAAACAAACCCCCAGTTATGTGCTTCAGCACAGACAGGCCTTCTGGGACACATGTTTTTCCAAATTGCCTGCCTGGAATTCTGGCCTGTTTTCCCTAATGATAGCTCACTCCCTAAGAGTCACTATCAAAGAAGCAATGCTGGACTACGTTACCAATTTGTGATCCTCTGAATTTTCTTCGTTGCACTTTCACATTGCAAAACAGATCCGATTGTACAAACTCAGGCATTAACGTAGCTATTATAATATAGCTACGTTATAGCTATATTTGTAATTTCTTACAAAATAAAATATAATCTTTTTCACCCATGACAGGCCCAGATAAAGGTCAACAGTACTCAAACCTGTGGCTCCAAAGTGATCACAGTTAAGACTTGAAATTGCATACTCACCTTGGCTTACAGGGTTGCCTTTGAGATACAAGAATCACATAGTCTCTGGGTTTATGGCCAGTGATGGGTGGAGATGTAACATAATATATTTTCTCATCTTCATTCACAGCCTGTAGGACCTCACAAGTTCTGTAAATACATTTAACACACACATACAGACCCTGCTGTCTGCAACAGCATCTCTTAACGAAATACAGTACAAACATATATACCATCCTAACATCAAGGTTAAAATTTTCATGTTCACGCAGCAAGGAAGAGAGAGGAACGCAGAGTGAAAAACAGGTTTTCTGCATCACCTCATCTGACATGACTTTTCTGTCCCACAGAATTGTTAAAGAGGTGCTGCAAGGTGCTGGTGGAGGTGCTTAAAAGCCTATGTTCTGCATACTGTCAATTCCTGTTTGGAATGACATTAACTTGCAAGCTTGCTCAATGACCAAACGTTGTCCACCTGGCATAGTATAGGAGAGACAGCCAGTAAACATTTTATTTGAAGTTGTGTTCTACTTCATTCAGATGGGACCACCTGGGTAGGGCACAGTCTTTCACTGTCTTGAAGTACTGATTGGTCTCTCTGAGTTTCCACTACAAAAAACCTCATTTTTTTTCCTATACTGCCTCAGCAATAAGCACAGCTGAGCCAGTATTCCATTTGACCAGCTAATCAGGCTTCATGGTAGTCATAAGAAAGCTGAGATTTCTGGCTGTAGATATGGGAAATCAACATAGTATTTCTTCAGATTTGATTTGTTACAAGCCAAAAATTCAGCACAGATTGTAAATTTTCAAATATCCTTAAGCTTCCACTTTCACCCTCTGATAAAAATCCTTCAGGATAGAATGACTAACTGAAAAAAGCTGCTCCTTTAAGAGTATATTCATCAAATCAAATCAGTATCATATCAATTCAGTTGTCTCTAGTCATTATTCTACATCACATAGGGTCAATAAAAAGAACTCTGAAACACCTTTTACAGCAATTCTGAAACCCATTCTAATTCAGATACACTTTATAAGATGTTATTTTTCTTAAATATGCATTCTGAGGAACCCCATTTCTTGATTTCTTACTTTGACTGTATGATGAAGCTAAGCATCAGTGCCCTAATCAATACAAACGTGAAGGAGTCCACAGCTTTGCCTTACATCTTACAGAGAGCATGCACAATATATCCAACTCAAGTTATATACAACTTAATGAAGTGAAACCTTTTAACACACGTATGTTCAGGCATGAAATTGTGTTCCTTTTAGAAAAGGGCAACCTCTGTCCCAGCTCTCTCTTTTGACTGTCCAGGGCAATTGGGCAAAATCAGACTAAGAAGAAGTAAATTTTTATTTTTAAGGTACAAATACCCAATACTTTAACTAAAGAATATTTAATGTCAACTTGTTACAGGAATTTCTTCTTAATTACATAGAAAAGTGCCAACATCTCAAAAAATACTTGTATCAGAAAAGGTTAGTTGTCAGTGGATTCGAACAGTCTCAAAGAACCGTAAGTTCTTACAAGAAATGTTTGTCCCATTGTTGGCGGAATCTGAAGTCAGACAAAAGGGAGAAAGCTAGATGTGACGGTATCTTCACTTGCATTTCAACTTTGAGTGACAGCATATCACCCTCCTCATGAGTCCATATTTTTATCTGAAAAAAAGTGAAAAACATATTAAAACCAAAGAATGATTACTATAAATATTTTAACACAAGCGTTCCATGTATAGGACTTAAGCAGATTTCCTCAGGAGTACCTATGACACTGTATCTGATAGATGAAAGGCAGATGAGTATTGAAGATTAGTTTTACATGAAAATACACAATGTAAAATTGTGATTTCACACAGTTTTAATTACACCTGGTTAGAACAGCTGAATTAGCTTGCAAGTGGAACTGAATGAACTACAGGCCAGTATAAATTCTTTCTCATGCTATGCATATATGGTCTTTAAATACCCTTCATACCGAAGTTGCCTTGGAAAAAACTGAGTTATTTCAATGTATTTTTCTTCTGTCAGGACCATGTAGATGTCATCAGTTTCACAAACAACAGAAGATCCACTTGGGAATGAAGGTAAAAGCCTCTTCTCAGCCTTGCTACGGAAAGTCTCCTCACAGAGGGCTCAGTTCACTAACTCTGAAAGCTGGTGGAGCAATGTGAGGACCTCATACAATTCTTTTTGTGAATTTGGCATCAGTGATTGGTGACAGGAGACTGGACTTTTTAAACCTGGGCAGGTCAGCAGCAGTCCAGAATTCTACCATTTTCTTAACCCAGCCCTTCCAACTGGTTGAGTTACAGAAATATGGCATAAATACAGGACAAGAAGTAAAGGTAACATACAATTTATTAGTAAGGAGTGGAAGACACTTTATTGAGGTAGGTTTATGTAAAGTATCTAAAGGTGATGTCTACTTAAAGCTTTCCAGAAACTGGAAACTACAGACTAGAATCCATTGAATGTGACACTAGTGAGCAGCAGCAAGCTGGAGTGAGGCCGCACTAGATGAGACGAGTGTCCTTGCACTATGTGTGAGACTATCAAAATAACACAAAACAAGCAACTTCTCTCCCTGCCATAAGTATTTTGGAACAAATACAGCAATCCTGCACATTGCAGCTTTGGAGAGCTTATCTAGAGACATCCAAAGGGGACCAGACTTTCACAAAAGCACTTTCTAAGATTTAAGAGGCATGATTTTGGATGATATATGGGTTACTTCCTTGATCCACCTTTCCAACCCATGCAGTCCAGTAGCTTGTCTTTAATTAGTAGTTAGCAGTGTTCAACTACTTCAGCTCCCTTTGTCCATGCAAACCAGCTGGCCTATGCCACCTTCCCCTAATATGACTCAACGTTTCCCTATCCAAGATTTCTATAGGTTTTTTTCCTCCCCTATTCTTTACTATGAAGCAGAGCATGCAGAGTTATACTGAAAAGTTATACGCAGAACATACTGAAAAACTGTTTCAAAACTACTACTTTTACCTCTCTTGTCCCACGTTTGCAGTATCTTGTCTTGATTATTTTGGGTCTATTTCTAGTCATAGGCCTAAATGCTAACACAGAGAATTCAAAAGGAATAACCTGTATATAACAATGTACACACAATCCTTGCAAAAGAAGGGCTTGTTCGTGTTCATAAACCCTATATAATGGAAGTAAATGGGTAGAAGAGAGTGCTTAGAATTAGTAGAATTTATTCCCAACTTTTAATCTGATGTGCTAAATCGCTTCTCAAATCCTAGAAAGTTTTAACAGAATTTATTTTTAAGTGATACAAAATTTGTAAGCTTCATCACCTCTGTTGCTCTTTTTTTTTTTTTTTTTTTTTGCTATATCGAAAATTAACAATCTTTTGGTTAACAGCGCATTTGTGCGACAAAACAAACTTTGTATACTTTCATATTTTCATGTTTTGGAATAGGGAGAACCGCCAACTTAATGCAGTAAGCATCTTGCTGAAGTAAAGTTTGGCGTAAAACAAAAGGCCTAAAAGCTTCAGAAACCAGCTTCAGGATGCATGGATCAATATTGCTGTAAGGCATAGAAAAGAAATCATGGTGTCTTAGGAGTCTTCTGGACTTGAAAAATCACAAAACAAAGTAGGAGGTGCAGCTGTCAAATCATCTCTCTGCTAAGTGGACACTGGCAAGGCTAGGTTATTACTGTAGGCCTGCAAGCCTTGTGGCTCTATGTCAAAGAGCTCACAGTGCCACTTACTACCTTCAAAATCTGTCAGTCAGCTTGGGGTCATTCTAGTTCCAGGGAAAAGGGAACAAATTCTCTGCATATAGAGAAGCACATGCTGCTTTGCAAAACCTACCTACTAGAATATTTCATCCCAAAATGCAGTTCAGTCTAATGTCTTTGACGGTCTCCTTTCCCATAGTACAACTGCTTTCAGGCAGAGCACTGATCAGCACCACCTGATTCCTACTACTTGTTCCTTCAGTTTCTCCCAAGAAACCATTTCATGAGCACTGGAGAGATCTGTTTGACTGAAGATGCTGCTACCCATGTCTGTCAGAGAAGGCTACGTAGCTGTTCTGTGTCTATGCTGCTGTGTACCCTAAGCACAAGGGTTAAGAGCTGGTGCATGTGCACAGAGAACAGAAGACTGGTATGATGTGCGTGTGCTGGCCTGCAGTGCTTAAGGAAAGATGACGTAACGTTCTGAGCTAGATACAGTTTCTTAAGGGATACTCCCTTGTGCTCATGTTTGCAAAAGTGACAAAAGTGAGCATGAAACAGTGACAGGTGAAACAAACGAATATTTGTCAAGATAGTAAACTTTATTAACTGGAGCTGGCAGAAAGCCTTCTTGGAGCTGCATCTATACCACTTAGGGATTTGAGCACATATCTAAATTTGACTGGAGGAGCTATATAGGTAAAGTCCAAGATCAGTTTCACTCTCGGTTTCTTTACCAAAGAGCAAATCTAATTCCCCTAGTGCATTAAATTAGAGGTAAGCACACAGTCACACATGGAGACAGGCGTGCCCTCTGCCTACTGTTGGCATCCACACTTGGTCAGCAGCCTACCTCATGCCTGCAAGTAAATGCTAAATAAGAAAGAAGACTTACTAACTGCGTAAGTGGTACACAACAATTGAAGCAGCACACAATCCTGTGTACTACCCTGGATCCCTGCCACTTCTTCGAGGAACATCTAATGATTGCAATGCCAAATTCTACAGAAATTTCCATAACAATGGGAATGGATGGCTATCCTCCACCCATTGACAACATCAGTGTGATTTGCATTCTATACCCTGCCCGAGATTTTGCTGGATTTAAGATGAAATTAGATGAAAGAACAGCTAAAAAACAGCTACTTACTGTTTTCCACCAGGTATTGTCTAAGTGGCTTAGAAGCAGATATTACTATCAAGATGATTTTAAGATATCCAAAAAGCGGAGAAAGTTCCAGACTCCAGTAATACTAGAATGTACCTGGTGGCTTGCTGAGAGAGAGAAATAGTATCATGCTGTTTTAAAATGTCATCCATGATGTGGATTGGTTTTGGGTTTTTTGTATGAAGTAATTTCTTCACAACATTTGGCGCTGGTTCTGTTACAGGTTTCCAGCATTTAGGGTAAAGAAAGAAACGGAGATTGTGGCAGTGCCGGTGGATGCAGAAAGGAAGTTTCATATGGATATTAATACAGTCTTAGCAGAGGCTTGAAAGTAATGTTCAATGTTTCAGTTTGATTGTTCAGGCTTGCTTTTTCCACTGTGAGTGCTGTCTGTCATTTATTTGGCACAACAGTGTTTACTGAAAGTTATTAACCACTGGAACAACCTACACCTGGAACTGGCAGACTTGCTGTCACTGGATTTCCCTATGATTGATATATGCTCTTACTCAAGTAGCTTACTGATTAGATGCAAGAATCAGTAAGTGAATTTTCATAGCCTGTGACATGCAGGAAGTCAGACTGAAAGATTAGTTACTAAAAGTAACAGCCTTTTCTTGTCCCCAAACATCTCTCAATCTACATGATCTTAAAGTAATCTGCCAGTCACTAACTGTGTTTTAGAAACCAAACATTAAGAGATATCTCTCCATAGTTTGGAACACATGCACTGCAACTAGGTTAAAACTGAGTTTTCCCAGCTAAATGATCTTGCTATTGGTTTTCTTAGCAACATCTTCCTATCATAAAACTGGCTTACACAAGCCTTAAGGTTTTGAGCTTATAGTAGCACTGATCGATGAACAGAAAGGTGCTTTGCTTTCAGGCTTTTTTATTTTTTAATAGAAAAAGGGCAGAAAGGAAAATGTCTGAAAGGAAAAACATACATAAAAAAGAATCAACTGGTTTTCTAAGAAGACAGAGACTGAAAAATAATGCATATAAATTGCTGCCACCTGCCGGCTGGCAGGGCCCACTTAGAACCACCACAAGATAATCACTGCTACTTGGGAAACATCTCCCATGCTGCAAAGCTGGTAAAAACAGTATATTAAGACTGCCATGCACATTTTTGCTTACCGCAGTGATGTTTGACGCACCACGGATCATCAACAGTACCGCCTAAATAAAGACATCCGAGTTTGGTGTTTTGCTGGAATCAAACAATTCAGCAAAACCACAGAAACGCGTTAGTTGTGGCAAAGAAAACACCTCACAGAAATGAGGTACAAGTTTCTCTTTTAACACTCTCCTGTGTGTTGCTTAACAAGCTCAACTGCTCAGTTGCTGGCAAGCCTGTCCTTTTGGGATCCCAAGTCCTATGTTCACCAGCCATTCAGACCATCTTGGAACTCCACCATGGAACTTCCAGGTTGCACAGCACTCTGGACAATCAGAGATTGATTTGCAGCATTTCAGGGAGACCCTCGGAGTTTCGGTTTTCAGCCCTAGCCACACTAAAACCAACACTGTCAAGCCAATGTATTTATTTACAGATGTAAAACACTGCTTTTCTGCACCCATCTCTTATGGTGAAACATAACTTAAGTGGCTGTGTAGCTGTTCCACAAATATGCACTTACATCATCCAGTGTACGGGTTATTTCCCATCCAGGTTTTGCTGCCAGGTGTGTCAGTGCAGCTATATTGCTGTAACTCACATATGCCTGAAACATAAGATACATTTCTGAAAACAAAGGGGTAAAGGTACATTTCATGAAACACTGCAGAAATGGGATGCTCTTTTGCTATTATTACCTCTCAACCGCTAAAACATTGTGTATTTTTCCATAAGTGTTTTCCTTCCAGAAAACACAGTCCAGTAATCTCTGAATTAAATGCTTTCAACAGCTAGATTACGTGCTCACATGGTTGTCAGCAAAACAACCCTAATTAAACAACAACTAAATATTACTTTCAGCTTCTCCAATTATAAAGGAGCGCGGAAGAACTGTGACCACAACAGATAATACAGGTAACCTCTCAGACCACTAAATTAACAGTTTTGTTCAGCTTCCTCCTAAATAATGGAAATCTACTAGAAAATTAACCTCTTCATCGCTATCAAGCTGTGGTCTATCTTGGCAATTGCCTTACACAGCAGGGTCAGAGCAGAGAAAGTGCAAATTTATCCATTATTTATGCTTGACTACAGTGGATAGAGTTCTCATTTAACCACTGTATAAAGAGAATACAGCCTTAGTCTTTATTGACAGGTTTTAATCTAATATTAAATAAATCTTTAAGCCATTTTTATCATGGTGTGCATATTTATATTTATTGTTTTGCATGAAAGAAATGCTGCTTCAATGAAGATGCCACTGTTAACAGCAAATCACTTCCTGCATTAAAATTCTCATTTATTTTTTCAAGCAACGGGAAAAGACCCAGTAAAATTTCTGGGAGCCACTGAGATCTTAAATGCAAGGAAAATTTAACCACAAAAAAATCACACTGGAACAAAATTTAGGGTGTCTATAAATCCATCTAAATTCAGATTCACCACTATTCATTACACGACACAGGCACATTCTATGGCCTAGCACATCCCAACCAGAAACACATACCACTTGATGCAGCGTATTTAGGAACAAACGTATGTTTTCGCCTCTCTTTCCCATAGAAACAAAGTTTACACTATTTCACGGTTCATCTGTCTGTTGATATTGCCACGTCTTACCCCACACTTCTAGCACTTACTAAATGGTCTCCTCACAGCAATTTTTGAGAAAGTCAGTGGCTGGATAAAGGACAAAAACCCACCACCACCACCACCACACACCCCCGATTCCTCTATAGCAGTATTCAGCTTTTTAAAAAACTGGGGACACTGGGATATAAATCTGCAGGAGACTTTATAGCTCAGCTGCTTAAGGGACCACTTGCTAAAAGAGTCTGTCTTTTAAGTTTTTGTTTGAAACTTATTCTTAAATCAATAGTGAAGAATCTACTGTCTTTTTTTCAGGAGAAAAAACCCCACATTCATTTTATTACATATTTATCCATTCTTCCATAACTATCATAACACTTAAGTGCAGAATGTCCACTTTGGAAAAGGATATAGCCTGTACAACTCTTTTACACATCCCAAAAGAGTACAAATACACTATTTTATGCAAGTAAATAATAGGACATGGTCTACGGATTACCTGGTTGCTTCTCTCCCAGGGATCAGAAGGTTTGTCTTGTTTAGCGGACAGCATGCATTTTCTAGAACAAAATTAAAAAGAAGAATAATAGCATGAATTGGTTCTTCACACTTTCTTCTATATGTGCTAAACCAAATAACTTTTATAGGCTCAAGTGTCTTCTAAATACTTTACAGGAATTTAATCCATTTTTTGTTGCAAGGCAGGTTTGCAACAACTCCTTTTTCTTCCAAGAAAGAGAGGGAAACAAACCAATCTACAAAACAAAGTATTTTTGAGACAAATAGCCTCCAATAATTTCAATGCAACTCAGGCAAAATTACTTGCGAAGTTAACCAACATAACTGTTATGTTTGAGGAGACTTTTGACTACTTAACAAATGATCACTTTTTTAGAGGATATATTAAAAATTCAGTTTTCAAAACCACGTTCTCATTGTAACCCAACAATACCTGGTTAATCGAATTCTCCTTCGGGCAATAGCTCCATGATATCGCCTCAAACCATCCTTTATAAAAAGTAAACCAGACAGTAATGCATCCAATTATTTTAGAACACAGTCTAAAAAAAGAAAACTAAAAATTATTTCTTTTGTCCATTGTCCATTACAGATGGACAAATGCCAGAGGTGTATTACAAATAAATAAAGAATTTTACTCTGTACATTGGCCTTTCCCCAGATTAACCTGAGTCAGTGGTTTACTTTTGACGTGACAATATTCCTTTAAGTTTGCAAAAACAATCTGATAAGAAAATTGTATCACAGGAGCATATTCCTCTCTTTTTGGTCCTAAACCAGTGGCAGCTGGGCAGTGCACCACACACATTCTACTATTTCTAAATGTGACAGCCACCAAATAAACTACTAATCAAATTCATCATCATCTGAGGTTCAAAGCATGAAGGAAGCATGGAAGAATTCCTGTTTTAGTGCACATGGATCTAGGGCACAGAGCAAGCACTGTGCAAACAGAGATGATCTGCCTTTCAAGCTGGCAAGTCTTTCTCTTCCCTTATTATTACTCTGCCAGGGTGAATTTTTTGAAACCCAGAAGTGACCCTAGAGCATACATCACACCACACTGTATTAAAGGTCAATAGGGCTTGTAATCTTGAAGGACATGCCACTTTGGAAAAGCTTCCTCAGCTTTTAAAAGCTGACATGTAGCTTCTAGAATAAGAAGAATCTCCAGATTAGTGCACCTCAGCCTTCTTGAAACCAAGGACTACCTAATATTTTTTAAAGACATGTCTTGCCTGCTTTGTAGAGCACTGCCATAGCAGCTGTCACTTTCAATCAAATGGCCACAGAAAGTTTGAACTACCTTGAACATATACTAGTTTTCCCAGATACATTTGCTTTACTCTGAAGGAATGGGTATACATGTTCTTGTCTTCATGCTTAGCTTGCAGATGCCTCTCTAGGCAGGTCTTTAAGGGAAGCACTGTTTTTCTGACAGGAGCTAAGCTGCTATGGTTTGGGGTTTTTTTTTCCTTTTTTTTCTTTTTTTTTTTCTTTTTCAAGAGGAATAGTCAGTTTTTCCCCTAGGAACGGCCTGAAATGGGCAGCAGTGAACCTTACTGCCTCAGCTAGCAGATAGGACACCTTGATCTACTTGTCGCCATCTTATAAAACATAAGTTCCCTGATGTTAAATATTTGTTTCATTTCTTTATATGCTGGCTCTCTAAAAATCTCGTCATTAATGTTAATGACAGGTGACATCACAGCAAATAATCAATAATAGTATTCAAACTGCTCTGTTTCATGCATCACTTTCAGGGAAACACCTGCAGAGTTCTCCACATCAAAGGAACTGGAAAGCCCACCCACATCATGGGATTTGATTCCTACAGACGTGTTTATTAACTCTATTTCTTATCTCCATTAAGGGCTTATAAATATAACTTTGTTCACTGAACACTTCGAAGTTTCATCTACAGTCAGTGGAGATTACACAAGATGGACATAGACAGGTGAAAAAATCTGCAAAAAGCAAATTCTTCTTCCCTGTCCATCAAATCACTACAGAATTTCTAATGATTAGTACCTTCCACTACACCTCTCAGATTTGGATGGCTGAAGTTAACAATGGCAAATCTCTCAAAGGCAAACATTTCAGTTAAGAGTTTTTCTCTTCTGCAAGAAGATGCATTTCAGTGTCCTGCTTAGTCCTTGCTTTCCCAGCAAGGTTATAGTGGCTGGATGTGTGACATGCAGTGTTCTGGGTTGGACCACATGAACTCATGTATGCATTCATCCTACTCCTGAGGATGAGAGCTGACCTTTGTAGTAGGTTTTATTCTGGGGAAGGTGAGCAGCTCTCCTTTGTCATTTACAGTGTTAAAAATGAGAAACGCGCTGTTAATATGCCGTGCTTGGTCCTTGATCCATTCTTCACAGTTATAAGCCTCAACACGGACACCAACCTCCACACTGAAATAAAAGTTTAAATTAATTATTGAGCTACTACAAGCGATACAGAAGCAGCCCTGAGACATACTAAAAAGAGTTGCCGTATACCTTCCTATGTGCAGGAAGTCTGACTCAAATACCTTCTGTGCCATACAAAATAAATTGCTCAGTCTGAACAGACACATTTCAGAAATAAAATAAAAGGTGGCCCTAGTTAAATAGCATTAACAAAAAGAGCAAAAATTGAGCTAAGTAGCAATATACGAGCACCAGTAAAGCATACTGTGAGGACAGCAAAAGTGAACAGGATGATACTGCTTTGACATGCAGCAGAAGCATAGTATGAAGGTAATACATGCCCTGCTAGCACTCTGCGCAGACCAAATACACCTACAAAGAAAACAGCTACAGAAGAGCAATGCCACGATAGCTTTTGTCCCGTGTACAAAATTTGGAAAAGGAATTACTTTAGCTTCTGCCTTCTTGTGGTTTGTCTTGCTATACTTCTTGCAACTTCTGACTATGTCCGCCTGCTGGAACAGCGCTCCATCTAAGTTGCGTCACACCCCTGGCATAACCAGAGGGTCTGTTGATCCAAAGCGCAGTTCCTGTGCATGAGGAAATAGCCTAGCAGAGTGGTGCTACCCCTTTGGCAAAGGTCAGACAAGAGCCGTTCTCTGTGAGGCAAACACAACAGTAGCCCTAAAACTGCAGAGGAGACAGCAGATGCATAGAAAAGGGAAAGAGAGAGTAACTATTAGCAGGCAGAATCTGTGCAAGACTGGTCAACAGGCACACCGTGGAATTCCAGGAGCACATGTTCAGCATGTTTAGAGCTATGTTTCATGCATACAGTGACCATATACTCAACTAAAGGTAAAATTTCAGCATGGGCTGTAGCCATTTATCCCAAAATGCAACTGGCAAAGCCTCACCTCTGCATACACCCAAATGAATACTGGGAAGAAATAAACAAAGCATGAATTTTGCCAGTAAAGAGCAATAAATAGAACCCAGATCTGTCAACCCATGCCAAGCCAGGAAGACCCTGACAGCAAGCTGGAGTATTCTGAAGAATCAAAGCTATAGGATGAATTCACCCCTTCAAAATCCCTGAACTTCAGAGTGATATTTATAATTTGAGTTTGCACGACTGGGATTTGATTACAAATGATCTTAAAATAGAAAGTGAAAATCAGAGAATATTTTTTTCTTAAAACTTTCCCTGAGAAAAGTAAAACAAAAGCACATATAGACAGATAGTTATAGATACAGACATCTTCCTCAAAACTCCAGCTGAAAAATCATCATTCAATACCACAAATCCTACTGACAGCTAGAACTATCCAGAACTCCCTGGAAGTCAGGGAAGACAAGCAGATGAAGAGCTTTACCTATTCTGAAATGTATTGTTCACAATTGCATTGAAGACAAGGCGGTCACCCACGACGGATGGTCCCCAGAATTTAAACATATTGACTGATTTCAAGATGGGATATGAACGACAAAGGCGGCTGAAAAAGAAAGCAAGAGAGAAGGAAAGCAAAGGTGTTAAAGAACCTCCTTAGGCTTGAAGCGAGTAGTGATTTAGAGCAATAAGGTTTGCACAACCTAGAAGATCACTCTGTCACACCAACTTATTCCATAACCCACTGAAATACAGTTACTATGTTCAGCTCCAAGAGCATATTAATTCAATCCTCAGTCATAATAATATCACCTATGTCATGCTGTTTCATTCTCAACACACTTTACAAACACCAAGTAATTAATTATTGCTGTTTGGTATTACTTTCTTTTGGAGCCAGACCATGAATCCCTTACCTACAGAGTAACCACTTACTTCACAGAGTTTCATTCATCTCTGTATGATCACTTGGGGAGTAGGATATTGCTCAGTACATAAAAACGCCAGATCATAAAGTCTTTTAAACAATGAAAAGAAACCTGAGCAGAAATGTTGAGCACCAAAAACAGTGTTCAAGCAAAGCAATGTCAGTCTATCTAGTCTTTTTAATATTTGTATTTTTTTGCTTGTTTGTCAGATGTTTTCTGCTAGCGTTCTATGAAATAAAAATCTTAATATAATTTCCAAATGCACAGTTAGATTTGGGTTTTTGGTTGTTGTTTTTTTTTTAATTTGCTCTGTTTTACTAAATTATGTGCAGTTCACTACTGGTGCTGAGCTGGGAAACTCATCTTTGCACATACAAAGGGATAGAACAATGTTGAACTAATGACATGAATTCAGAAACACAGAACTGTTGTCTGTATTTCAAAGGGCACAACAGTGTATTACAAACACACAAATCTTAGTAATTCTGTTCCTTTTGTTCTTCAAATTGCATAGTGTGTCACCTCAGCTGTCTTTTCTTATTTCAGACCTGATCCTGCACTGTGCTCAATTACATATAGTCAGGTACAGCTGGGTTGTCCTACTGGATCTCTTTGAACTGCTAGGGAAACAGGCTGTAGCCACTCTGGTAAAACTTTGCAGGTCTAGTGCAGAAGATCATGACAGGCAAGTAGCCCTCCCATGAGTGTGCTAGCAAAGCTGCTCTTTGGACCAGTACAGTGGACAAACAGATATATACCTGATCAAACCCAGTTATACTGCTGAAGGAAAAGTTTTGCAATACTGTATCTTCTACGCTAGGGACTTTCAACAACTCATCACTTCTCTGACCTTCACAGATATTCCAGAAAAAAGAACCCTGCAGTCCAGATACAGCTTAAGGGTTTGTGGAATTGGGATCTAGTTTGCAAGCTCTCTGTAGTGGGCAAAAATCAGGTTTCTTCAGCAGTTCTAAACATAGTCAACCCCCGACTCTTTACTGGAATCTCTGTGCATCACATGAATAGGGAACAATATACAATAATGCCATTTATTTTTAGACTTTGAAAAGACATTCTCTCTCCGCATGCATGTGTGCGAAACTCCTCACTAAGAATCACATATACACATCTGGGAACAGATTTTTCATTGTGCAGTTTTTCAACTTGGAAATACAGCTTTGCAGTGTTCCTAGATTTTAACTCGGCTGCACTCCGCAAACTAATGTACCAGTATTGTTAAATGCACACAATTATCTGTAGCTAATTAATTGACTGGTACATCTTTTTAACAGACTAATATATTCAAATGACTTTGTAATTTCATTAAGAATAATTTGCTCTTCTGATCTAAAATGTTAAATGGTGATGTTATTTGCAATGTTCACTATAAAGATGCAAATACAGGAGTATTGAAATAAGAGGAACAAAACAGAAATATGGCCTAAATATTCCATTTTTCCTGGAAAACTATGCCCTGAATGCTTTTACTTGCAAGTGTAAGAAGTAAGAAGGTACAGATCAAAATAATGTTATTCATATTCAAATGGCTTTATTGCTATCTGCAAGATTTTCATTTACTGTCCAGCCAAGTAAGTGGGGGTGGGAAAGGGAGAGGGGAGAAGGAGGGTGAGTAACCTTTAAAATGCCCTTAGAGAATCATTTGTCAAGGGTTAGCCCTCCTCTTCAGTTCCTCCATCAGAGTTTGTGGTCTGTAAGGTAGCAACTCTTAACTGGCACCTTCGAAGGTCAGGTTTAATTGTGATTCACCTCACAAAAGGTTTGTAGCGAGACTAGCTATTTCTCATGCATAAACTACAAAATCTCTGTTTTCCACAAGCCTCTGTCAACAGCTATTATTTCTGAAAATTTCAATACGACAAATCATGTTTGACATCTATTACCTCTCAGTTTTTACAGTACTTGGTTTGCTGATATTTTCCTTCTCCTTTTAAACCTAAATGTGACTCTCACTAGGTAAAATTTATGAAATGAAAACAGGTAAATATTGTGGACAATATTATGGCAAAAATCTGAAACAATCCCTTTGAAGCCAATGAAATGACACACCAGGGTAAGGTCAGTGCATTCTAATGTTACTAAAACAAGCTGTTTATCCAACCTCTAAAGAAAAATCTGTTGTTATCAGTACAACTACTGGCTACAAATCAAAACTATATGAATAATTAATGGAGAAGTCATTTAATTATTAAAGTTAAAAGGCAAAAAAACATTACTAACATCCCTGCAGTGAATTAGGTCACTTGGTATGTAAGGAGAATTCAAAATGAAACTCAAGTGTTGCTTACAAAGAAGCTTTGTACAGCGTCCAAGAACAAGGAGGGAGAAAAACAACGGCTTAATTTCAGGGGAAGAGAAATTAAATGAGTTTATCTCTAGGCCACAGTAAGAAGCAGCACTAGACAGTGTCACAAAACTACTTATATAGTTATTACCTGAAGATGTCAGAGCCCTTTAAACTGCTAAAAATATTACAACCCATAGTATGTGGGACTCTGAAAAGTTGTGACTTGATGATGATTATACATCCATTCTGTGTGCACACCAACAACACAGGATCTGTTTCTTTTGATCCTTCTTCTCTGACTTATTCTTTCTTCTAGCATAAGGAACTGCAGACTAAGATTTAGAAGGCTGTTCATTTTTGGATATCAATTGATACAGGGTCAGTATCAGTTTTATCCTGACTTAACAACTATGCTTTTAAAACACTGCACCAACTATGGGGAGGCCAAGTTTCTATTCCTATGTCCAATGCTGACTTTCTGCAGAGATTCTCAGGAGGATAACAGCTTCTTTTGCCTTAGGGTGTGCATGTGTAACAGAAGAATAATATTTGACTCCCACAGTGGTGTGGGGTACTGTGGGAACTGTACCACATAAATAGTTCAAAAGCCTCCTTCAATCCGAGAAGGAAGAAGTCACAAAGGCTTGGGTCTGTTTTTTTCATAAAATAAATCCCTGTGATATAATATTAAAATTACATCCATTTACAACCATATGCAAAGACTATGATGTAGAAAAGTACCTTGCTGAAATACTTGCCACTGCTTCCATCCAAGCCATGATCTGGCCACCAAAAGTGTTTCCATGATGGTTAGCATGAGGAGGCTGGACAAGCTCAATACTCTGTACATAAGTAAGGTCAGTTGAAACTGCACCTTCCTCTTCAAAGATAACTGAAATACGGCAGCAATGTATTAATAAATAATTTCAACTAGTAACTGATAACCAAGAAGAAAATACCCCTGTTACTAAAGTGTGCAATTTTCTCCAGGCACAACAAAAAGACCAAAGAAAGAAAGATGCAGAAGACCTCTGTTCTTTGCAAGGGAAGCAAGAGGCTGAAGATTTGCTCTGCTTTCCAAAAGACGTTAAGAAGTGGGGAATGGTGCACCCCACAGTCGATCACAGCAGAGTGATCCTTCTCAGCTCTCACTATATCCTTTAAAGCTGTGTCAGAAGCAGTTACGGTGAAACCTGGCTCGCTGTGAATGCAAGCAGCCAGCAGCGTCAGCACATGCTTGTGATTATTCATGGTTGTTGCTATGCATGACCTCTAACTGATGCTGTCATAGCAGTTTATCACTTATTTAAATGCCTTTCATAGACTTTGACTACCACGCGTGATAGGCATCTGTGCAAATGTGTCTAATTAAGGTTAGAGTATGACACGATTATTTCATAATCTCTTACAAATCTTGTGATTACCAGAGACAATATAGAACACACAAAAGAGAGAAATATGGGATCTGAATCAGTAACCACCTTCCACTATCTGAGCATTTCCAATTCCACTTTCAAATGTTTAGCCACACGTCCTCACGCTAATCCCCGTTTTTTCAGTTCTACTTTGCAAGAACAGATTTAAGCATGAGATGACAGCAGTCATTTTCAAAGTGGGCATCTGCACTAGAAGCTACTTGACCTGAATTGTACTTTTGACTTTTGCCATAATTAACTAACTTTATGATTATATATATATCTATGTGGGCACATTTGACTAACTCGCACTTTGGACCTACTTAAGTTTTTGCGTAAGATTCATTCAGGAGACAAACTTCCCTTTCTGGATATGATTTCTACCTATTTTGTTAACTGGCAGAATTTACATGCACTATTTTCTTCTCTCTTTCCCCTATTTTGCTTGTTTCACCTCTTTAAGGAGGTGAATTAGTGCTAACAATGATATCCTTTGAGGAAGTTTCCAGACAAGGCAGTGGAAACAAAAGTCATCAACCTCCGATTTGTCTTTCGTGGTATTAAGCTGTCTCCTGTGGGACAGTTACCATGAAGACAAATAATTTGTTTGCTTGTAGCAAACAAGTCTCTTCCGTTCTACACAGTCTTATAAAATTGTTAAGACTAGAATTTATATTTACAACAGGTTTAATCTTTCTTCAGTAAACCCACATAACGTCTGTTGTTTATACACGGAGTTACGGCTCAGATCTTCCAAATACCAGCATATTTCTTAACTGTTGTGAATAATTTCTTTTGCAGGGGAACACAGAAACTTTTGAGCACAACTGTCTTTAAGAACAAAGATAAGTATCAGAAATAAAGAAAAACCTGTTTCCCCTCTCAGTTTTTCTGATTTGGTCATGAGGAGCTTAAATCTCTTTTTACCTGTTTTGACCTCCACGTAATGAAGTTTCTTCTGCTTGTTGGGAATGATCTCACAGCGTAAGCATAGTTCTTAGCACTTTCTTGCAAAGACACAGCCATAAACCTGAGTGAATTTTATCCTTCTATCTACATTGCAACTAGTGTCATAGGATTTTATTATAGTGCTGCAAAGTTCTGTGTAAACTGTTAAACCTTACACATACAACCTGCATGAAGGCCTGCATTTCACATCTATTTAATGCATGCTTGGCCTTCAATCCTGCATTTTTAAATCTGGAATTTCTAAAAGACAAAGAAATACCACTCTATTAGAATACCTCCCTTACATACCCTCAAAAATCTGGCACACACTTCTCTACGTGATACCACAATCCCAAGGAGCTCTACTCAGATCTTTTGTCTGCTTTCTTCCTCCCTTCCAGATGCCCCTAAGTAATTTTTTTCATCTTCTATGCTGACAACAGTAATCACCTTCCTTATTACTCTCCCGCATTAGGTTCTGAAAGAGCTGTTCATAGCCCAGTCGGATTCTTCTTCTCTCAATAGCCAGGGTGTGCTCCAATTGGTCTTCCGTAGACAGAAGCTTTACAGGATCTAATTCAATCTATGTAAATGAAAAAAAAAAAAAAAAAGGTTCTGAATGCCATAATCATAACAAAGTGCACTTTGAACTTAAAATGGCATCAGCGTTTTCTACAACCTTTTGCTATCAACTAAGATGACAAGTTCTATTAATACACACAAGTGCAGAGTTAAAAGTGCAAGAGATTCTGCATTATCCTTTCAGAATCATTTGTTAAAATTCAATGACAAAGTGCTTTTAGCTTCCAAATACAAACATCCATGACAGCACACACAATTTAAGGCAGTTCTCATTTAAAGAAGAAAAAGGGGGGAAAAAAGAAAAAAAAAAAAAAGGAGGTCTTAATACGAAGCCTTGAGTATTGAATTTTTCTATCAGAAAAATAATCCAGTTGTGCTGATCAGTGGTGTAGTCTACAGGAAATCATTTCCCAGAGCCCACTCCTCCTCCCAACACAAATAGTCCACTCTGGCTTTCACAATTCACTCCATAGTCACACAGCCTATTCATCTATCTGAGGACCAGTTTTCAAGAAGCACTGGTTTTCTGTGGGTGAGGAGGAACACATGAACACTCAGCGCTTGGTGCAGCTTCAGACTATAGATTTACACCCAAAATGCTACTTGAGCCCAGACACGCACCCTTCTCTTGCCCAGATCAGACCTTCTTCTCCCCTAAGTGCAAATTCCCATGTACGTCAGTTCAATGACAAACTGACTCCATACCTGTATTGGCTTAAGAATATTATTACATTTAGATAAATACTGCAGAGGTGCCACAGAACAGTCACTTGTGTGATTTGTCTACACGGTCTGGCCTCAGAAACCTTAAAATAATGCAGAAGCCCTACAAACAGACAAATTCAACATTCTACATCCTGCAGTGGTTGCTGCTAATATTTTTCAATCTTTGAGTCTTCACTTAAACCCTCTTGCAGTTTCCTCGCTTCCTTTCTGGCCCTTCTCAAGAGCTTCCTTTTTTCAGAAGGCCCAGCCAAAAGATTAAAATGGGGAGTACGTACTCTGGCTCTCTACACAACTTTAGCAACAGTTGTTCAGAAAAGTGGATTTGGAAAATGTTCTTTAATTTCTCCAGGACTTTAATTTGTGATGGAATTTGAACTGAAGCCTCAGACTCCCTCTGGGGCATTCCTGCCTTAAGCCTGATTTTAGTTAATCATCACCAATTTAATCCTGAATTAACCTCCCTGGAAATGTGGGCAAAAGGTAACTAGGTTGATGCCATGAATATGATATCAAACAATAGCTTATACTATATTAGTGCTTTCAGGTTAATCAATTTAGTCACTAAACTTTCACAGACAAGCCGGACTTTAATTTTGGTAAAACTGTTCTGATTTGTTTCTTCTGCAAACTGTAGTATATCATTGCAGAAAAGAAAGGAGAAATTATTGGATGTATTAATTGCTCATGGGATGACTGTTCTCTGCCAATCTGCAGTGGATGTTAAAAGGGCAGATGCATTGTCATAACACATTGAATGAAACAGGAAACTCATATACATGATTTTAGTCACTCATGTTCAACACTGTAGAATATTACATAAAAACTTTATTAAGAGGATCTGAGGAATATTTTGCCTTTCTTGTATGAGAAGTTGAAAAGAACTGTGCCTGTTTGGCACAGCAGTGTTTAGGCTAACAGTACCGTGACTGATTTCTAAATGCCTCCAGGGAGCCAAACACTGGGGAGAAGAAATAAAATTGGCATGAAAACTAATTAACATAAATGGCAAAGAATTAATTTAGATGGGAAGCTAGCTTAAAAATAATGTCTTCTATCTGAATAGTGATGTCTGAATAACCTCCTCAAAAGGGGAAATGAAGGATAAAGAAGCCCCACACCAATATGCTTGCAGATTTCAAAGTATATAGATCAGTTTCCGAAAAGGAGAGAGACAGTGCAGACTCACAGGGATCTCTCTCCTAGTGCTTGCTTCTGACAATATTGCAGCCCTTACAAAGACACCAGTTCTATTACTAGCAAATGTGCAAGAGAAAGTAGAAACAATAAAAAAAGCCTAACAATTTCAGAGCAGAGATATGGGGGAAAAAAATAGCTCGATGAAGTCTGGACTTCATGCCGTTTTCCTATTACTGAGCAGAGTAGACAGGTATGAACATTTTCATGTGTTTCACAAGGAGAAAAGTTGGATTATTTCAAAGAAACTCAGTCCCAGTAACTTCAAGCACAGAAGAAAACAGAAAGAATACCTTTCCAGCACCCAGTGGTTTGGCTACGTATGTTGCATATGCCACACTCGCAATTTTTTCAACATTAGTCAAAATGTCCTGTACTATAACCTTGATGCCAACCTACAAGGAAGGAGGCAGTGGAGGAAGAAGACAAAAAAGGTATTTACATCGTCAGCTGAGTTGAAAGAAAATGGTGCAGTATTTATAAAATTAATCACATCCAATCTTTTAAACCTAGAAGAAAAAAGGTAGGAATCCTACTCCGCTATCACTAATATATCTCTGACCACAAAAGAACATCACAAGATTTGCTGAGCTCTGAAAAGCTTTTTAGTACAACTGTGTATGTCTGTCTAGCATCACTTGTAAGGTAAAATAAAAAATTGGAAAGACACTTAGATTTAGGTTTATGGATATCTCTTTCCATTTACTTGTGTGCCGTTTGGAGTTCCCATCTGAACGTTTCTAAGATCTGTGTCAGCGAAAAGTCTGTATAAAGGTGTAAAACACAGTGGAACACTTGAAGGTGAAACACTGTATTTGATCCTGGGAAACAGGCCTGACGTGCATCAAAGCTTCTGATTTTTTAAAATTTTTTCTACTTTTTAGAACCTTTTGGAATACTTTCTCTGTGAGATACATCACTCCGACTAGTACTAATGAGAATTGGACTTGGGTGCAATGCAGAGAAAAGTACCTTTAAGGCTCAAATCTGATTTCAAGTGAATGGGCAATGCATTGCATACTTGTTACAATATGAAGAGTAAGAATATGCATACACCTAAGATAAATATTTTGGTATCAGAAGTTTCAAAAATACTTAGAACTCCACCTATTCGGTGGACCCAAGCTCTGATCTAAGACTGCTTAGAGGCCAATAGCTTTGGACTGGATCAACACCACTCCTGTCCATTACACCTGCCAGAGATTTTAAGTCTTCAGTGTCCAGGTTCTAATTTGACATGGATGATTTTACAGGAAACATGCAACTATAACAGTTATTATGAAACCAGAATTTCACTAGGCAGTGTCATTGTTCAGATAGCTGCACAAAGCTCCTTCTGAAGCAAATAAGACTGGACCCATGTTGCATTCCTCCACTCCTCCCACCTCTCTCCTAATTTAAATATTGTTAGGAATAAGAGTGATGATCTCTTACCTCCATGCTGGTTTTGAATGCTCTGTTCACCTTTGCTTTGATGGTAATAACTTGTCCAACCCTGTCAAGACAACAGCATCGTATGGTATATAATCATGCAGCTTAATAAAGGCTTGAACCTGCTCCTCCAGGTATTCCTGATAGTAGTGAAGCAAATCTCATTAATCAGTCTGTCTTCCAAACTGTACTAAAAATGAACTGTAAAAGCTTTGGCTCTGTTATTCATCAGCCAGACTTCAATCACGCTCAATAGTGATTTTAGTCACTCAGAAAACTGCATAAGCTTAATACTAGCATTCCCTCCTCTTGCTGGTGTCTGTATGACATCAAGTGTGCTCCAGGCCCCAGGTCCTCCAAGAAATTTTGGCCTAGATTCTGCTTTAGCTCAAAGGCGTATCTTGCTGGGAATTACACTAAATCACTGAGTATATCTAGCTGCAAAACCACACAATATATACTCCATGTGCCTTCTCCAGCATACAGATACATGCATATCAGGAAATAACCCCAGGACAAAACCTGCTCTTTAACATCTTTGAAGGATGGGGAAAGAGTTCACATTCCAAGCTTTGGCCAAGAACAGGGCTGCAGCACATCACTTCTGTCCTAATAGCATACCTATGAACAACTACTCTTCCCCATTTACCTACACAGAATACCTAAACACAGTTATTTCTTTTTACCTACACAGCATCAACTTTAAATGAGAAAATAAATTCTTTCTTTCTGGGATTTCTAAAGTACCTGCATATATTAAATAAAATACATATATTGTTAACAAGAGTAACCCTTGTTTTCAAACCCCTAATGCTTTAACACACAGAAATGCTGAAAGGGTGGAAAGAGGGCTGTTTCCCCTACAGTTGTCTTACTGAGCAGAGCAGTAAAAGGACACGATGTGCATGGTAAGTCAGAACCACAGCCAAAACAACTGGGCATCCAGCCACTACCTTCAGGGAATTTAAAACTGACTTACAGCTGCTAAAGATCAGTCCCAGAGCAGGCAAAGTACAGCTAGCTACATCTGAGACCGCAAAATATACCTCAGACCACTTGAGCACCTGTGAAACAGGCATTTACAGCTCAGGATTTGGCAGAGTTATGATCCCAGTTTATTAAAAAAAAAATCTTTACCATTTATTCCTAATTTAATTAATAGAGTTTTGACACTTAAAGGTAAGGCTTTTCTTAAATTGCTTCTCAATGCCAGAACTTCAAATAAATTGTTACCAAACACTAGAATGGAGAAGAGGAAACCTGTTTCTTTACAGTATCAGACAGGAACCACCAACTACACAAAAACTTTCTCTTTTCTTGTTCACATTCAAGAACACAAGTGGAAGCTTTTGAGTAGACAGAGGAGAAAAATGTTAGAGGAGAGAATTAAGACCACCTGCAGATACACAGCCCTCATTAGCTTTTGAAGAACGTATTCAGAAGTCTTTCCATCATCCATTGCAAAGAAAAAGCACAATCAATGTAATAGTTCTAAACTGCACAGCTAAGAGAACCACCAGCTCATTTACAAAGAGGAGAAAATGTTCAGAACAGTACACAATTATTTATCTTTAAGTTTGGAAAAGAAGTTAACATTATGGTCTCATAAAAAGGCTTTAGAAAGCTTAGAGACAGAAGTATTCTGAAACACCTCTGAAGACTCTCTTATCTGTCATAAAACTCCCAAGAGGATTACAGTAACATGGCAGTAGAGGTAATGACAAATACAAGGTGAAAAAAGACAGAATATATTCACTAGATAAACTATATGATTGAACACAACACATGCTGATAGTGATTGCAAGGCTTTCCTCAAAAGAAGGAGAGTTCAGAGACTCTACAGATGTTTGCAGAGGACGTCATGGTCTCTGTCAAGAACATCGTGATGCCAGACTGTCCATGAGGTCCCAGCAGAGGCTGCAGAGGTCTCAATCTCAGGCTTACTGGCAGGGTGCTATTCTTGCGTACAAAGATTGTTCATTTCACCTTTGTCAGTGACGCTGTCCTGGTGACCTCTCTTCCTCTGTGTGAGAACATTGCATAAGAGAGGTTGAGAGAGGTAAATTTGGGTCTGTCCACCTTTGAGGAAACTGCAGGGTGGGAACAGAACAAAGCTGGATGTGATCTCACTCAGCCTGAGATGCCAGGACGGCAATAAGGTGGGCTTGGACTTCACAGACATCAGATACTTTGACTGATTGGCTTGTGCTCCAAGCAGTCTATACAGCTGCACTCACATTTCATTGTAGAAAAGTGTCCTCCAGGGTCCGTGGCCATATCAGAAAATAAAGGTGTCAGAACTGAGATGGTCAGACAGTATGATGGGGAAATGTCTTCTGATATACTTTCAGGAGCTGCTTCAAAATTACGTGCTTTACATTGTATCATATATTCTGACTTTGGACAAACTGATTTATTTAAGCCAAGAGAGATGATCAGCTTGGGTATTTAAATAGATACCTAAGGGCAGAAGCCACAGAACACCACGCTTCCACTCGTAACTGGCAGAAAGCTTTTGAAATATATCAGAATGAACCGAGTATGATTCAAACTAACAAAATTTAAATAAATGTTATTTAAAATTGGATGTTCTTACTACCACTGAACTGCTGCATATTAAAAGAGAAGGAAGAGGGATTTATTTGTTATCATGACATAAAACTGAGTTTTGCCATACACAGATTTGTGGAAATTTCCATGTCAACTGAAAAGAAATATGCATAGAAGAGTTAATCCTTACAGAACATTTTATAACCTGAGTTAGGTAAATGAAACCTTACAGCAGGCAACTTACATCTTTTTAATGTACTACAGTGAGATACAAGAGCTTTCTTATTTAAGCAAGATGTTTGTATATTCAACAAGATCTGGAAAAATTTAGAAAATTACACAGTGAGCTACAAACAGGTTGTTAAAGATGACCGGAGGCTGAAAAATAATTACTGAAAACACTTCATGGTTACTAGGTTTGTACCCTAAATCCTTGTTAAAAATGAAACACTGGCACCACAAGTAGAAGGAGAACTAGAGACATATTTGGAAACAAATTTGGAAGGAGAAGTATTTTCATTGTATTCTAGAGGCTCTGTTCTGCTCTCAGAAAACAAAAGAGAAAATCGCTCTGAAGCTACTGAAGTCTGAAATATTATGCCTGAAAGAAAAACATTACCCTGATTTCACTTGTAGGACGCTCTGATTACAGTTTTCACAGACAGGATTTTCTCCTAAGGACAAAATTAAAAACACGTAATAACTGCAGGCAGGACAAACACTTCAAAACTAATTTTGTAAAAGAGACCAAGAAATTCTTTTGAGTTCTAGATTCAGTACGACTGTGTTCACTTCTTTGTTACTGGTTATAGCTCTCATCCTAATGGTCACTACTCTACAAATTTGCTGTTCAGAAGTGAAAGCAGATGCTTATTTTACACTTGTGTACTACAAAGTTTTAAACTGACATCAGCTGTACACCCAACAGCCAATGTTGCTTGGTTCACAGTCAAGACAACTGCATGCGCATTGGCCTCTGTAACCAGGTCCATCTTACCTAAGCACTCATTAATTTCCCCATTGCAAGGTGTAAAACCACACAAAATCTACAAAGTAATGCCTCTAAGTTTCTGTAAATACACGGTTTAGGAATAAATGTGCTATTTCCTCTTACATTGTTTTTTATCCCTTGAAAGATAATGAAAAATGGTTAAAAGAAAAGTTAAGTCCTGTATGATTTCGTAGAGTCAGTCAGCATTTGGTGATCACCAATGCAAATCACTTCTGTTTTGGTACAAGAACTCATTTTTCTAGAAGAGCTGAAAGAGAAAGATGGTAAAATATAAACCCAAAGAGCACTTGCAATAATAGAAAAATACAATAACTGTTATAGGTATGTAGTCCTTATTTAACAGAGATAAGTAATGGCCTGCAGCATTCACTTTTAACTAGAGCCAAAGGTCACTGGCTCATCAGTTTCTCACCTGGCGTCTAGGTTGCCAAGTCAAAGTAACTACAGTTTATTTTTGACCTGTGAATTTGATCTGTTTTCTAGGTGGGTCATGCTATCAACAGATAGAAAAGAGCAATTCTGAGACTTAACTCTGTGACCCTGGGGTTTATTGGCCTGCTATCTCAGGTTTTATAATGCCTCAGTTTATCTCTGCCAAATAAGAATCTCTAGAATGTAAACACTTGACTGTTAGCTGGTTTTGTACCTGGCAGCCTCTTCAAACTGTATGTCATCCATAGACGCTGTCACGCAAGACACACCAGCATGTTTCTCAGCTTCAAAAGAGACACATGGGCACACAATTACCACATTGCATTTTCCGCAAGCTATTCACCTATATACTTGTGCAGAGGCAGAAATGAAACACAGTAGATCCCAGTTCCTCTTTTGATCACCCTAATGCAAGTCTGCAGTGGACCCCTTAGAAAAAAAGAATCTAAGTAAGATTAAAGTTAGTATTTACCATGAAATAAGGGTAACATCAGGAGATGAGACTAGATGACAATAATGATCCTGCTCGGTTTGAAAAGCTCTGTTTAAGGTCTTTCTCTAAAAATGAACATTCTGGTAAGAAAGCACTAACAAGCGTGTTGCAGGACAAAAGGAGTCACAGTGTTAAGAAGTCTACAGAAATCTCTGCCATCTCCCTCAAAACAGGCTGTTGTGAGTATCAGCTATGTTAAACCAGTGTAGAAGTTTCATGTCAGTTGAGGATTCTCAGACGTGAGAGAAAGATTTACTGGCTTATTAGCATGGTCCCGGCAGTGGAAAGCAGGTAAATACATGTCCTCAGCACTGTACTAAAACACAGGACTTAAATAAAAACAAATACAAACAAGATTTAACAAGTAAAACCCAAGTATTTACTTATTGTAAAACATTTTTAACAGAATTTTAACAATGTTCCTCATCTCCCCCTTTGTCTCCCTATCGTTTATGAAAAATAACGCACCCTATTAGTACTAATTATGAAAGTTAATCTGGAGAAAGTAATCATCTTTACTATTAATAATTAATAGTCCAATAGTTATCTTTTTAAAGCAAGTTATCGTGATTTATTATTTATTTGACCGTAGAACCAGGAATTCCAAGTCAAAGGCTAGATCACCACCACACTAGGAGCTGTTTAAACACAGTGAGCCCCTGCTCCCAAAAATTTCCTGAGTGACAGAGGCAAAAAACAGGACTAGCAGGAAACCTAGAACACAGCCCTGTGCAGCAGGGAGGAGTTCTCACTCCCAAGCAGCCCAGTGTTTTTAGTGAGCATCACAAGAAAAAACTTGAAGGAGTTAGAGGATGGTGCAGAAGTTGTATCAGTATCTGAGGAGCTCCCTTTGAAAATATGAAGGTAAAACACATGAAGGCACTTATCAGAAACAGCAAACTGTGATGAAAGGGAAGAGGTCACTGACAAGTAAGAGGCTGGAGTCACCACTGTGATAGATAATGCAAAGTGATGAGTAAGATGGTGGTAGTCATAAATAGCCTCAAAAGCGAGGAAGCAGCTAGCCAGGTGGATTACACCTAAAGCAGCAGGATATGAAATGAGGAAGGTGCAAAGCCTTGGCAGTTGCAATGGTACCAGCTGGCACTAATGCAGGAGAAAGACGGCAAAGCCAAAGAAATCCCTGTCTGGTATTTTGAGTTTGCTGTGACACAAAAAGCAAAGCGAGGAAAGATGTTAAAAAACCTTTGTGTGCAGCAGGATTAGCCCTGTGTCATGAATGACTGCTGCTGCTCTAAACCTAACCAGGTAAAAGCAACCATGAAAGTGACCTCCAGTAGCAGATTCGCAGCTGATGAAGATCATCACAGCTTAACCAAAGTCCAGGGACCAAAGACAAACCATTGTAGCAACAGGGTTCTGCCGCTTCAGAGCACGGACTCGAGTTCAAGGGTTGCAGAGATCAGTTCAGGGTCTCTTGACAAAAAGCAGTGTTAAGGGGTAAATCACTGACCGGCTGAAATCAAATGAGTCCTTTGTGCTAAAGTAAGTCTTAAAAAAAATGTGATCATACTGGGAAGTTGCTACATGCTAGGTAGTTTCTGGGTTATTGTGTGGGGCAAGTTCTGCAGCATCCCAACTCTTTCTATATAGGAAGAGTGGGTTACGTAAAGCTGCACTGAGCGCAGCATGCGCCTACGCAGTAAGCGCACCACGGTCACCATGTTGCATGGAGACGCCATCCAGACATGAGTTCCCCAAATATACCCGCTATTCTCTGCAAGGCTCATTATGGACTGCTAATGTATGCAGCTGTACTTGGAAACGGAGTTCACCGACAGCAGAGATGGCAGAGCCTTGGGTTTTCTTAGGGCTTTAGATGAAGCTTCTGCTTTCAGAAGTTCGCTGAGGAGATTTTAAAAAGTTTTCCAAGCTGCGTGACACCAGACACAGGGTAGCTCTGCACGCTGCTGGGGTTTGTGGTCGTTGGTTGGTTTTTTTCCCCACCCATGCGCCAATATTCTTAAATTAGTACTCTTCTTTCTTCCAGTATTTCTGTCTCCCATCACTTTTTCCCCTTCCCTGCCCTCTTTTTTAAATTCTCCTCATCCTAACCGCCCGCGCCACCCCCCTCTTCGCTCACCGGAGAGACGCCGCCCCCAGCCCCGGGGCTGCCCCGGGGTGAGCCCCCGCACCTCGCACGCTGCCCCGGCTGCGCCTTCCCGCCAGCCGCCCCCTCCCCCGGCTCCCCAGGGCAAAATGTCGCCTCCTCCTCGCCCCTCACAGGAAATACGGGGACAGGGCCACCGCTTTTCGGGGAATGAGAGGCTGCCGGGCACAGCCGGCGAGTTCAAGGCGCGTTTCTGAGGGGACCGGGGGTAGGGGCACAGGGCGGTGGAGGCGCCTCTGCCGCCCTGAGGCGACGCTCCCCCGCCCGCCGCCGCCCCCTGCCCCGCCGCCGCCCCGCTACCTGCCAGGCAGGCGGTGGCGTCCATCCACTTGAGGAGCTGCCCGGCGCTCAGCTCCCCGCGCTGGTTGGCGTGGGCCGGGAAGACGGTCTGGCACATGCAGACATCGCCGCCCGCCGCCGCCCCGCGCCGCGCCATGGCGCCGCCAGTGCGGGGGGCAGCGGCGGTCGAGGCTCCCGCGGGCACGGAGAGGCAGCGCCGCCCGGCCCGGCCTGCCCGCTGCCTACCGAGCCGGGGCGGGCCGGTCCCGCCCCATCGCCCGGGGCTGGGGTGGGGAATCGCCGCCTCTGGCGGCGGGAAGGAGCCGCCGGGCTGAGGGGAGCGGGGCCCGGGGCGCGGGGCGGGCAGGGTGGCTGCGGGCCGTGGCTGCCCCGCTCCCGCCCCCGCGGCTGCTGCCCCGGGACCTGCGGCCGCCTCGGGGCCCGGCCTCAGCCGCCACGCTGGCGCGGCCACTGCGAACCTGTGCCGGTGCCACTGACGGGGTTTGGTGTGTGCATTCCCACTGAAATATTTATAATCTGGCTCACTTTTTTCCTTTTTCTTCTTTCCTTTCTTTCTTTCGTTTTGAAGTCTTGCTCTCTCGTGTTGTCACCAACGTGACAGCCCGACAGATGGGCCCCCAGGGAAGACACACTCCAGTCTCCAGAGGCTGGTGAGCCCCGTAGGAAGTTGCCACGGCCTGGTGAGCCACTGTCACTGAGGGTACGGACCTTTTGACACCTACCTGGGTGGCCGCAGCCCCAGTCACGTATTCCCTCAGGAGTTCTTAACTGGAGACCTCACAGAGGGCTCTTCCTCTTGCCTCCCCCTCCTCACATGGCTTGCAAGGTCCTGCCGGACATTGCTGCTCTGCATACTGTGAATATATAGGCACTGCTGAGGACGCGTAGAGCAACTGATTTTGAATCAGTCAGTGTGGTGGGGCGTCCCCCCCTCCCCTGGGCTGCCCTGCGGTCTCGGGAAGCCCTGTGAGGGCTCAGCCCTCTGCACCCAGTCAGGCCGCACCAGCAGCTCTTGCACAGCCCAGGTGGGGAGCAGCACTGGCCGCACCAGGAGCTCCTGTCGCCTGGCCAAGGTGGGCAACGGCAGCGGGAACCATCAGTCACCCCCCGACGGCCTTGGAACGTTCCTGACCTGAATCGTAGCCCGAGTGGAATGGTACCGTTGTTACTGGAACTTTGAAAAATTACTGACCCAGATTGCGGCCAGAATGGAAATTTATGGATGACTACAGCCTACCATCTTGCCATACCTATCTTAGTGTCTGTGTGAACTGATTTATCTACCCTATGGCAAGTATAGGGTGAATGTTGCCATCTTGAATCCGTAATTAAGTCATGGTTGTGACTGTAGTAAATCCTATTGACTCACTTTGTAAATTTTAGTGATTAAGTGCCGCTAAAATCTTGTGATCCACTTTAGATACAAACCCTTGACCAAGTCTGCCACTAGGACTGGATCTAGCCACACCTAAACTCTATCAGGAGTTTAAAAAGCAAGGGGGTCTGCTCTGAACCTCATGACTCAACAGGAGGGTCTCTGACCCATTTGCATCTTCTTCGGTCTGTCTAAATCATTCTTGCTCAATTCTAACTCCTACTTTCCTTTGTAAGTTTCATCCATGTAGTAAGTGATAAGGTGAACCTTGTCATCAAACTTTTGTTAGGTCACACTTTTAAAAATCCATATTGAAAGTATTCTGCGAATAATTTTGTTGATGATTCTGCAAGTGACCTAAACCACCCATTCGCAACAGTCAGGAAGGTCAATCCATGCTCACTGGTTGCACTTGTCAGCTGTTGAAGCAGGGCTGGTGGTGGAGGAAACGCTGCTTCAACGTAGCAAGAGTATGCAACCTCTAAATGGTCTTTAAGGATAGACCATAAAACTTGACGCTGTGCTGTCCCCCACTCCAGGGTGTTGTAAATAACATGGTTTTCAAGAGAGCAGGAGCAGCAAGATTCTTTTCTGTAGGCTTTCCTCTTTATACTCTAGCTACAGCATGTTACCCACTATTACAATGACAGTTTTCACATGTTTATTAAAAACATGCATAAATTAATTTATATCATGAATAGTCACTCATTTAAACATTGTTAAAGATTCAGCTTTAACTCGTAACAACCAGGAAATTTTGAATTTTAAGCATCCTGACTCACCAAGCTAGAGTTTCTCAGTGCAGCAGGGATTTTCTTCCCATGTGGTCTGTTACTATCATTGCACTATAGCAAGATCTCTGTTTCGTCACCTACTCTTAGCAAGCAACAGGATGGCTGTACCATTACACTTGTTCCATTCCAGAGCATGCTGGCTCTGAAAATCAGCATGTTGTGCTGTTCCCTAGATTCATTTCTATTCTGGTTTGTACTGATTTCTCTTTCCTTCTTTGACTGGTTTCTGTGAAGGGAAGAAACAGACTCTCTTGGAAGTGGCAGTGGCATCCCAGAGTCTTGCTATCTGAACAGGATTTGTAAACAGTGTGCAGCCAGTATTTTCTCCTTCCTTGTTTGCTCAATCCAGACGACAAAATCTCAGGTATCTCCTTCTTACACCATGTATCCTAGATCTTAGAAGGAACAGTCTTTAAACAGAACTGAACATTTTTCCACTTAAAAAAATAAAATAAAAAAAAATATATATTTAATTTTGTGTTTTGCCTAAGCCAGTAGTTTGTTAATTTGTTTTCAGGTTTACTTTGTCACACTTGTTGACCAGGATTTCTCCAAGATAATGCTTACTTGGTTTTTCTTCACAGGTAGTTTTCACCTCCATTAAATATAGTCCATTGATCAGGTGTTTGGCCCATAACACAGTTTTCTGCTGTGAGATTAAGAGCTACAAAGCTGTTAGTATCACAGAGAAGTAAAAGTAAAATCTAAATCTGCTCACATCTGAAACTTTCTTAAGAATGTGGAAGATCACATGCTTGGGGTGAGTGGTCAGCAGACCTCTCTTAGGGTGCATGCAGGAGTTGTAGGGAAACAGAAGAGGCGAGTTCTCTCATCTCCGTTAGGGAAAGGGTAAGCTGGTATTTGAAATACACACCTCAGAGATGTACATACCTCCTGATTTCAAAGGGAAGGATGTTAATTTGAAATATGTCCGTGGGAAGCTGGAGATGCCCTCCAGGAACAAGAATGGCCACTGAGGATCCAAATGAGCAGTGCACATCCTTCCACTGCTTTGGACACTTGGCAGCCACACCTGGAGAGTGAGGTGAGGGAACTCACAGCCTAAAATGCCCTTTTCCCAAACAAGCCTGTGCTTTTGTAAGCTGCATTTCTCCTGCCCTCCAGCTCCTCTTCTTGGACCCTGTCTGCTGAGGTAACAGACTCCAATATCCATCTTCCATTTGGATTCGATGAATACTTTCTCTGCAGTCCCTTATACTCCTTTGGCTTATTACACAGTCTCCACTGGAGTAACCGGGTATTTTACAGCCTTTGGTGTATTTGTCCTCAGAAAACACCTGCAAGGTCAGTATTGTTCTCCTTTTACAGCTGAAAGTTTAGAGAAGTTAGGTTCCTGGCCCAAGATCACAGAGGACATCTATGCTTTTCAGTAGTTTCCCAACTGAGAAGTACCTTCTGTGGCACAGTAGCCTACACCAGCACCTCTGGCATGACCACCAGATGAAGGTAGCTGGACCAACATTATGTGATGAAAGCAGTGTCTGGGAGGCATTTTTGTGAACCAACAGATTTTTCATTATTGATGCCTACTGTGGCAAGAGGAAGAAATGGTCAAAGGCAAATTCATACATCACTCAGTCACTGACTTTGGTGAAACTGTTCTCTTGAAATGAGAACTGGTAGTGAATTAAAGTGAGCTCAACTTTAAAATTTTGGTTAACCAACTAAGAAACTGACTTCCCTTCAGAACTGTTGCTTGCTAATGCAGGTTTTAGAAGTTTTTGTCAATAAATGATTCACACTTAATGGCTTGAGGCTTCTCCTGCTGAACTGAATTAGTGAAACCAACAACAGGGGCAGAACTGTTTTAAATACATTTAAAAAGAAAACCCAGAATGGATATTAGGTTATCATCTCCCAATAACATGCATTTGTAATTGAAGCAATGTAACTGGAAAAGCTTTGTGCAGCACAACAGGGTATCTCACGAGCGCTGTGAAGAACAAGACACAGCACGATGCCTGTAAAGGAACTGTGCCAGAAGAGGTAGGGCATTTTATTAATAAAAGATGAGCTCCATATTAGATCTGAATAAATCTTCTGTAAAGTAAAGCCATTAGCACTAGCAAGAAGTACTATTCAATCGCACAGCATACAGACAGCTAGGAGCCCACTCAGCTAATAGCGTAACTGCTCCAGACCTGCATTTCATCCAAGTTAGGATTTATTCTGAGAAATGCCATAGAACAAGGTGGTAGCAAAGGAGGTCTGATTAAGAACTGAAATTCCACAGAAACCTGTAATCTAGAATTGGGTTTTGGGTTTCCACCAAAATTCCTTCTGTATTTAAACATGCGCATGCATGACTGGAGAGCTTTAGCATTCCTTGGAAAATGACAAACTAATGTGGTAATCGTGATATAGTTAACCCTTTCACAAATCTTTTCTTACCAATGAAATCAGCAGCTGTAGGACACACCTCCAAAATGCATCTTTTTGGTAATGTTTTAAATACACATGTCAGTTACGGCAGCAAATGAACTACAAAATGTTGCTGTGTATCTTTGTTGACTATGTACTTCTATATTCTTGAAACAAACATTGCTGCCTGAAGTTATAAATGTTTCAGAGATGTGTATGCTTCTTTCATAACCCTAGTTATTCATGGAAATAAAAGGTGGGGTGTTATTTGACACAGCTTGTGAAAATACAACTACTTCTTGTAAAATGAAACTTTATTCTAAAATGTATCCAAAATTGCAAGACACAAGCACCATTAAACAGATAAATAGACATATATTTATGTACAGAGAGCATCAAAACACAAAACAATTGTTAATATAATTCTTATACCATTTTAATGAGTATCCATCAATAAAACTTTACAATTTAAAGAAGACTTTTCAGTTGCAAAACAGTTGTAAAATCATATGTATAAATTATGTTTACTACAATTCCAATAACAGAGGCAAAGTAAAATACAAAAATAATAATCAATACTGCAAATTCAAATACAAAACCCAAAGTAATGCTGCACAGGTACATATGTACACTGGATGAATTCATGCAGCTAGGCAGTGCAACAAATTAATTGCTGAGTTTAACTTATCACAAAATGGAACAACCATGTCGGCACACAGAAGAAAATATATTTTTGTAATAAATCATAGTGCATTTTGAAGTTAGACTTTATAAAATGATTGTTGAGTGATATACTTCTAAAATCCCCCATGTGATCTGAGCTTCCCCAACTCCTCTCCTGCAAAATAAAATACAATTGACAAAAGCTAAACCCACTGTAGTACAGAGTCTGATGTACTGGTACCATCTTGATTTTTTTTTATTCTCGGTATCAGATTTGTTTGCAAATGTCCATGTCCACAGGGACATGCATTACTCTTTGCTACCAAAACTACATCTTCCGCGCTCCAATGCTGTCTCCATAAACTGAATCTCACATGATGCTTAGACTGCACTGGTTTAAAGAAATACAGCTGAGCCTTGAAAACAGAACTCTTAAACCCCTATGAAGTACAGAGAGAGAGTAAAATGGAGGATAGAGAGACCTTGTTATTCCTGAAGCTCCTATCCCTAATTGCTTTAATTACATAAACACAGATTAACGTAAGAGGCTTTTATGGCTTGGATGAAATTTCTGCTGATTTGCTGGGCAAGTGCAAAGCCCGCGTTTCTCCACAGGGCTTGCCTTTCACAGTGCAGAAGGCTACAGACTCTTTTGGTTGGTGAAAGGAAGCCTCAGGTAACTACATAGAAAAATACTTCTGTCGTGAAAATGTATTCGAGATAAAGAAACAAAATCAAAACAGAACCTCTTGGAAACTGCGATTTCTTGTGTAGCTATGATACTAAAACATGGCTGTTCACCTTTCAGTTCTGTGTTGGTTGGTATATCATGAACACACAGATAAAACAGGTTCATACCTCACTGAATATTACTGGTTAAGTGTCAAAATCAGATGAGATACAATTACACAGTCTGACACTTTTTCCTTAAATCTTAAGTGATAAGCACGCTCAGTGTTTTCACTAGGAAGTTACTGCTAAAATGCTACATTTCTTTGCTGAGAAAACTTGAATTTACAGCAGCCTGTAAACTACTGAAAAGTTGCTCCCTGCATCCTTTGTGCTTCCAAAACCCCCTTTCAAGCCATTGTTAACTTCCAAGTTAACGGGAGTTTCAAGCAAAAAAAGGGATGCAGAAAAACACCTGTATTGTGTAATCAATGTAGCAATTTATACAGCAGCCTATCTACATTTCCAACATGCAAGCACGTGTAGAGAGAAGCTAAGAGACAGCATGCACTGCAGCGATATGTCATTGTGCTTATGTCTGGTGAGAATACTATGGCATTTTCACCTGGGAAAACATAAAACATTAGCCCCAGAAGACTCAAATAGCCAGTATTAATGAAGCCATCAGCTACTATGTAGTAAAGAACATCCCACAAGAGGGAAGAAGTTTGTCTGCTTGTAGCTTATAGATACTGAAGCTGAAGAGAATTACAAAGGCACAATACAAGCCTATATTTCTTGTAAATTATATATAGTCATATATTTTTCTTCATACCACTCAAGATACCAAATGGTAAAATAATAACTGAAGATACAAACGTTAATTGAAAGTTAAGCACTAAAAATAAATGACTCCTGGAGAAGACAGCTCATTACTTGCTATATTTCTACCCTTCCTGGGTGGTGAGCTTGTCCAGCTCTCCTCCATTGGCTGACAGTACCCATCTCAAGACATCCAAGAACACGGTGATCCACCGAGAAAACTGGATGAGTGTCAGACAACAGACAGAATGGCTTTATGCATCTGAGAAGTTGTCAGTAAGTGGCTGCCACAGCAAGCTTTCTCACTGCAACTGTTTTCCCTGTGGCCCAGAACTCACTGGGAACCCACGAACAGTAACTGGACATTCACACCCATTTTCATGCAGAAATGAGGCAAAGACAATGTGTGAAGGTAACATTTTGGTTAAATTCGGCACTCAAAATATTGAACAGCAGAGCAGGGATTGTACTAGCACATCATAAAAAACTATTCTCAATTTTTCTATTCATAGCTACACAAGATGCAAATTATTGTCAACACTGAATGACTCACAACTCGGAAAATAAAGCAAATGTATCAGTACTGCTCCCTTTAAACTCACAAAAAATTACCCTACTTTTGTGTTGTGAAGTTACACGGCAACTTCAGAGGCAATTACTGTTTCAGGCTCAGCTGTGAGAATGCGGACACTTCATGAAGGTGAAAAGTTACAACATTTGCATTTTTTAAACTTCAGCTGTTTCTCAGCTCGCCAACAGGACTGTACATCTGCTGTTACTCTTTTGTATTGGCAGTTAATGGAGGAAGATATCAAGTTGAACTAGAATAAGGCAGGTGTATGGTACAAGCCTGAGGTGGATCCAGCTATAAATGGGCTTTGCTAATTCACAGTCATTTGCTGTCTGCAAAGATCTGGTCTATCTGAAAACCGGACACTTTCCTCATCTCCAAACCAGCATGTGAAATCATACGCATTTACTGCAAGTTTACGAACAAAGCCAAAAACCAACCCATAAACTGCCATTACTATCTGTATTCTCAATCCTAAATTAGGAGCTCCTAGATTTATTCCTTAAAGCTCTCGGGAAAGGAATCCTTAGCCATCCCTAGAAAGTATGAACATTAGTATCTTAGTTACAACCCAACAGCTGAATTTAAAAGCAGCATATGCTATTGCTGGTGTTGATTCATCTCTGCAATGGTTTCTTCCATGTGTTGCTTTCAGTGAATGAATCAGTGCAGGCGAGGAGTGAGAGAGAGTGCCCACTTAGGAAAATAAAGGTGAGGATTTATTTCTTGGCAGACGTAAACCTTCTAGAGATGTTTAAACAAGCTACTTCAAGTTACACTGAAAGTAAAGACAAAGAAAATAGCAACTATGGGGCAGACGTCTTGTGTTTGAGATTGAAGGATTCTGAACCTCATCTGGAAGCCACTCAGATTCAGGTTCTTAGGAGATGTATTATTCTTACCCAAACCAGGCTCAAATGAATACATCTCTGTGTACAGGCATGTGAAACTAAAATAAACGACTGGATTCATTCCACCTAATTGTAGGCCTTTAAAAGCATGCAGGATTCATCAGTGGAAAGGGCAGTTAATGCCGTAATACAGTCTTCCAGAGGCATCTGCCTTCTGTCCCTCCTCTGACAAGGAAGAGACCTTGGCTGGTAATTTTTAGGCAGCTAAAATTAGGGTAGGATGAATCAGGCCACAGTGCGGAGCAGAAAGAGGCCTGGTACAGTACTGGTACAGCCCTCCCGTTACAATGCACAGCCTGTGACAGCCTTGTCTGAGGCACCAACCCAGCTGTGCTTTGGGGTTAGTGACCCACACGTTCCAGGCAGCTCCCCAGTCTTGAAGGAACTTTAAAGAGAAAACAGTGAGGCCAGATTTTATGACCTGGTTTCCCTTGCTGGGTCCTTCTACGAGGCAGCTTCTCCAAACACCAGGTTCCCAGAGCTGTGGCGTACTGGCTGTCAGAAGCACTCCCTGAGGGGAGGCTTTCTCGATACACAAATGCACACAGGGTTGTATTTTGGTGCGACAGAGCTAACACCACCACACCTCTCAGCACTTCACCAGCTGCGGAAAACAGCTGTATATTTCAAAAAGGAGTTTGAAAGAAGGGAAGCCTTCAGGGGCAGGTCTGACATCTGTGGTACAGATCCTTCCAAGGGCTGCAGCTGGCATAGTTGTGATCCCCCCAAAGCAAGACCCAATACCATTTGGGAAGAGGTCACTGTCAGGCAGCGTGTTGGACCTCTCATCAACATACAGACCACTGCCCTTCTGAAACCATCCCTGAAACTGCTTTTAGAAATTACACACAAGGTCCAGAGAAGTTTGCAGCTGGAGTGGTGACTCATCCTAACAGAACACATGTACATGTCTGCCTATTTATGATGCTGGGGGAATTTTGTAACTCCATGCTTTGGAACTCTTTCAGTACGGTATGGATTGGCTCTTGGTGGTAGCTGTAGATAATGAAAATGAAGAACAGGCTGAGAAGAAATACAGCTGTTCTGAAATACACAAAATCTGTGAGATCCCCAATATCACCAATATTAATGCTTAAGGTCAGAGGCAGTATTAAGTTTTGAATGTATTTTCTACATTAATATTTGTATTGACAAATTTAATTCTTGCTGGTTTGGAAAATTACTGAGGTTTTCTTAACTTCCAGAGACAGGGCTTTGGACATTAGTTTCATTTATGATGTTGAAAGTCATTCTTTGTCTAAAATATACCTGCCTAATGGTTTAAATGTAACCTGCAAATACTTGGGATTATGGAATTGCAATTGCCCTGTTGTTCTCTATAAAGGGCTGAAGTAATCTGTACAAACATTCTTTGACCTTAGAAATACAGGGAATTTATCTACAGATTGGCTTGGAAGTGTGAGGAACATTTATTGCAAGTACTCAAAGTCTTACATTAAAGGGTGAAGGTGCAAAGTCACTAACAAAGACTGCCTTTATTCAAAAGATTAACCTAGTCATTTGAACTATCAATAAAAACACAGAATTTACAATAATCCAAGTAAGAATCCCCTTCAACTTTCCCAGCTTTTTCACATTTCCCATCATTGTCTTTCAGTCCAGACAGGACTTGAATTTCTGATGTCAGAAACAGGCAAAGAACACGCACACGCATTTTCAGGTCTTTGTGGTATATCACAAAATACTAAAAAAAGAATTCAGATTATTTTTCTATCTTGATAAACAGACAAAGAATTAAATTCTCCTTAAGACATTGCCTCATATAAAGCCTGTGGCAGCCGGGGGCAAGGCCACAATACGGAGGCAGTGCTTTACTCCCTGCATACCCTTAGAGATGGGTTTCTGTCCTGGCACTGATGCAGTTTTAGGGGTGAAAAAAGAGACACCAGAGGAAAAGCTAGTGTGTCTTTGCTCACTTAGTGCAAGGAAGCCTGCAGGCTGGCAGTCATCCTTCTGGAGTGGTCTGCTGAGGTCTCGCAGCCTGTCATTGTCAGGGGACAGCAAGAGGAGAGACTTTCCCTCCTGTTCCCTGCACAGGGACTGATCCCTCAGGCTTGCAGGCACCTGCAGCTGGAAAGCATACACTGCATACCCAGCACGGAGCCACAAAATGTGCTAACCTGCAGCTGCCTGTTGTCTGCTAAAATCCAACCCCAAGCTCTCAGAAAGGGTATGAACTGGGTCGAATTCTCTTACATTTAATATTCCTGTAAATGGCTTCTATATCTGCTGTTTGAAATAAATTCTGAAACCACTAAGCGTGCTTAACAAAGCTTTAACTATATGTAAACAGCAAGTTTTGAGGACAGAACAAGTACTGTTGCAGTATAGAACACACATGGCTGTACAATCAAAAGCCACCTCTTGCTTCAAAACAAGAATTTACAGTAGTAAGCAATGGTGACAAGGTTTCTTACACAAAACCTACAGGAATTTACAGCATATGCATGGATTACTGAGGTTATAATGCCAGCAGTAGACTACACAGAGTATCTTGTGCAATGTGAACAAAGTTGACAATAGTTTACCAATGCTTTACATAATTCACATAAATATGCTAACCCACCAGCTATCAAAACTTCCTCCTCTTCCCACCAGAAACAAGTGTCTGCCAGCTGCATGTATAGCAATCCATTAAAGAACTGTGTTTGTTTTGTGGTTTTAGGCAAACAGGCACAAAACAGACGCACTGCAACATTTTTGCAAGGGGATACCTGCCACAAAAAAACCAAAAAAACAGTCCTCAGAATTGGTCTCTAAGCATATACAGCACTGTGATTTACACTTACCAAATAGCCACTACAAGCCTAAAAAAGTTTATTGTATGGACCCTTTTTATCCTTAAAAAAATCCAGCAAAAATTTCCTTGATTGGCAGCTAACAGAAAGCTCCAACTTCCACTTTACTCATGCCACTCTTCCATGTCTGTACTTCAGTCCAAGTTTAGGAACTTGTATTCTCTTCCTTAACCATTAATGTAAATGTAAATCAAATCAAAACTAGGAGTTAGTCAAAAAGATGAAAACAGAGTGGGGAACAGCTTATACCTGCTTTTGAACATCATGTTTACAGACAACAATTTAGCAAGTACTGCTTTTCTTTCCCCCTAAACTGTTGGACACGCCCTGTGCTCCTGCTAGAGATGGACTTTTGACATCTACTGGAAGGGCACCTGCACCATCTGTAACAAAAGGTGTGGCCCGTGGGTATCACAGTCCCTTGTCCACAACCTGCGTAGATCAAGAAACCCAACCTCTCTGCTGCAGGACGCGCCTCTGCGTTAAAAGAGAGCAGCTACTGAATCCTAGCTACCAGTTCCGCTGCTAACAAGCTTGTTACCAGTAACATGCTTTTCAAACTCTCCTAGTAAATTATTGCTTTAGTAAATTTCTACCTCAATGAAACATCCTCTGTGTGGATTTTACCTTCTTCCAATCTGCATGGCAAACACCAGCTTTTGTTTCGAGCTGTTTTATGACATGGTTAGAAATCATGAATCTGTGAGATGCTAACCTTCTTAATCTCCAGCAGTAAGAGCTCTCAGGATATTGCACTGCCACTCCTTATTTGTTGTTATGCTCAATGCCTCTAATGAAATAAATTCTCTATAGCAGAGCTCTGTTTACAGATGTGAATGACTCTCCATATGTTTACAAAGTAAATTCTTCTTATTTTTGTGCAAAGATCTGGCATGGTACATTTAATGGGAAAATCCAAACAACAGAGAAGAAAACATGAAGATTAAACAACAGAAATAAAACCTACAAATATCCAGTTCATCCAGTGGATAATTGGGCTCCTCAAGGATTGGAGCACTTGTTCCACACCAGTAATTCTTCACTTCAAAAGCAAATACTGATGATTTCACTGTATAGGGACAAACCTAGGTTTGGTCATGGTTATTGTTATAATTCCCTCCTAATCTGAGGACCTGTATATATCTCTGTAACAGACCAAACTTCTAAATTGTATGGTCTATTTCCTAGTGCACCCAGGGTATTGAGAAAATGCATCATGTTTCAAAATCCCCATGTTTTGTGCTGATTCCCTATGAAAACTAGTGCTAAAGTGCCAAAATTTTCTCTTAGCGAAATTAAGCTTCTTGTCTCGGCATCGTAAAATCTTAAGGGAGCCCCAGGCTTAACTGCAAGAAGAACTGTGCAAGTTCTCAAGAGAACAGCGAGGTAGCGTACCAATACCTTGTTTCTGAGTGCACACTTGGCAGATATATTACCCAGTCCTTCATTACCAGACCCTGTGAAGAAGCCGGGTCGCTTGGTTACTCTTCTTAAAAGATGCAACCACAGAACCCTGCACAGCTAGGGAGGACCTTGATTCATCCATGAGATACAGTGAAAACATGGAACAGACAAATGAAATTACTGTTTGTCAATTAGGCTCTTACAAAGTCATATGTATCAGATGTTAAGCAATCCACTTTTGGCAATGTGGAAGGAGCTTTCAACATAAAGTCCAGCTGTATTATTCACAGCAACTAGGCAGTAAACCTTGTTTTGATCCAATTTCCCCAAAACCACAAATTTCAGCAAATATTTATGATGCTGAACTCTAATAAATAATTAAAAAAGGTAATTTGTTTTCTCGATTTCTTTTCCACATAGAAATTAAACAGTGGCTAGAAAGTGACCATTTCAAATTATAACTGAAAACTGCATTTTTATTAAATGTGAAAACATGTACCCAAGAAAACCTTTATACATTTTTATGGCAAGTTTTCCCATTACATGAGAGGCTTTCTTACACATTTTAAGCTTAAATGAAGAAGAGTGACTAAAGAGAAGTTTGGACTAAAATTCCAAAGGTGTTAGCTATGTTGAGGAAAACTACGGCTGCACAGTTGAAAACAAGATGGAAGGACAAGTTCACAAAAATAGCTCATGTAGGAGTGAACGAACAATGGTCTAATAAGTTAAGAAACAGAAGAAAGCCAAATCTTTTCTGTATATAAGAAACTATTGATATATAAACATGCTCCTGCATTGGTAAAATCTTTAATGTCTGTTTAGGAAAGACTTAATTTGAGCTTCTAGACTGTCCATGATCAAGCATGGTTCTAGCATATTAGCAGTCCCACTTTCCTGAAGGATACTACTTGTATTCTTACATCTGTTTAAAATTAACTATGTGCAAGCTTAATTTCAAACAAATGTGAGTGTGTTTGCAGGATCAGAGTTTTAATGTGCTGAGCAGACGATCCATTTACTTTCTCTAAATTTGTCACTTTAATTTGTTTCTAAGATAACAACACTGGCAGACAATTTGCATGCATGCACTCAAAGCGCTATTTTAGATAAGGACTTCTTTCTTGTTTTTCAGGTTGAAGTATCATTTCGGTAATTTCAGCACATCCTCTGTATTTTCTCTATGTACTCAGTTTATACACCTGCCAAATAATGCCACACCACAGATAAACTTCAATATTTCACCCAGATCAGGGTGAAATGCTGCCAGAATAATGAACTCATGTGAGTGGTTTCATCAAAGTTTCAGCAGGGCAACTGGCAGGAGCAGCAGCATATAGGACTGAGCCAATAACGTCTGGAAAGTAGAGGAAGTTGCACAGACCAAAATTTAAATCTAACTCATTTATTTCTGAGTGTACTGATTTTTTATAGTTGTTTCGTATCATTAAATCCTGAATTAGGTCCTTAGTGTGATCAGTTCGAAGAGAAATGAGCAAGTTTTTTTGGGTTTTGTTTGAAGGTGTCCTTTGCCAGGATTCCCATCCTTAGGGTCAAGCCAAACCCAAGCGTGTTTGGGACAGAAGTCATGCTTTTATCACCACTTAGAGTGAATAAAAGAAAACCAAATTTACCTGTACTGATCCTTTTCTTTTTTACATCATTAAGCTCTATTAAGCGTTCTCCAAGTGCACATGTGTAGGGTCAAATCTTGAAGAATCCAGTCCACATTTAGCAACCACCACAACAACAAAGAATCAAAGCTGACTAGGAACAGAAGGTAACACTTAAAAATAATTGACTGATCTGAGAAATAGAAATCAGTGCAGCATGTATCAACTGAAAATTCATTTTGACTGGTAAAGGGAAAAAAGAACAAAATGTTCAACACTGAATACTGTAACAGCTGGTCCCTCATTAAATTACCCATCTAATTCCAAATCATCTTTACATCCAGTATTTCATTTGCTAGCCACAGAACAGGGAAAAATTCAAATGATTTTTAGGCAGCTCAAGAAGCTGTCCTTCTGACGCATGAATTGCTGTCCATGAAGAAGCAAGATGCTGTTCACCTCTTCCTAATTTGAATTATTTAAAATAAATAACTAGCCTACATATTTCTCATTGCATATTCCCATTGCAAGGGAAAGCAACAGCTGGATGTCTTGGGACACAGGGCATTTAATCCTGTATTAAGGGGGGAAGTCTGCTAAGTCTGAGAGTTGTTACTGTCTCTAAACACATGATGTATTGGTGATCTGTGCTCTGCAATCAGAAGGCTTCCAAATCAAAAATGGCAAACGTGGCCTCAGCCACAGGCTGACGGATGACCCTCTGATCTGGGGACCGTCACTCTCAGATGCCTCCGAGTCAAGCTGAGGCACACTCATGTCACTGGGCAGCATACGGTGTGTCAAAAGACTCGACTCAAGGTTATTGCCACACTGTTTACATGCACCAAACTCACTGTGGAGAGGGGTAACACGGAGTGCAACTGCAGTTCTTCCTCGTGCTTGGGCAATTAAGAAAATAATGCAACCCGTACATGCAAATATCAAGGTATTTTTTAATGCACATCAGGCCACATGCTTTACACGTGACTCATACGGCTTCCTCCTTGCCCTAAACCCTTTTCTTGTCTATTCAAGACTTAGGCATGGAGATAAAATCTGGGTACGAATACTCCTTTTCATAGGTTTTCATAGGTAAAATACGGGTTTCACTATGAAATTAACAAGTGAATCTCAATTTCAGCTGATTTCTACAAGGCCAGGATATTTGCCAGAGTTCTCACAGTATGAGAGACTCACTACTTCTGCTACTCTAAGATTTCATCACTTCTGCTTTTAAAAAGCATTACTTTAACCTTGCCTGAAAGACCCATTGACAGAGGCACGATCTATATATGTCTATATGAAAGGGAGGAATCTATATAAAGACCCAGTGTGGAAAAACTACCCTGCACCACTTAAAATAAAATTCCTGCCACAGCTGGACAGGTTCTGACCTTATCAATAATGCTGTTGCAGCAGTTACACTACACACAGGTATCTAGTGCATTCGTAACCTAATGAGTAAAAAAGGAGTAAAAAGTCACTCCTTGGAAATAGTTTTTCTTTCCACATTAATACTCTGGATATGATGAAAATCCTGCAAGTATTTATAAGGAAAAGAAAGAAAACAAATGAAGAAGCAAAAAGCTCTAGGCATATTAAAAAAAAGGAGAGATACTTTGAATTAAGTTGAGTATTTAGCATGTAAGATTGTTTTCTGATGGTTCAGCTGCAGAACCTCTGTATGCTTATTATCACCTGATCGCACCAATGCATGTGTAAGTAACTTTACTCATGCATGCATGTAAGCATTCCCTACAGAAAGCAAAATGATTTGGTTTCCTTCTATCTGATTAAAATTCTAACAATATGGGGGGTGGGGTGGGGGGTGGAACTAGATGATCTTTAAGGTCCCTTCCAACACAAACCATTCTATGATATGATATGCAGTGAGCACTCAAGCAGATCTTCCAGATCTAAAATTCTGCAAGCTTGCACATCTTTTATTCTACCAGTCTGTGGGGCTACATAGGTACGAGAAGTGCTGGACACACCATGTAGCTTGCAGTGTTAGGGCACAGAATGACAGGCCATGAGAAGCAGGGCCTGGTCCCATTCATTTTGAAGCCAGGAATGTATCTACTGAGATTAACGCTGCAGGATCAATGCAACAATGTTTAATGACATAAATGTTTTGGAAAAGAAATGTAAAGGGGAAACAAAAATATGCTGGCAGTAAGAAAGATTGTATAGAAGGGAGTTTGATAGAACTACAGAAGAAAAATGACGTGCCTGAGAGGATGTTGTGCTCTTGCATATAAATTAGAAGAACGTATTTTGATAATGATATTCAGTATCTGTTGGCAGTTCCATTTAAGGGGTTCCTTTGCGCAGGTTCAATTTAATGGTCAGACTTTCATCCTTAACGGGTGCCTGTAAGCTAAAATATTGCAGATAATGCCAAACACAGAAAGAAAAAAAAAAGGTCTCTGATTAACACTAAGCCCTGATTCTGCTTAATTTTACCACAGTGTGAAGCTTCAGTGGCGGCACATACTCTGTCCTGTAAGAGAGCCCCCAGCGATGCCCCCATGGGCAACTGCTGCATGGTCAGCGGACACAATGCTTGCCCGCAGGAGCCCCAGCTCAGTGTGGACAGTATGGGGGTTTCCCCTGGAGATACAGAACAGAGCCCAGGTGCACCCAACAGTTCAAGAGCTCACTTGATGGCACACTGACTTGGTGTGTGAATGGACTTTGGCACCTGATGCACAGTCCAGACATCCACCTGTCTTAAGTCCAGTAGCAGTGATATCATCTGACTGAAACTGGGCAGAAAAAGAGTTCTAAAGTCCTTCTTAGAAGGCTACCAAGGATAATACAGATGTCAAACACGGGCTGCAAGGACACCTGGACTATGCAGTGCTTCTGGGAGAAGCCGGGGTGCACTAGGGACATAGCCACTGAAACCAGTGGTATTAGTGACAACAGTGAAAGGTCTACATCTGATTTTGGGTTTTGAAATAGTAGGGGCTTCTAGCATCTTTTGAGACAGCAACAATTTTCCAAAGATAAGCAAATGAACACATACACTTCATAATCACTGGGAATAAAGTCCACAAAACGATATAATGACTAACTAGTTTATCTTTACAACTAACAAAGTAGTTACTATTACTGAAAAGTAATGCTACCAAAACATAACATAATTTTAAGCCTCCAAGAGTTTCATCTTTGAATGCCCCTAGCAAGAGAGTAAAAAGTGTAACACATTTTTATTTTCATATATTATATATATAATATATGTAAATAAAAATCAGTTAGGAGATTGTAGTATTCCTTATATATCCTGTTATGTGCAGCTACCATCACAACAGGCTCATTACATATGCTGCTCTGTCACAAGTTCATGAAAAAAAAATTGCCTTGCAAGACTTCATGGACATACCACATCTCAGAACTGCTCCTCCTATGTAAGTGGCTTTTTTTTTTTTGTTCGGCCACTTTGTGTCCACATTGCCGATCACCAGCCTTTTGATCACTATGCAGCTGAAAACTTTTTGTTGTCTTGGGGGAGCTGGAAGGCATTAGGAACTCAATGTACCCTAATCTTGGTTTTAGAGCTTTGCCTGAAGAGATATGGGATTGCTTCCAGAAGTATTTCCTTTAAGACCATATGCCTTTTCTCCATTCTATCCCCATCTATCAGGTCTAATAAGCTGACCTTCTTATAAATTGGCCCAGACCTTTGTTGCTCTTCCGTTCATGGCAAAACAGAAGACCCTCACAAGGCTAGTAGTCATAAAAAGTTTACTCCATCATTTTGGCTCAAAACCCCCAGACTGTTTACTGGAAAATTCTGGGGGAATTCACTGTGGTAGATGTGGTGAAAAATACACACCCAAGTAGCTGGGTGACCTGATTTTCCGAATGGGCTTGGGAACTACTGTTTATAATTGGGACCATGCGTTGTTACAATTCAGTTGAGAATCACAGAAAATGGGAAACATAATGAAAAATTGTTAGGAAAGGTTTTGGTGATAAGGACTCTACTGTATTTCCACTAACTACCACCCCTACAGAAGATCATGCTAAATAGAAAACTCATTTCAAAGGGCAGAAGAAGCCCTGACACTTTATTGCTAAATTCTATAGCAATTGGAGCTCACTTAAGTAACCTTATAGTACTCTATATAAACTGAGAAGCTTGTATCAAATTCAGGCTTCCATTTAAAATAGATATTGCAGATATTAGGCTTCAATTAAAGAAGAAAAATAACCTTCAGTGCTTCTTTTTTTCAAGGCAAAGTATTAAAAAAAAATCCCCATATCAGGTGAAAATTATTAAATTTCTCCAAAAAATTAAGATGAGCTTTCTTCTATTTCTTGAGACAGTACAGTTTGTGATTCACAGGGTAACTGGTATCAAACACAAGCTAATGAAAGCTCTTATAAGCAATTTTATTCCTATCCATAATGGCAGACATTTACAAAATCAGAAGAACTTATCATTTGAGTTCACCTTAAAAAATAACTTATAAAGCAGTGATATATGCAACATAAGACAGTTCAGGAGGGGAGATGGAAAGCAAATTTTAATAATTAAGATGTAAACGTGGAAAAAAAAAAAAAGATGGAATAAAAGTCCCTACTTCTACTTAAGATGTCACGTGATAATATTTTACAATGTCCTGCAGGTCTATGTATGTATGTGTGTATTTCTTTATCACACACACACACATAAACATTAACCCACACATGTACATACACAAGTAATTGTTTGCAGTTCCATCTTGGGCAGTTCTGTTACGTCACTCTTTACAGTTGTCTCAATCATGTTTGGGACCCACTTTCTTGACAAAACGGGGGAGATGGTAGAAAAAAAATGGTGGGTCTGATTGTGTCTGAGATCCTTTTGTTAAACTGTACACTGGGACGAATAATTTTCTTCTGCAGTAGCTCTCTGAAGAGGGCCAACTCACTGTGGTCTTCATGGCGACACTTGTTAATGGATCACACACTCATTGTCATGCTAGGGGAGTACTGAAAAAAGAGGAATCCACATTTTAACAACCATTTTCCCTCTCCCAGGTAACTATAACCGCTTCTGGACCATGGAAACAAGTTCAAATGTCAACATACTCTTTGCACCTCCTCTTGAGTTTGTACTGTAGCAGCCCGTAGTTCAGTTTGCTGTGTCACAACTCCTGTTATGCTTCTCTCACTATGCAAAACCACAGCTAATGCTGATAAAGCCAACTCCTTCAAAGACTGTTTTGGCATTACCTGGGTGGTGTGATGAACCAACACTTTGCTTATGCCTTCCACACCTTTTCCTGGTCAGTGTTGGCTGCTGGGGGGAAATTTTGCTAGGCAGGTGGCTCGTCTCAAGTAGACCAGCTGCATTCATGGTTAGCCGGACCACATAAATATTTTGGAGAGCTTTTTCTTATTTTATGGGAGGAAAGAAGTAAAGATACGTGTGACTGGAATTAAACTAGGCTTTTGGCCTGTATTATTCTGTATTATTGATTTTAGGAAGCAAGCTGAATGAAGCGAGGATCAGTGGTCATTCTCCTTTATGTGAACCAAAAATTCAATCACCCCTTTACATTATTATTGTAACACAAATTGAACTACAGCCCTTATACAAGCTATAGTTGCCCTCAAGTTAGCAGTACTTCATTACGATAATCAATGGGACAGCACAATGCCTAGAAGTACGCATCTGTATGCTTTATTTGTTTTGAAATCGAAAATTGTGGACTGCAAAAACACTTAATTTGGCCTAAAACCTTTTAAGTAGAGGGAAATGTTCAAATGCAAGAAGTATAGGCATTACGAAAACTGGTAAGAAAACCAGAAAGATTAATTTGTCTTTGCAAAAAAAGTTATGTAATAAAAATCCTGCCAAAGCTGAAGTTTCAAGCTGGACATTTCGATGTGCCCAAGCATATTAGAAAAAGCATTTTGGACGGGTCTTCCCTGTCATGTAAACTACATGGACTACCTGGGTAAAGTCTATTTTGTCCATTGTCATGTCTCTGATGGTTTGTTTGCTTTAGGGCTTCCTCCTATCATGTTCTGCTGAGCATTCCCACAGTGGGCCAGCAAAGCTGGTATGATCAGGCTTATTTTTAGCCACAGCCAGGGACCAGCTCAAACGCTTAAAGCGAAGCATCCATTCAAGTGAGTTCCTGCATCTGAGCCAAAGTACCTGGCTAATCACTTCAAGGAATCAAAAGATGATGTAAAGGTGTTTTGTGATTTTGAAATTATTATTAGCCAAGCGCTATTCCCCACTCCCAACCAAAACTCCCAGTGAACAGCAAATTTGCCTGAGGGAGGACTTCACAATAATGCCTACTCTAAGTAGCCAAGCAACGCAATATGAATCAGAAGGCAAGACATTTTCCAAGGACCACAATGCGAGTTGTGTTAGAGAGGAACTGACACCCTGAAGTAGACTAGGATGTGTACTACGTCTTATGAACAACCTTGAGAAAACAAGGAAACAGGTTCTTCCAGGTAGGAAAACACCACCTAGGAGCACCTAGAATCCACTAAGTGTCTGAGAACAATGATTTGCTTTTGAGTACCACTGATGCCCTTCTTTCCGTGACCCTAGTTTGGTAAACTGGCCTGCCTGCTGGTCAGACTGCCTGCCCTCGGTACAAAGCAACACATGCCAAATTGAGAGTCAAGGATTACCATGACCACAGATCACATTTCATGGAGGTTCCGTAGTTACTGGGTTTTTTTGTCAGATAGTGAAATATCAGCCTTTTTGGGTTGTACACACCAACTTTCTCAAGTACTCCACATGATTTGAACATGTGCCCTGTTTATGAAGGCACCAACAGCTAACATGCAGAAGCTCTTCCTTTTTACTAGTTGAAGCAGAAAACCCCAAAACCCCGAAAATCTGATTCCCATGAAATTTTCCACGCAATTTGACTGGTTTCTGATCTAACAGAAACCGTTCAGTCATCATAATTTCTAAGCTGAAGTTCACCACTGGCATAGTTAATGAAGTTGCACTCACTTCTGGCAGCACTGATTTCCAATAAGCACAGAAGTGTTGAAGCCACTCAGCACTTCTGAAAAACCAGGCCACTCCTATTTAGGAACCTAAATGTGGATTTAGAAACCCAGCTTCAGGCATATGAGTATGACAGTCCTGTAGTCTTGCTTTGTAACGTATTCTATATCCTGTTGTGTGGCCTCAAGAAAAGCAGTCTGCATTTATAAAAAGCATCATTTTCCCCAGAATGAACACCAGAGGGAACCTTTGCTTTTTCTGGCTCTAATAGCGCACTGCATCTTTGCAACATGCAATCTACTAGCACTCTAACGGTACTTCAATGTAAATCCTCCTCTACAAGACATTCCCTGCAAAACACGTAGTTTAGGAGTCAAAGGTTGGGCAACCACACACTGACACACTCAGCTGTAAGCATCTGCCAACCGTATGTACTTAGGCTGCTCGGATATTGCCTCACAAATGCCCACTGCGCGTTACCAAGTATGTGTGGTGTAATTTTTATGGCTCAACAGATCTAATTTTCATTGACAAAGGACCTCTTAATCTAGAAAATTCTAGAGTCTCTGCGGTAAGTCTACACATCCCAGATTTTCCAGTTTCAGCTCAACTTCTAGCAGTCTTTTGCACATTTTTTTTGTCAAATCAATACTATAATTTTAGAACCTAGTAAAAAACAAGTAAGTTACAGTACTGCATTACAAGTACACTAAATATCTGTTTGTTCGTTGTTTTTTTTAAACAATGACAGAGATAAAGATTCACAAAGTGAAAACAGACACCATCACCCCACACCCCCCCCCCCCCAAACAGGTAAAGAAATACTTACGCTCTCACTCTGAAAAGGGTTTAGGAAGTTTCCGCCCATCTCACCGTCATCCCTGGGAGTGCCAGGCTGATTACTCATGCTCATATTACTGGGAGAGTTCTGTCAAATAAGATTTTAAAATAGAGATTAAGTGTTGAAGATTTCAGTTCTTCTCCCAGCTTCACCAAGTGTGCCGAGGACACGCTTTAAACGATACTGCAGTGCACTAAGATGTACTGTGCAATGCAGTGGGATTTTCAAAGATGGAAAATAAGCCTCTGCAGGGTTCTGCATGATTCAGTCACTAATTTTAACCTGTCAGGTAGTGTTTTCTTCCCTGAAGCAAGAATTATTTGCCTGTAATCCTTGTTTTCAGGTTACAGTCTGCATCTTCTGCTACTGAAGTTGAAAAGCTGTAAATGCCTGCCACAGGTGTATGAGGTACTGTCACTACATTAAGTCATGCGGTCAAATTCAGCGAAGTTCATGATCTTGTGCCTCGACATATGTGATTTACGAGTATGTACTTAAAGGTAGACATATGGACAGATCTGGTCTACACAGACCTCTGCAAAAACCTGTGCCTTGGGGTTCATGGCATTCACAGTTTATTAAAATACAGTTTCACAAGCAGTTCACAAGCGTGGCTCAAGTGCTAAACCCCTTCACTGAACGCAGCTAATAGGGAGCGTTAATGGGTAAAAGAGATGACGAGTTTTAGATGACGGGCTCCCAGTAACAGCTGGCCACTAGACTGGGCTCACAGGCGCTTTCGGGACGAGCTTTACTTTTGTTATTTGCTTGCACAGAGCACAATGCAACATCATTTTAAACAGCCTTTTCAGTGTCTAGGTGTAACTGAAATGCTAACAAACAATAATAATACAAAGGCTTCTGAAAATAAATTCCTTTTTTTCACAGCAGTGCACAACCACCTCTCCAATGTTTAGAAAATGCTTTCAAGATTCAGTTACTTAAAGAAAGGGTGAAACGAGGTAATTGTTACAGAAATTATTCTGATTCGACAGCTAATATGTAATTATTGTAGACACTACAATTAGTTAGGTGTTTTTGCGAAGCTGACTTAAGGTACCCTACCATGCCTGCAGCATGAGCAATTCTCTTTCCATCACTGTTAAGACTCCTACTTAATTAAAATCCTGACATGGTATATCTCTTAGCATACATATTTTTTCTTAAAAAAACCCAGTTATTTTGCACTTTGAAAATACCTGCATGCAGTCTTCATTTAGTTTAATTAAATCTGCAATAGGCCAAACTTTGAATGAAAAATTGCAAACATTAAAAAAAGAGAAAGTCTCCTTAATTCCTTCGCACTTTCCTCAGAACTACAAAGGCTATCTATCCTACCCTGGCACTTTAAAGATGCACGCTGGAGTGTTCACTGAACAGAAAATAAGATGGGATAGCTATGATTTCTGCTTCCCCTTGATACTATATTTCTGCATGCTCCTCTTTGTAATCATGAAGTCCCATGTTGACCACTGCCCATCATTTAAATATTGCAGCATATTCCTCTGCTCCACCGATTTACTTCACCTCCAAGGAGAACAAAAATTGTTGTTCTCAGATTCACCAAATACCACAACTTAAATCAAGTTACTTTCTTGCTACAACATTCACAGACTGGTATGCCTGACCACTGACATAGCGTCCGCTTTGTATTTTGTATGGTTAGTGAGAGGCTGCATTTATGTTTTCACCGTATGTCCTTGAAGGAAGACCACCGTTCACAGCCTGAACGGGCAAGTACGCATACGGGTTCAGCCTGGTGTATTTATTTGCACTTACAGATTAAATATAAAATCAAATGTAAATATAAAAAGCAACATGCAAGCGTAACTCTTTTATTAGCACCTGAAATGTAGCTTATAGAGTTGGGTCAGAACCCCTGCCTTAGCCCTTTTGCTTTTATGAGAGTAGTTCACTGCTTCTGAAACTGTGATCCCCGTATCTCCAGAAATCACTGGACAACATGTCCACCAAAGAGAACTATAAGCCTAACTAGGTGATTAACATCAGATAAGTAAGTCTGGTGTTCAGTGAAGTTAGTATAGGAAATACTAGGGATCCACAGCTTGAAAAAGGTTGAAAACTATTGCTTTCGTTCAACCACAGCTACCGTACCTTAAGCAGGAATTAATTCAGGGAAGTCCTGTTGCCTGTGTTACATGGGAGTTCATACTACGGAACTGCACCAGTCCCTTCTGGCCTTAAAATCTACAAATATAGAAGTTTTAAAAGCACTAAGGCCTTGTCACATTTATTTTATATGACGATCCCACACTTTTTTTCATTCCTGTGGATTTACCCCTATTTTATCTCACTCCATGTAGCGCAAAGCTTTGAAATTCTGCAATCACTACAGTATGCCACCCCAAAGGTTCAAATTCCTGACATAAACAGTTTTATAGCAACTCCTCTGGGCTGATTTTATGGCCAGTATGGGGTCTAGCATTGTAGCACTAGCCGAGTTTTTCCAAATCAAGTATGTCTTTCATGCCTGCACGGATTCCATGGGCACTGCAAGAAACACTGGTTATTAATGTTTATTTAATATGCATAATTTCAGTTCACTTATTTCCCTTGTTTCAATCTACTTCATAAAAACTTCATGTTTTGCCATTCAGTCAATTAAATTAAAATCTTCTCTAGAAAACGTTGTTCTGAATGCTGTGAGCTGCGCTGATTCTACCAAGACTGGATTAATTTTCTACAGCTCCTGGGAACTGATAACCTGATCCCCTAAAACGCATTTTACTCCACTGAAGACCTGTGCCTGAACACCAAGCACCCCAAAATGGTGTTAACGTCAGTGAACAACTTCTATCACTGCAAATCTACTTGTGAAAAAGCCAGCCGCAAGACTAGCTGGTGATGTATGCAGGGAGGCTGTTGCCTCAGCAAGAACAATCCTGGTAACCGTGTACAAAGTTGGAAAGCAAGATGCATCAACCCCAGGAATCGACTATTCCTTAGAAGCAGAACATTTCCATCCAAGTTTCAAAAGCATTATGTACCGCTGCCTACTCAAAATCACCAGTGCTACCCAAACGCTTACTGCTGCCAATGAAGTGATGCTACCAATATTGGGCAGGGCTACTCAGAAAAAGATAAAATGGTGTAACAGGACAACTCTGTTACTTCCACAGTTGGCAGCTTTTTCCTTTAGTTATTAAAAAAAAATAAACATGCATCAAATGTGATTTCCATGAGTTATTTATTAAGGTGAACAAATTACAAGACTTCCAAGTAAATTTATGGATCTGAGTTTTCAGAGCTCCCAATACTTGTATTAGCGCATACACAGATACTTAATGCCAATGATTTGAATACGGGCTTTTAAAAATAATTCTGTGGCAAGCTCATGGAAATATTTTGGTGGGGGGTTTTTTTCCTTAAAAAATGCTGCAGTTTGCAATAAAAATACTGACAAAAAGTATGGGCACTGATTTAAAAAGTGCTGTACACTCATTATCTCATTGGAGGCTTTTACTGAATCCCTCACTGCACATCTAAGCACGGCGCAAACAAGGCAACATGGTCATTTCAATCCGTCATTTTACTCTCTGCAGAGCCCAAAAATGTTACGGACCTTAAAAATGTATAAAAATATGGGATTGCTATAGATGCTGCTCCCTCAAAGGAGGAGCAGTGGTCTTGGACACATCTTGCTGAGGTTCTCTCTAGGCAAGATATACACCAAGTACACTGGTCAGGCTACCTCTCCGCCATACCACACCGCCAGAAGGCCACAAACTGGGGAACTGTACAGGGTCCTCCTCCTCCTCTTTGGATAGAAAAACATGTATCACTAAGTGAAGAATGATTCCTGCATTTTGAACACTTGGAAGTGTATGCTCAGCAAATTCACACTATAAACTTCTGTGTTAATCCATGGGGATTTGGGCAAGCATTTTGTTCCCTACGTGTTGGCATCTCCTCATAGCTCCCGAGAAGGGACCTACAGCAAGGTCCCCAGCATGACTGCAGCACGGGCAGACCTGCCTCTGACAGACTGGAAACGGCAAAGCCTGCAGCGGGACAGACCTTGTGACAGCACCGTGGTACCGGTTCCTGAGGCAACCGACACGCACTGGTGGCTGACACGCTCAAAACAAACGCATACTTCCCTCTTGGAAGACTGTTAAGAACTTCGCTGCAAACAAATGAGTTACAAAATTTTAACTGAAACAACCTCTTCATCAATTTCTGTATTTACAGATCAAAAGTATGACAGTGCAGGGAGATGACTGCACTGATGTATTAGTGTCAGTCAGTTACATCTGAAGATGCAGAGTACAAAACAGTGTTTTGCAGGGGACAGATGTGTGTCACTTTATCAATACCACATCAGCTCGTTAATTTCTAAATTAAGGATGATAACTTATGTAGTTTTATTTCGAGGGAAGAAGTGACACATTCAACCACAGGATTATTTTCATAGATGCAAACCCCCTGCAGTTTAAACTCACAATCATTTCCAACTATTTTAACAGCTGTGATGTGAAAATCGTGCTTCTTCTGAAACAACTTCTTAAGCTATCTTTTAGGAACTTATACTAATGATTAAGATATTAACATTGCCTTACAGAGGTGACAAAAGCAATCACACACTGCATAAATGTTACATCCTAATGACATTTTCCCCAAATTTACATTTAACTAAAATTGATTATTAGAACTATATTCACTTGTCTTAACAGTATGGAAGATTATAGCATAATCAATCAGATCGTGAATTGGATGTAATTAATCACATTCATTAATATACATTATTACACAGTAGGGAATAAGTGTATTTATACTCCCTATTGATTATATGCTTTTTAAAATCTTCAGTTAATACTATATTCTGTCTGCATAGCCTCCAAAGAGTTGACAAGCAGAATATGTAGACACATAACAAAAAGCTTTGTAACAGAGACAAAGAAAATATGTTTGCAGTGAAACATTCTAAAAATTCTAAATATTTGGTTAGATACTCACTTTGGAAATACTGTCCATGTCTCCTGAGCCTTAAATTAAAACAGACAATCATTCAGTTAATTTTGAGCTGAAGTCAATCTCAGAATTTTTTCCATAGTAAATGTATATAACTATGTATATAATTATATAAAAATAGTAAATATAGTATAACAGCAGTATTTTAGAACAACCAAAAGTAATTACAGTCAGTATTGAATATGATTAGCCCCTTCTCTGTGTAGATACCTGGTGCGAAAAATGAGAAAAGAATGAAGGAACACACTTCTGATCTGTATCTGTTATCTGGATGGCATCCTTTCAGGACGAGACAGCCCAGCACAACTCAAGAAACTGTATGTCCAGCCTCTCTGTCGTTTTAGCCATGGTAGTGTATGGGTAACACCGTTAATCTGGGGTATACCCACCAATGGGAAATGTTGCTTCAGCATGAGAAAAAAAAGCAAAATCATGGCTACCTAGTCAAAGTTGGTATTTCTGGGGAAAAAAAGAGCACTACTATCTCTAAGGTCAGCTGGAGGGGTTTCATCAATGTCTTTGCTCCCAGAAGCAGAAGCCTACTGCTGAAATTGGCTGAAGTGGCATCAAGTTTTGATGCATTACCAATACTGATGGTGACAGTATCTTCCAGAAGAAAGCAGACGATCCTGCGACCACAGTAACAGAAACCAAATAAAATTAAATATAATGAGTGCAAGACTATTAAAAATATTTTTTTTTTTTACATGCTGTAGCCCTCACTCACAAAAAGCCAAGAATAAAGGAAATAAAACTTTTGGATGGATGTATCAAGAAAAGCATTTTTAGCAGCAACAAACAGTAAACAGTTCTGGTCACCTATTTTCAGGAAAGATAAATTCTACACGAGTAGCAAATACAAAATTAGGAGAGTATCAGAAAAAAACAAGAAAATGGAGTTGTGGGAGAGACTGAAATAACTTACTATACTTAGCCAGGCAAATTAAGGCTGAGAAGGAATATGATTTCTCTCTATAAATACATCAGATATGTAAATGTTATGAAGAATTACTTTGTCATACATAGCCCAAAGGATAAATTTTGGTGGAAGTCAGGAAACGATTTCTTTCTAACCATCACAGCTGTGAACAGATATCCAATAGAACGCTTGTGGTCAAAGAAGTTGAAGTTCAAGATCAACTGGGACCAGTTTATCCATCTGATTATGTGATACAGCTCCCAACTGCAGCATGGAAACAAATATAGCAGATGCCTCCCAGCCCTTCTCCCCTTAAAGAACTCAGGTTCCCGCTTAGGTATGAAGTTACCCCTATAAAGCAGTCATCATTAATTTGACTAAGCACTTCATCACTGTCACTAGAGAAAGTAACTAGCCAAATGCCGGTTACATGTAAAATCCTTCCACAGCTGTTTCAATTTATTTTTTTCTTTTAACTAAGAAATAATTCTCAGGCTATAGAAAGTGAGAGGAAAAGATGTGATTAGATTTTACATAGTTTTTCATTTATTTGAATCTAATGTAATGTGCATCATTATTAATTAAAGCAAAAATCCATTTTAGGATTGTAATATATAATAAAGAAAGGCTGTAAAATCACAAAGTGTCCTTATGCAAAATAATCTAGGAATTTTAGGGACATGCTTTCCTAGGAAAAAAGATAAATCTATTATGAGATAGATGCCTACTGCTGAATTGTAATCACTCAAAACGTGTTTGCTAAATGAGGTTTGATGGCTTAATGCTTTTTCTCATCTCGTCATAGCCTCTTTGAATTTTTCCTTTTGTCATACCTATTCATAATTGCTGTCTCACAGCCTCCATCTTTCGGGCTACGAGCGATAGATCTCCACCCATGATGGTGGTACGGACTTGAACGGTATGGACTTTAGGTTGGTCCATGCCTGGGAAGGTTCACAGAGGTTTTCTCTGGGGACAGAAGCAAGGGGCAACATTGGCAGCTTGGCTTCTGCCCGCCTGACCTGTGTCTAGCTTGCCTGAGCTTCTCCCCATAAAGGAAACTACTGCTCTGCGCAGTGTTGCTGGTGCCTCTTGCGAGCATCAGGCCAGCTCCCAGATTTAAAAGAGAACGTTGCTGGTGGATCTGGGGGACAGAAGAAGTGTGCTCTCAAGTCTTCGCAGCCCAAGGTTCCCCCTGCATCGTTTCCTGAGTGACTGATGGTGTTTGGTGCAGGCAGATGTGAAGTGTAACACAAGAATTGTATTCAGAGCTACCGGCCTGGCGTTAGCGTATGAGCAGAAATAAAAACAAGGTATTTATCCACCTTGTGGGTATGGAAGAGGAAGGCATAAATGCAACTTATTTAGCTGTGGCTTGTTTCTTAAATCCCTTTCAAGTGTCTATCACGCTTCCAGCAAAGTGTAAGAGCAAAGAGTTTGCCGGGATAGTCAGGAGATAAAGCCGTGTGTGTATTGCAGAGTTGTGCAAGGCTTCTCCTCTAATATGAGCCCTTCAAAAATCATAGTGTCAGACGTCAGGCAGCACGCTGTTCCTCCTGTCTCTGCATGCCCTGATAAAAATTCGTGTTCTCTTGGGTGCATTAAAAGTTGGCACCTGTCTCAAGCTTCCAATGGGGATGGAGTAATAATACTCACACTTAACAGACACATGGCTAAGTACAGAACAAATGAGGATACCAAAATGTTGGGATAAAACCAGCTGAACATATACATCAAAATATGCAGAAACTTACTCTCAGGTAATTGATAAGAATGTGCAACAGCATGTCACAATGACACCTTCCCAAGGTTTTCAAAGAACAAGAGATGTAAATAATAATGGTTTTCACCTCTATGTTACTGTGATGGTATGCTTTTATACTGGTTTTCATCAGCTGGATTAAAACTATACTCTCTTATATAAATGGAAGATAGCATTTTTCTTCCAGAGGTGCATGATGTATGCCGACTCATATGCTTAAAAAGTATCTTAATACTTCTTATTGATGTATATACAGCTTTTTCAGTTTTTGAAAGATTTTTACATAAAGGCTTCCACATATGTCAGAGAACTAGTTGTAGAAAACGGCACTAGTCATTGAAAATTCACAATGTTTGTAATATTTACTATCATTACCTAATGATCCATTCATATGATGTGAATCCATACCACCCAGTCCACTCATAGGTCCATCTGATCCTGGCCCCATTGGAAACTACAAAAGGATGAGACATTAAAACCTGGTGTTACTGCACAATTTTCTGTGGATAATCTAATGAGAAGAAAGTATTTCTCAGGAAAAAAAAAACAAAAAAAAACCAAAAAGCAAAAGTGAAGAAAAAATGCACAGTCCCAGCTCTGAGTGCACAAGTCAAGTGTCTTTCATGTCAAGACTGCAAAAAACATCACTGCTTTTGTTCACCTTTTCCAATGCTGCCTTCATGATTTTTTTTGGAAACTCTCACTTCTGGAGGCTGGAATATAACTTAGGAAAAATTTATTATTTACTTGAATACTTTGTGTATGACTTTCAAACCTGCTAGTGTCGACTTAGCTCTACTCCCACTGAACTTACAGGTAAATTTATGATGCTTTTCAATATGTAAGTGATTGATTAACAGCTTTCAAACCCCGTCTTATCCATACTGACAGCTGGACTACTCTGCAATACCTCTGTAGCATGAGCAGTTGCTGCCGATTTCAGATACCACCCTTAAATTTAGTTCTCAAAAACTTAAAGACATGAATGTTATTATAAAATTTTGTAAAATTCACGGTGTAATGGTTTAGCATATCTAAATATCTGTATTTTTAAGTTCTACCTGCCTTTTTTTTCAAACAGGCGCTTAATATGGATCAATATTAAATGAAATACGGTTGTAAACAGAGAAATATAACAAAACTGAAGGCACACAGAAAGATCAGAGAAGAAACAAGTTCTGCCCAGTAATCCATTCTTTTGTCAGCTCTACAACTGCTAAAATTTAGGCTACATTAGTCACATGAGACAACTGTTATCAATAGGTTTCATTCTTAACATCCATTAAGATAAACAGGGAAGTTTGTTTCTTCTCAGAAGCATCACTTTTAGCTTTTTTACAGAACGGCAGGGCAACATTATACTGGGTCACTTTCAGGAATTTTCTCCTCCCTTTTCAAGGCTAGATACTATTTTGTAACCGAAGTCTGAATGCTGTGGGAGCTAATGCTTAGGGCTATCTCCTAAGATGACGTCCTATACACAGAAGTCTGTTGCACCCTAGTGTGACAAACTCTGTCGTCCCCTGTCACCCATAAAAATGGAAAAGTTAGTATTACTATAATGATAGGTGATGGAAATGTAGGGTTTGGATTAAAAAAGGCTGTATAATTCAAAGAAATAAATAACTAGATTCATATTTACATTAGGTCTGTTGGGTCCAGGTGGCACTGCATTCATTAAAGTGTACATGTTGTCTCCAGAGTTGGTTGAATCTGTAATAAGAGATTATTTTAAGTACTAATATATACCTTTCAATAAAACTGCTCACCTAATACATTTCCTGTAATTTTGTTCATATTATTCCTGTGCCTGAATCACTGATACACAGTGGCAATATAATGGAAGTCTTCATTCCTTTTCTATCTATTGCTACCACACAACAGAGCTATGAAAAGAAATAATTGCAATGGTCCCTAAGTGACTACTTCTAGACTCCAGTTTTATGCATGACTATTAAAAGGTTTATAAATCATCAAGTATCTGTAACTATTTAATTCCATAAACCCTTCTTCCTGGAGTTCCAAATTACTTCACTCATCTTCAATACTCTCTATAAAACAGGAGTTTCTTTCTTATCAATACTTCCTGTAATTTGTTTTCCATCTGTAATAAATGATGAACAGCTTCTCGTTATACAGACTGCAAGTTAGTATAGCACGTGAAAACTTTTTATTCTCATCCATGTCAGTCTGTTTGATTTTGGATATATCTAACTATTCAGCAGAACATTGTGCAAAGATCCTCACTCTAAGGACAGCTTTAGCTGATGTATCTTCATGGTACAGTGCGGAGCAATGCTTCAGAAAAAACTGAGTCCAAACCAGCAAAACCATCCTGGCACAGCCTGGTGCTTCAAGCTGCTAAGTTCTGCCAAGAGTTTCACGGTCTTGCCAGACACTGACAGAGCTATATTGCACCTCAGTCCTTTTCATGCAATCAATTCACAGGGACTTCAAGGGAGATCACCTCTGGAGCTGAAATGCAGGAGTGAACCCAGATAATTCTTCTGATTGAACTTAAGAAACTAATGCCTAAGAAATACTAGTGGATACAAATTATTCGTTCTCATCTGCAGCTCAGCCCCACTGCTAAGACACAATATGTCTTACAACCTTTCATCAATATTCATATGAAAGGCACACACACACACACACACACACTCACCCCCCCAGCAGATATAGTAGACAAATTAGGCAAAAACCTTTCCCAAGAGAACTTGACAGAGATAGGCTGTGTAACGAAAAGGTTCCCTGAGAGGGGAACAACCTAAGGAAAATCTAAATACATCCCTAAGTGGAAGGCATGATTTAAAAAAAATATGAGTAACTCTGGGAAATCAGTACATCTATAGCATCTGCAGAAACAATAAAAAGCTTAGTACTCTGTACCTAGAGCCTCCAAAAGACCATACCACCTTTTTGAACCAGAGTTTTGAGATTAACAACAAACAGAAAAAACACTGCTAAGCTGTGATTCCTTTTCCGAGACCAGGTAACGGGGGAATTTTGAGTCAAAAGTAGTGAAAACAAGAAAGTCCAGATCCCTGAAATGTGTTGGAACTGGGAATGCATCCCGGCCTCCCGCAGGAACGTACTTCTATGTACACTGGGAAGTTAAAATCAAGGTTTTGTCCATTCCTTGATCTTTCTGAGACAGTTTTCTAAGCGTTAATTTACCTTGGTGAGTAAATAATTCCATTATACACAGAGCACTGTGTATCACTAGAACATTCAAATACACTGTTTGAGAAAGACAGGGAAAAAAAGCTTTTTGCCTACAGAAAAGTCATTTTTAGATTCAGTGAGGTAGGCAAAAAGTTCTTCAACCACCAGACACTTTCACAACACACATCCCTGGCTCTCTGCATGTTCTGCTGGCTCATGTAAAAATACATGCGGGCTGGGTGGGCCATGGGAACCCTCGGAGCCTGGCTGTCTCAGAGGCAAGTAAATACCTTTATAAAACCCTCAGGTGGCCAATTTCTAAGTGTTTTTGTACTTAAGAAAACAGGGCCTTAAAACATCTTTTGAGTCTTTAACTGAAAATGGGAACCACCGTCACCAGAAGCTTTACCTGCGCTGCACACAGACAGCCTGATGTGCCGTAACTGCGGCGTGCTGGATGCTTGGGAAAGTGCAGGCTGTCCATAGCCTTTATGTTAAAAGATTCTCACTTTCAAATGCCAGCTTGCATTAATTAACTTTTTTTACCAATGACAGGAACAAGGAAGCCCCACACCTCATCCTAGGTTGCATTTTTTTAAAACCCTGGAATTGTATTTAATGAAGGTATTATATTGGTGCAAGAAGTTCTCGCCAGTGAGGGAACTCCCCACCCTCTTGTGCTGTAGAGGACAACGTAAGGACATTAGGACATAAGGACTAAGGATGCTGTAACATCACTGGAGTGAATGGGTCCCTGTTAGCTGGTGAAAGCAAGTTACAAAAGCAGATACTGGCCAAAAGAAGTAGCTATTGAATACTGGGTTACACAAGTTGTAATTAGCTTCATTTTAGTGGAATTCTGATGACATCCATGGGGGAGGACAGCATTCTCCACATCCTGCAGTTCCACCTTCCTATCAGAATCTTTGCAGAACGTCAATGGAGGGAAATGCTGACATCTATCTAGCTGACCATCTTTAAGCCTTGGGAAGCTAGCTAGCCATCCTGAATCTTCCCACCCTCCTCCTTGTTTCCTCAAACATTAGTAGGAATGTGACTAATCTTTTGCACGGCCAAAATCGCCATGTGGGCTGAGCTGCGAGACACAGACCGTGTTACTTAGGGCAACAACGGGGCAGCTGAAGTTCTGGGAACAGATCACCGGTAGGACATGGTGGTGGCTCCTGTGGGGCCATACTCCTCCACTGCAAGACAGAGGACAGCTGGTCCGGCGCGACCTTGCTGTCAGATGACACAGCTACGGGAAGCAGCTCATCACTCAAAGCCACCTGTTAGTCAGGTCTATCCCATAGGATACTACAGGGACGTTTCACCAGATTCAGAAATCTATTTCCAAACTGGTGGAATTGTTTCAAAGAATGATAGCAAAAGCAAATAAAGACTGTGTCTTCTTTCATCTTTAACTTGCTATTGCTGAGATTGTGCAGGAAAAGATGGGCTCAAAAGCCAAAGAAATCAGTTGCCCTGAATTGCAGAGATACAATGCTTTGTATTTCTACAACACAGCTGCAAGAGAGAGGAAGGGAAAGCACATGGAAAAAAATGATACTGAAAGTATAAACCCAGTAATTTACCATTACCTGATTCTTTATCAAAATGAAAGTCTGAAAAATAATTTGTGTACTTCCTAAAATGCCTTATAATTATATTTTGTCATTCTGAGTACATTTCAGTACCTGCAGGGCTAGGCATGATAGGTGTTCCTGGTGGCCCTCCACCTCCTGGAGGACCCTAGAGGGAGTAGAAAATGTCAGTTAGCATGGAAGGCAAAAACATACTACGGTAAAAAACAAACACAGTAAAAAAAAAAAAGTCTTGCGAATGTCATGAGTCACTTATTTGGTAAAAACATGCACATTTTCTGATAAGCTAGTGGAACAGCTTGTCCCAGACTAAGACTAGGTAATTGGTCACCAAGCTCCGGCACAGACTTCTGATGCATGTAGGTATACAGACTCACGAATATCCATTCGTCAGTAATTCTGTGTCATGCTGTGAGTCACACAAGAAAATTACTTGGAGCAGGGCTTAAGACAGTTATATTTAATTCCCTCAACCTCCTTTTATGACCGCTGTTTTTTTCAGCTGGCATTGCTGTTTTGTTGTACTCTGTTCACAGTCAATGGCAGGCTAACCGATGTTTCCTAAGCACAAAACAAGGGGGTGTCCTGTGGGGACAGAAGAGCCTAACCACCCTCAGAAAGCTTTCTTTTTTAGGCAGACTTGCCATAGGCATCTTCATTCTGCCTGTATAATAGCCTACATTTTTTTTAAGAAACATCTGTACACAGAATTTCTTCTCAAGTTAATGACAAATGGATTTTAAAAGTCAGGATAATGCTGGGTACAGCTGTATCCCTTGCCTAGACTGCTAAACCAAAGACTGAAAAAAAAAAAAACCACCCCAAAAACCCCATCAAGGAACATCTATTTTGTTAGTTTTAAGTATTTCTGTGTTACAGATCTGTTTATGACTAAGAACTGCACATAAGCTGCTCTGGTTGTTTAAACAACCTTTTTAAGGTTCTTTAAGAATCTTTCTAAGAATTTTATTCTAAACACCCAAATTGTTTTCTAAGAACAGAACTGTAACATCCTGCTTCCCATGTTTGTAGATCCACTAATATTTTTAAGTAATGTGAAAAACTACCAAGATCCAGTTTGGTAAAAATATCTGTGCCAACAGAAGTCAATAGATACTGACTTCCCATAGAAAAATTACACATATTGCTACCAACAGATGATTATTTTCATTGCCATATGACTTACTGTATTTTTATCCCTTTTGTTACACTTTAAAATAGCAGATACTGTTCCAGACAGGAATATTTTTCCAGTGGCACTGAATATAAAGGTTTGGTTGTTCCTGTCTGCTGACAAGCTCTTTGCTGAGATTTGCTATAATTCACCAAGATATTTTGGAAGGAGGCAGAGAAGTCTTGGATTTAAAACAACAGACACTGTTTCTCCATGGCCTACTTAGTAACATTTCTTACAAAATGTTTAGCAATAACATACTAGAAAACACCACTTTCAGACAATCAAAGGCAGTAACATTCTGATTGACGCCACTCCTCTGCAGGTTTGTACAAGTAAAATACCTGCATGGGGACGCATCCCTGCCTGCCACCTGGTGATCAACCTGCCGTTAATTGTAGATGAAACAGCAAATCTTGTACCCAGGGGCAGCAGCACATCCCTGCAGTCAAGTCAACATGTATATAACTTCATGCCCTTGTTACAGAGCTCACCTACCAGTTCTTCACCTTGTGCCTCCCCTTGGTTGTGAACTAAGCAAGGTCACCAAGTAGAGTCTTTTATAAAGCACGCTAGAACAAAGGCTTGCTCCGCCATGAAACCCACAGACCAGCTTATAAAAATCCAGGCATAACCACAACTTCAGTTCGTACTGCCAGCAGCCACATAAGCTTTTTGCCCTGCCCAAATCACAACTGAATCAGAAATGAATGTGTTAGGTCAGGCTTGCCAAAGCTGTCTGAAAGACGTACTCAGCCCTCAGCAGTGAGAAACTCCCCGTTGCTGCTGAAGAGCTACAGACTCCAAATTCAAAGGGACCTTGGGTCACATCGATGACCCTCTAGGCATCATAGGCTATGACTTTTTACCCAAGTACTTGTGCACTAAGCTCACTAACTTGATTTCGTTTTTGATTGCATAAAAATATGTATTTTTCAGCATCACATGAAGAGGTGTAGAATCCACTACCTGGTCATTTATTAGAAAAGTTACTTATCTTCACTACTAACTTCTGCATCTGATTTCAGATTTGCATTTACACTGTTTGTATATTGTGTTCTCTCAGAAAGCCTCTTGGTATCAACTCTTTTCACTCTGAGAATATATTAATATGTAATGGAATTATTTCTCAAAAACTGTCCGATAAACTAACCAGATTAAGCTCTCAGGGCATGTAGTTCCAGATCACAACCCCTTTGGCTAAAAAGCTGCTTGAAGAGCTCTACAACCCACACCTAGTCCCCAGACACCTGCTCTCTTGGAAACCACTGCCCCCAGTTTTGCTTATTTAGCTGTTTGTCCGCTGGAGTTCATGCGTTCCTTTTCCAAAATGTAGTGAGCCTTTCTGAAGCACGACTAGTCTCTCAGCATCAGCCAAGACATGCACTGCACAGGCATTTATGCTGGCAGAAGAAGATTTCAACACCTGGCCCACCTCAGCTGCTTCACCACTATCCTCCGCCAGTGGCTGCCTCAGCCAAGCTCAGCTTGGAGCTCCCTCTGCAAGTGTCCCCCCACTGATCTTGGGTCAACTGAAGTGCTTCAGCAAGGACCTGGTTCTCTAAATGCTTCAGTCAACCTCAGTTGTTTTGGACGAAGAGGGTAACTCATCCAAAGAACTCTGGAGGCAGACCTGAAGGAATGGTAACCTTCAGCAGGAGAGTGAGGACAAGGAATCAGGCAGCAACCCTTCCAACTAGCGCCGCTGCAGTTCACAGAGCACATCTGATCAGAGGCTCAGGCATCTTCTCCAATAACTCAATCTTTTGTGTATTTCATTCTTGCATCTCTTGCACATCTCTTGATTTCCCTTCAACGTTGCCAGCTAGATGGACCATTCCAGCATCAGTTTCATCACTGCCACTGAAAGAGGTTAAATCACCTCTTTACTCTTTCTCCTATCTATACACTGAAATATGGCAATACCCTCTTTGTCCAAGCCGTTTATCCTAGCTGACCTTTGATGCAAGTACACCAAAACAGTCCACTACTACAATGTGTATTTTACTTAGGTTTGCTTCTTTAGAATATTTTTTTTATAGTATCTCCTTTTCTAGTTTCTTAGGATTTCATACTTTTTAAAGACAAGAATATGAAGTCAAATATTCAAAAAACATCTTAAAAATCTGCAAGAATAACTGATTGCTAATGTCTAGGGCAAAACCAACACAGCCTCTTCCCAACATAAGGAAATCTATGAAGTTCTGCATTGAAAGAACTGGTTTGGAGATCAGCAGATTTGGAATGTTTCCACTAAACGTGTGGCAAAATGAGTCCTACAGTTATGGACACTTCTGAGAATCATAAACTTTTTCACAGATAATTGTCTAAATAAAGGACAAAAGAAACTGCTTTTGTCTAAACAAAACAAACTCATCCTTTAATCCAACCTTCAGCTCTAGCTCTGCAGCAACATCCCTCTTACAAAGACCAAAAGTAAGAGAAACCCATAGGCAGCACAAACAGATCAAAAAATACTGGTGTACTGTCCCCACGGTGAACCACCTGCTATTTCCACATTCTGAAATAGCTTCCGCCTTTGTGCCGGTTAAAGCCACCACCTTGCAGTTGCCTAACCTTCAGGTGATAAAACATGGAATATCAAAACAGAGATCTACCGAGACCTGACCGACCCACAGCAATTTGGCATCCAACATATACATGTGTGTATATGTATAAACATATATACATGTACATATATATACAGACACATTCTAGACATATATATTTCTCCCTCGCTACCCTGTGACACCAGCACTAAACATGCGATAGAAACAGATGAAACAACATGCCTTAGCAGAGTACATCAGAAGTACAAATAATCTAAGTACAACAGTAACAACAACAATAAAGACTCTAAAAACATACAGTTAATCTCTTGGGACAGAGACAAAAATCAGCAGTATATACTCCAACAAAAAAACATTTCGTTGATAGGTAAAGTGTATTTGTTAAATGCTAGGGAGAGGGTTAGCATTTTGTATTCTTTTGAATCAGAGCTTAATGCTGGACCTACTACAAAGTTTTAACTATTTCATTCTAAAGTACAGACCAAGAAAAAACAATACCAACTAATCCATAATAAATTAAGACAATGTCTGTGAAATGAAGCCATAATGGACTATAAAGAAAAAAAAAGAATTTTCAAGCCTTCAGAAGTTAATTATAAAACTAAGTATTTCCTTTATAATGTCAGTTATAAGGACCCATTTGTATATCTTTGGGGAGATAAAAGCTTGGTCTAAATTCTTCAAACACTTTTTTTCTAAAGAAGTTCAGAAACTCACAGACAACATGGTGTTCCCAAGAAAGCTGGGGGGTTTTTTGTCTTTCATTATTGAAGGCATTATATTGCATAGGTTATATAAATGTTCGCTGAAATAAACAGCACTCAGGGCAATTTTGACCAGACTGATAATGATTTTAGTAATGAGCATCAACGTATGCACAGTAGATGGCAAAAAAACCCCCTAAGTGCTGATCAGATGATCAGTCTCAACCAATACACAGGGTTCTTCTTAACATCTGGACAGCTATTTCTTTGCCTGAATAAAATGTAACATCTAATAAGATATTAAAAATCTTAAAAAAATACAAACACAGACAAGTGTACTCACTACATAGTTCCCAGGAGATGCTGAAGAATAAGGTATCTGTAATGTCAACAGAAACAAAATTGTAATTTCTTCTGCAATGAGATGGAATCCATACATACACTTATGTAGAGCTACAGGTTAACACTTATTTGTTTATTCCTACGACATGCTATTGTTGTCAAAACAAACCCCTCTTCTTGACATTTTAAGTATGTTAAAGTCCAAAACTAACAATATAGACACTACCAAATTTAATTCCCAATATTTCAAATAAAAACATTTCCATTTAAGATTACTGTGCCCTGGAACCCCCCCTAATGAAATTAATATGAATAACATAATTCACGTATTTAAATGTCTGTAGGCTGAGGTCTGATATCTGCTCTCCATTTTTTCATAATAATTGAGGCATGCCTTTTTAACAGCCAGCATCACTCTTCTAAGACACCAAATTACAAGGTCCAGTACAAATCCAGTTCTTGCATCTACTACAAGAGTCTTCTTATTCTTATTGCAGAGCCACAGTAAGGTCTGTAAAGACTGCAGGCTACAGTAAAAGGTTAAACTGTAAGATTACCAAAGTAATATGCTTTATAAGGTTTATAAACTTAAGCTGCACATGCATTTCAGTCAGTAGGACTTCAGAATCACCCAGGCATCGACTGAATTTGTATGTTCTTATATATACATAATCTTGATTAAAATCTTGCCTATAAAAGGAAAAGCAACTGTCTTATATCTTTTAACCTAGAAGATATAGTTTTATTTCTTTGCATTCTTCTTTTTTTTTTTTTTTTTAAAGGACAGTGTTCTGTTTTCATTTAAAATTCAATTGTGGTATTTGTTACAGAAGACACCTGGAGAAATCCAGATGCCTGTGAATAATCCGGTTTTCTTCTTTATGATAGCCTTTCCAATCATTCTCGCTACAGGAGCACAGACCAGTGCTATTATAGGAGGACAGGGTAGAGAATTAAGCAACTGTACCAACAAAATACAAAATTATGTTGTAGCATAAGCATCTTACATGATTATAGACAATTTCTCGGCCAACTCATTTTTACAAATATGTCTATTACTGGGTTTCTCAATTAATTTCATAGAATGAAATTATTTCAACTATCAGTTCAAAAATACTCTAACATCCATTTTAGCTGAGTACATTGAAAAGAAAACTGAGAAAGTATTTTCAGCTAGTTTTTCCCCCCAACTGTCATCAATAGAATTAAAAAATCAAAAATTGATAGCAACAGAAAGAATGAGGCTAATCTGTTAAGCCAGACCCATCTTAACCAACTGCCAGCACTAAAAAGGGACACATTTTTGTATCAATGATGTATGATCACTGAATGAAAATGAAAACTTTACCTTTGTGTCTGTTTACCAGATGCTGTTGTTTACATGGGATGCCTCACTGACCTCCTCTTCCTTCAAGCTGCTACTACACTACCTCATGTTGCAGTTGTTGCAAAGAAATTCAGTGGAGTGCACTGCTTTTTACAGAAAGTATATAAAAACGTCTGATGCTTTGCAAGCAACTACTCTCTGATTCCAGATTCCCTAGTTAAGAGTGGAAGATGTGCTTCTGTTATATAAAATAGGTGAGTACACGTTGAGCTGCAACTTAGCAGGCTGCGAATTCTGTAGAGCTTGCTGGCCAGACAGCATCGACCTAACTTGTCCTACTTGCAGGATGGAAGCTGAATGTCTTTTAAGTATATCCCAGCATAACCTTTGTGTTACGGAAGTGTTGTAACTGATGTAAAGATGCAGAAGTGTTGTGTGATTATGAACAGAGCTGGATATTCACAGGTCAATGAGCTCTCTCTTCAGATGTGCTCTGCACTTGTACAAGCGCTGCGTCAGGGTTACAGGAAAAAATATAAAGCATGCAGTATTGTATTTTTTGAATGAAGTGGAATTTTTTGTCCTGTAATATGGATGAGAAATGTTTCCCTAAATATAAGATGATGTCTGATATATTTTAAAATAACTACTTACAGAATTGGCATTGGTGGGGTTTGGCCAAGGTCTACCACCCCCAGGACCCCTGTAACAGAAGATGAAAGATGAGACACGGAACAATTCACATCTTCTGACCAGCTCTCACAGAACATATCAAAATATTCTGTTTCCAGAGTAAGGAAGGAGATGGCTTTTTACAAATTAAAGTGTATTTATAAACCATAACTACATCAAGTTACAGTGCTATAGCAAAATTCTCATCATTGCACTACCATTATAATTCATTCAGTTTATGAGATGATTGAAGATTTTTTTTTCTCTTATTACAACCCTGCCACTCACATTTAAGGCACTTCAGTTCCTGACTCATTCTGGTAGCACTGTACCCTTCAGGACAGGACCTGCCAGAATGGCACCATAAGGAGCCCTTCCCCAGAGGCTGCAGCGGAGATGGCACTGTTTTGCACCGGTCCCAAGCATGTACAAATTTAGGAAGTGCCAGATATTCCCCTTTTGTATTCCCAATGGAACAATTTGAAAGACATTGTAAATTTGGGTCTCTTGAAGTGCTTTCCTTCTGTTCACACAGAATTCACCTCTGCGTTACATAGATGCAACATTTTAATACGGCACAGAAGTTTTGCAAAGAGTGAAAAGTAAGTTTCCAAATTATTTAAGTTCTCATGGAGACTGTTTTTCCTTGTACTCTGCTAACCTTTTTTAAAATATTTGGAGTAATTAGCACACAATCCACAAAAGTCTGCTTACAGTACAGACAAAGGCAGAAAGGTACTGCAATAGAAGTGTAATTTCAGTCATAAAACCAAAATTCCTTCCTGGAGAACTGAGGATGCATGCATTTATTGGATCTAGAATACTGCAAGTACAGTAAGGTTTCATTAGTGGAAGTGATGCTAGTACCTTATAATATGTTGCTATAACCTGTTAATACTAAAAATATTAATACTAAAAATAATAACATATTAAAAATTGAAAACATGACATTTTATACACAAGGTTTCAACATATGTTTAGACATGCATCTAAAAAGTTTTCTACTTGACTACATTATCTCCACAGAAGACCCAGAAACATGAAATTTATCATACAGCAGGCAAAATGGAAATTTCAAACTTTTCAGACATTCTCATTACACTTGGCCCAAATGGTGTGTGCATGACTAAGTGGCAGCTCCCCACCAGGAGGGACAGGAACATCTCACAGGGAGAAGACCTGTTTGATAGAGGCACCTCCAACACAGCATCACAGGGGTACTAAAAGCAGAAGGGAATTGGGAAAGGTGAAAAGGAAAGCATATTCTTCTCACAACTCTTGCTGTTATTTTAAGATTCTCACTCTTAGTTGAGCTCAGAAAAATAGTTTGGTGGTTAGGCTGCATCTTTTAACAGTCCTGAGGGAACCAAGCCATATGGGAGGTAGAATCTTCATGTTTACAGTCACAACATCTCAATAACCGTAATTATTCCTGGGAGCATTAAGAACTCCTGTTTTTTTATAAATAAGACAAAAACACTTTTTGAAGGCCCTGACAACTGAGAGGCACAGCGGATGACAAAACTTCTCCATATAAAATGGCATTTTGGCCTCATTAACTTTAGAAAAGCAACATTACCCACCACAGCATACCAGACATGGAGAGCGATTTAAATACAGAGGAGAAAGCAGGCTTTATTAATGAGTTCAGGAAGTTTTCTATTTCAAAGTCTTGCAAAACTAAAAACTACGAAGTAGGTATGTTGGGATTTAACATTTAGTCTTATTTTTTATTACATTGTTGATGAAACTATAAAGAAATTAGCTCAAACAACCGATTGAAACATAGCAAGTGAAAATGGATTTATTTCCAATGACATTATTTTTGGAAGGTTGGAAAACAGGAATGTAAGTGAGGGTCTTTTCTGTCTTCTTCACCGGGAGGAGGGGAGGCAAAGCAAGCAAAGGGACACAGCGTACTCACGCTCCTCACATCAAATATTCAGCAATTTCTCCTCTGCCAACGATTACGAAGTCAAATATAAGATGTTCTTGCCCTCCCCTTCCCCTTTAAAAAGTTGTTCTTTTTCCTATATATCATATTTGGTTTAATGGATCTGCTTTTTCAGAGACATCAAGAATATCTGTAACAACACTGGAAGTCTGTTTTCACCAAAAATCCTGCACTTGTTTGTGTGACTTCCAGTAACACATATACTGCTAGCAGAAAGCATCAAATGGAAAACAGCTGTGACCACACTATAGGTTAATTCTGAGCTACAGAGGTATCAAAAAGCTGACTCAGATACATGACTGAGTTAAGGTACAGCAACATGGAAATTCAGACAAGCCTTATCAGGAGGCTGGGAAACTCACCTTTCATCTAAAAAGCTGTTGGAATTTGCAGATTTACTGGAAACCATGGACAGCGCTAAGTATAGACTCAGAAAACACTGCAGCAGATTCTGCTGGAAAGCCATATGGTTTTTGTGGAGCCAAACGTTACCGGCTTATAAAACAGACATGAAAAAAAAAAGCTACCTGCATTTTTTTTCAATGCAATGCAAGCAGTTTTTCTGCACTTTATTAAATGTTTATTTTGGAAGCATCAACAGAGTCATAAAACGTCATTATGAACATACTGATTCCAAAATAAGAGTGATTTGTGACATATCTATTGGTATGAATAATTACAGCTGCATTTGATCCTTAAAGCTAGCCTTATAGCATTGATCCTAGTACTTGAAAAAACAAAGTTTGAAATTTCAGTTTCCCAAGGGGCAGATATATTCAATCAGGAAATTAAAACATCTAGATGTGAGTTTGTGAATTGAAGTTAAAAAACTCACATTATTTTTCTTTTCAGGCGTGACTGAGGTACTTATTCTTAGTACTTGACCGAGCACTGCAGGTCACATGGGCCATTAAGAAGTGCCAGTGAAACCTTACACTGCCCCCTGAAATTTGCCATTTTGTTCCAAAGAGGGCTTTTTCCCCACAGAGAAATAAAGTCTTCCTAAAAACAGCTACACTGAGTTTCAACTTAAAACCTTGCAGCTAAAATAAAGTTGTTTTGTAGAAGAACATAGGCTATGCATCAGCTGTTTCAAACAGTATTCTAACAGGGGTTAGTTAATGATTGAGCAAGCAATTATTTAGCAGTACTACATTTGTGGAGTATATGCTCCTGGACTGAAATACTGTCTATGAGCTCTCAAGCTGACTGCTGCCATTTTTGACAATAAAGAACACTTTTTCATCCAGAAAAATGTAAAATTCTATTTGGCAGATATCCTGCTCTTAACCAAAAGAGCTTCCCTTTGTGTTTTCTGAGCAGAAAGAGCTGGATTTTAAATGGCAACTGTTTTTTGCAGAGTACATATTTTTGTATTTTCACATTGCCAAAAATCCGAAAGCTTTGAACGGTGAAAAATTTTCATGTAAGAAAAAGATACGGCGATGTAAAGACAAGTGTACATTACTATGAGCCAACAGCCTTATGTATAGTTACCCTGTTTCCTAGAAATGTAAGTACACTAAACGACTTACATTGCTATTTCTTAGAACTGCATTAGATAAATTGTAAGAGATAATATGAAGAAAGCATTTAGTTGGGTCCACCTGTTGCCACTGCCTGCCAGTTATCCTTGGATGCACTCAGACTGACCTAAATGCTGTAACTGGTGAGACGAGTCTTCACTAAGGTTTCTGTGTAAGGACAACTTCAACAGTAGCAAAAAAAAATATTTAGACAGGCATGCAATAATGGAGCTCCCTCCAATGGTCTGCGATTCGGCATGTAACACCGGTCGGGGCAGGATATGCTATATATAGCATAATATTCCAGTACTAGCACTTTGGCCTCCCTTATGCCTTTAAAGTGCATTGTAATAAGCAACAGGACAGTACAAAGTCTGGTTTAAAACCAAGAAAGAGTATTCTGTCCCCACTTTCAGCCAAACTGGAGCAGAGTTTGTAAGGAATGTGCAGGAGTGCAGTACATGCCTGGTGAGACATGGCGACAGCTACGGCTACCTACTTCATAATTACTGCTTCACGTCTTGTTTTCAGAGGATCATATACTGTACCGAAGTTCATTAATTTCCCAAGCGAAGGGCTCCAGTTCATGGTGTCCCCTTCAAGACGACATACCAGTTCAAAGGCAAACGTACTTTTTGCATCACTGAATTAAAAGAACATGATCTATGTAGGTTTACTGGCTCAACACAAGATGAAATGTGCTTATTAAATGCTGAAATATGGAAATGTTAGTATTTCAACCCACATCCTCTCTTTCTGGCAGACCAGAAATGCTTTTAGTCATCCAGGTACCTGTTTTCTTATTTTTCCTACTTAAACTTTCATTTATGTGGATAAGTAGCCTCCAAACACCTTATCTATCCTGAATTTCACTTCTACATAATTTTATTTTAGAAAGTTATTTCTTTTCTTATATTTTAATCTCCTCCTGAGGACAAACATTGTAGTGCTTATATTATACTGTCATTGATTTTCAAATATCTAAATATTTTTCCTACATCAAATTTATTTAAAAGAAGAAATTCCTACCCTTGGGAAGGTTCCTAGAATTGTCTTGAGTCCAATATATGATGTCTATGATAGTGTTAACACCCAACTTTAGATTTTATTTTATTTTATTTGCTACAAGAATTCAAGGTATGGCTGGAAATCTTAAGAAATTAAGGATATGGTGGATTAGTTGTTTTTGTTAAATGGTATTATCTATCTCAGTGCCTCTTTTACTTTTTCAGGTTGGTAACTCTTTACTTGAAATGAAAATTATCATCTCTCATTTATGTTACCTACAAAAATAAGAGTAAAACCAGGTATCTATGATATAATGAAAACAAGCATATATAAATTTTCAATGTGTTATCTGTCTCAATCTGATGAAAGCTCAGTCCTGAAAGACAAAGGTGTAAAAGGAGTACGAAAAGCACATGTTCTCTTCTTTAGGTTGTAAAATCATTCTAGTGTCTTGATAGCTGGGCTGCCATGCTGTCTTCTGTGACCATCCCAGAGTTTGCAAAATGCTGGTTATGAAAAAATGTACTAACTTCAGTACAGGTAGGGCCGTGATACAAGAATGACTTGGTAATCTCTGGTCTGTGGTATGCTAAAGGTTAGTATAGCAGCCCCTTAAAATCTGCGCATCTCCTAAGAGTGAAATCTAATACAAGGAGTATCTTACTTTTTTTCCAGGCTTACCTGATCATGTAAGCGACTCCAAGCAAGTGAAAGATTGACCTAAACTGCAGAAGACTGCTCATGTTTGGCTACTTGCTATACTAAAATCCTCAACTTAAATCTAACCTACATTAGAGAGACTAAATTTACATCTGAAATTTTTCTACACACTTATAAAAGGTTTTCCTTTGACAGGTACGAAAGGCATAATACACTCCCATGACTAAATCCATGCCTGGAATAAATCAGTATAGCTTAACTGAACTCAGTCTACACAAGGTTTTACCAAATAATGATCCAGTCCCAGAAATACAAAGAAACACTGAAAACCTTACACTCCTATCTGTAATGTTCTTCTATCTGTCTGGAGTGGGAATAAATGTAGTTATGGAAATAAAAACAGCAACAGAAAGAGAATCATCAACTCTTCTTCTTTGAATTACATCTTTTTTTTATAAATAGTTCTACATACTGGTTTTATTTTGCAGAAAAGAATGATACTTGTACCACTCTCTACAAAATATTTAAGCAATAAAGTAAAAACACAAATGTAAATAATGTCATTTTTTAAAAAAATGTATACAAGGATATGTTGGTGACTGTACCGACAAAATATTCCCAGTACTTGAACTTTGACCTGTGAAAGAAAGTATTTGTACAGGAGGAGAGTGCTGTGGGTTCACTTTCTTAAACTGCAGTTATTAGTCATCAAAGCATGTTACTCATCAAAGCATGTTCTCCTTGTCTTATGTATCCCAAATGTTACTTCTACAACGAAATAATGATTTTTCTAAATATTATAAGATTTTACTGTTGTGCTTACATGTTCATTCCAGGCATCCCCGGGCCACCTAAAGCATTCAGTGGGGGTCTCATTGCACCTCCATAGTTCTGCAATGATAACCAAGGGTCAGACTACCACAAAACAAAAAAACAAAACCAAAGAGGAGGGGGAAAGAAAGGACAGCAGGTTAATGATATCCCTACGTAACTGCTGACTGGACAGGCCAATGTAATTCATTCTTTCAGGTGTTTCCACTGTTGACTTAAAATAGTAATATCGTTAACCCCAAGAAGAAAGAATTACAACAATAGATAGACACAGACATATATCACTTTTATAACATACAGCACAACTATTACATTTCGAATCAGTCAATTCTAATAAGTCTATGGTAACTAATATGAAAAAATATTTAATAAGATAATGAATGTCATAGTGATGTCAACAAATGAATTGCCCAATGCCTACAAAATCTGAATTTATGCTCTGACATTATGACAAAAGTTTAATTGTATTTATTTGTGTGAAAGAATAAATTATACCTCTTCTTATTCACAGGAATACAAGAACATTCTCTCTCACATCATAATGCACTCCCTATTCTGTGTTAACCCCACTATATTTTTCTGATATTTCAAAAGTATGGATAACAGTGAATTCTTTAAAATGAAGAGCTGTGCGTATTGCAAGGAGAAGGGGACCAAGAAACTATTTATTTAAAAAAAAAAACACTAGGTCATTGTTGCAGCCTATTTTCCAATAATAAACACACTACTTCATGTACAGTATACTAAAAACTGCATAAACTATATGATTTGGGCACATGGGTGTTCTCTGTATTGGCCTGAGTTACAATAAGTCACCAGTGGGAGAAATCCAACAGTGATATTCAAAGCGTGTGTGTGGTGCTCTTCCTCTTTGACTGATACCAAGTATCCGTTATCTAGAGCTGATCTAGAACTGATCTATATAATTAGGAAGGGAAGTTCTGTGCCCGGACTTAAAATTTTCTTCGTCGTTAACAATCCTGAAAGCGTCCCATCAGTACCTGGTTTGCAAGAACAGAGCCAGAGGTTGCAAACTTGTCCTCTTCCAGACCCAGCAGTGCCATCTGAAGACACTATTACGCACAGCTGCCGCCCATCAACCACTGCTCATTCCTGCCTTTTCGTGTGCAGCCAGCAGACCAACTGGTGCGCGTGCTCAGGTGGAAGTCAGGCAGATTAACTCACACCGCCTGTTTAACCTAGGTTATCCCAGATGATTTTGCCTGAGGAGCTCCTCTGTCAGAGCTGCAGGGCAGTAACTGGTGGGTGGTTAGAGCAGGCTGGCACAGTAACGTCCCCAGCTGGCACTACTGGCGCTACTGGAACACAGTCTGACTGCAATAAGACAGCGGTTCCATATCCATTTTATTTCATTTTCCCATTTTGATGCGAAGGACCGAGTCATTCTCCCTATTCTGTCTGCCTGGTATCTCCCCTCTTTATTTTAATTCAGGAATCATTTGTGTGGGACGGGGTTAAAGATCTCTGTGGAAACCTGCAGGACCGGAAGAATCCTAATCAAACATACTTCTACCTCTAATTACTGCCAATTCTAATCAAATCTACTCCTTCATCCTAAAATAAAAGTACTTTCATTAAGACAAGCAATAGACATGTTCCTTCAGCTGCAGCTAGGCTCCCTGCAGAAGTTAGTGCCCCAACGCCTTCCTTACGGCCCTTTAGTCACAGCCACCACTGCCACTGCTCATCTCACAGTTCAGCTGTTCAGTAAAGTGCTCCCTAATATCAGGTGGCCAAAATGAGCCGTATTAGACAAGAGCTTTTTTTTTTTTTTTTCCTGAAGTATTTGAGATGACTCAATTCTTCTTGACCAGAAGGCCCGCGGGAGCGTGTGGGAGGCTTGTGCGCAGATAGGAAGGGCAGGGGGAAGCAGCGGCCGCAGGCTGGAGGTAGTACCCCATTCACCTAGCTCAGCTACGGCTTGGAAAACAGCCTGAAATCAATTCTTTGGAGCTTTTCAGAGATTCAAGTATTTACAACTACCCACTGCTTTTTGCTTCGTGCTATTCAGTTTGAAACAGCCTAGAATCATAGAATACAAAACGGAGGTAAATCTTCCCTAAGTTTTCAAGCATATGCATGCTATACTTGCTATACTGGATGTAAGCACTTCTGTATCAGCACGTTAAGCGTTCTGCCAAGTCAACTGCCTGTGCAGGAAGGCAGCAGAGCCTCCCACTACAGGCACACCTAAGTCAACTTTACAGCACTGTAGCATGAGGGCATTAAAAGTAGGTGTGAAAGATTCATCAAATTTGCTTTTACAACTGCGTTCTGAGAGGATCCTAAATGCCAGATACAAAGATAGATGACGATCCATTTATAGAAAAGATTGATTTGCGAACTTAAATTTTGTGTAGATAAGCAACATTTCCCCCCATTTTAAAAGGAGGTTCAGTACAAGCGAGAAGAATCTTACAAAAACACTGGATTTTAAGAGACAGCAAAAATGGAAAAAATTATCCTTACAAAAAGTGGCATGAGATTTGCCTGCTGTGTGACTAATGGTGCTGCATAAAATATCAGCTCAGCCTCACACAGCAGCATTGCAGAGCTTCTCTTTCTACCTCCAACAGGCAGGTGGTAAATATACTTCAGTGCTACAGGAAAAATAACAAAAATATTTAATAACGGTTTGTTGGTCACACAGCAGATGTTGTGTAGAACTGCACAACTGGTTTCTACCAAGAAGACCCAAAATTGTGAAGACAGCTATGAACAGATTTGAAAGGCAAAGCTGTTTAATCATTTAAAATTCAGTTGCTAGTCCAAGGAACAAAGAAGTCACTAGAGAGATTATCTGAAATGGGGAAGTAAAAATGCAAAGTGTGGGCACAACAAGCACACTGTAAAACAAAATACTGGCAAAACCAGTATGAAACACCACCGCCTAAATTTTCGCTCACTTAGAGAACTGAAAAATACAGAATAATCTTTTGGATTCATATTTCAGGTATGCATCAGAATTCATTTGTTTTCTACCTTAGTTTACTGCTGAAATGTAGTAGTGACAAATATCCACTCATACTTTCACATTTTTGAAGAAAGAGCCTGTGAACAATTATGACCAAGTCAGCACCATGGAAAAGGCTGATTCTTGCAACTCAAGGTCGCTTCACTCCTCAACAATGGAGCTGGAGAGACGCTTGTGATTGACAAGGGGGAGAGATGGCAGCACGAACTTCTCACTTTACACTAGCATACACCAAAAATTTAGATCAGTATCAGATGAAAGAAAAACTTTACGGAATTTTGGGGGGGGGTATTTTTGGTAGAAAGAGTTTGCCTAAGTTAGAACTACTGATCCTTTCCTCCCTAACAGCATCATCAATTAGGCTGGGAGGATGAGGAAACACCTACTCGACCCTTGGTCTCCCTTACAAATGTCACACTTTGGTTACAGCATACAGTGGCTGCAGGACCAAAAACTTTTCTGAAACAAGCAAGTTAAGGGATTCTTCTTTTAATTTCAAATCTTAATTGAAATGACCGTTTTTTTCATTTTAAACTCTGTACAGCTGCAACTTTGAATTAATTTTTGTATAACAGGAAGTTTATTTTCAGATGGGATTAGAAGAACAAGTCCTGGCCATCTTCAAGCGATGGAAAGCCAGAGCAAGACAGTGTAAGTATAGGCCCATCAATAAAAATGGGTATCGATCTGTGGAAGGTACCTGAGGTCCTAATGGAACCATTCCTCTCGGAGGAGTCATTCTCTGCATTGGCCCACCCATGTTTGGATGCCCTGCAAATAAAATCATGTAACTTATAAAAACCATGCAGTACACAAGCACCTTCTAGAACAACTTTAACAAATCATTTCCTTATAATTAGCAAAAAGCTTGAAAAGCTGCAGGAAGCTTTGAAACAGAGGAAGAAAGATGCAGGTTTGAGAAGACAGTACTTTTGAATGGTCCAAAAAATTATTTCATTCACCTTGCTGCCGTGTTGGGTCCATCCCGCTAGGCAATAATGGCTGGCTTCCTGGGACACCTCCAAGTGCCTGCAGGAATAGAAGTCACATGTCAAAAGCATATAATGCTTTGAAATTTATGTTAAAGACATAATGCAGATTTTTTATTTTCCAGATGTTTATTCTGAGTCAAGAGTAATGTGGAAGTGTTTCATAAATGCCCTAACTAAATGTCCTAAGTGCCTAACTAAACTGAAGTCTTGCGTATCCTACAATCCTAACTATGGATTTGCATGGACAAAGTCTTGGACTTCTGTGGAATTATGTATAAATAATCTCCAAAATGTAATTGCCTAATTTGCTTTTCCACCCCCCAGTACTTTTTTCACTTTAGCTTACCTATTATTTAACCTTCAAACACCACCTTTTTCTTGGGTATGTGGCAATTTATCCCCAGCTTGTATTGCTATAGTTTTCCCTTTTAACCATTATTTTAACATTTCCTTGCAGAGGTCAGGATGCAGACACTGATACTCTCTGAGAGTGAGCCGTAACTGAGCCAACCACACAGCATTCACAGAGTATGGTTAATTAGGGCTGTGATGTGGGGGACATTTTATCTTCCCCTCTGCCTTACTCTTGAAGGGCATCAATGCCAAGATAAGCTTATTGTTCATCTATGGGAGATAACAAGAGTCAGAAAACTTGCTCCTAAATCTTGCCTTCAAGCACAAAACTATATTGTGTTGTTATTTTACCCTAGGTCCAAATCAAACACCTTGTTTTTATGTCCCCCCCATTAATATGCCCTTTGGGTTTATAGTAAGTGAATGAGGTTTAAGGCTAACTTCTATAGTCTTCTACCTATAGTTCAGCCAACTACAAAAAATGTTTTTATGAATGGACCTTTGTAGCTGATCCACTAGGTGCTGTTTAGCACTTCAAAACACCACCACATTTCCAGAATGAAAACACATCCAGAATGAGTAAATCTGTTGTTACGAAAGAGATCTACTCAGGCAATACAGCTATTGCTTACTGTGGGAATGGATAAGATATTCTTGACCTGGAAATACTCCAGCAGTCTTGGATACATACAAAGGGCAACCTATCTGCAAGTATCATACGGTTTGTTTCCGCAAGAGGTAGGAAATAAATGATTAACATGCACATTGTTACCTCAAAGGTAATACAGTTCAAAAGGTGTTGCACTGCAAGAGCAACGGAATAAACAAATAATCTGAGACAATGTCATTTGAATCTGAGTTTTACATGTACTTCAGTGGCATGAGGTCTGGACGATACAGAAGAACCATATGTGAAATGCATGGAGAAGACTCAAATAAAAGCAAAGCAGGAACTACCAGCAATGGCAGGTGACACGCAATGACACAGAGGCATTTGCTGCTGCGAGCACATGCAGCCGAAGACTTCGCTGATGCAGTCATTACTCTGCGGACCAGTACGTAAGAAACTGCGGCTCCTTTGTAACATACTATAGGACTTCTCCAGAAAGGCCCGTGCACATGCACAGCACCGTGCGTTGCCAACATCAAATACCCTCACAGGGCTCGACCTCACAGGACATGATCAAGTGCCGGAGGCAGCTTAGGGGGACTCATGTGGCCCTTAGCAGGTACTAACTTTCCTCGCTACAAAGCCCAGATGTAGTTCAGCTATGCCTACATAGCAGTTAAGTGACTGTGTAAGTAACCCTTACGCAGACTGTGCTGTGCATGCACGCCCTGCGTTACCCTTCCCTGCCTAAGAGACAAAACCCCCATCGCAAGACATTAAGAAACAGAGCCAACAGTTGCAGTGGGAATTTTAACCCTGTTTTTTACTGACTTCTAATGAAAATTTCAGCCTTAAAGCTGCACTACAATAGCTTATTGCTTCCACACACTGACCACTTAATCTGTAACTTAAATAATGGCAGTATTAAATAATGGCAGTATTCTTAAGAACAGGAATTTATGAATGAGGCGTAAAGTAAATGAATTGCAAGAGCTCTAATTCACCAGCTTATGTGATTATGTTACAGCTCTGAACTGAAAATATCACAATGTAACAAAAAAAAGCTTCCATAACTAAACCTGCAGGTTGGCAATGCTTTCGCAGCACTCATCACATCCATTTTATACCTGCCAGTATTTACAGTGTTCAGAAACACAGAAACGGAAACAAAGCAATATGTGAAACCCAAACAGTGCTGCGTCCTTGGCTAAGATACTACTGAAAGGTGCAAACATCAGGAAGATACTCTGTACTGAGTTACAGTATGTCTGTAGCAAGTATTTAACTGAAAGGCTAATGACATTGCACTCTTACGTTGTCCCTTGACGATCACTTCGGCAAGGTTAATTAAGTCACCCATTTCCCTTGTGAGGAAGTGGCTATGGTACAGGTAACTTAACCTGCTCCCAAACATCACCGTGCTTGATGTAGAGGAATATCTGAAGAAGCCCTGCCACCCAATATATCCAGATCACTAAAATCTAATCTTCAAACCTTCTGGCAACATTGTGCCAGAGCTGAAGATGAATTTGTTGACATTATGTTATACAGATATAAAATGGACCAAAAACCCCCATTTCATCTACCCTATCAACCTTTCCCAATATTGTAAACGGCCCAGTTTTTCTTTCAGTGCTCCACTGATATTTTTCTGTCTGCTTATCTCTAACTTTTCATCTGCTGACAACCACTTTCTTCTCCTCGATCTGCACTACGGAGAACTTTAAATACAAATGCTATCTGCTTCCAGAACCATCTTTTCACAGATGGGCCAGTAAAGGTCTCTGCTGACGAACACCAGCTCATTACTCATTCCTGTTAGGCTGGCATGCAAATCCTTTGATGGGGATGAGAGAAAACTGGGGATTCGATGCTTTTGTAAAGTCCTCAGAGTGTCTGTAACAGCCATAGAGCACTTCATGGTATCCATTTCTCACAAATAATCTCCCTATTTACTATTAAATAAACATACTTCATATATCCAACCAAGAATAGGAGTGAGTGATGCATTTTACATAGAATTAGCTAAAAACACTCCCAGAGTTAACTGCTTGATGTGGCTAGGAAACTTCAGAGGGTGTAACAGTTATGGGGACATTCTGCCTTCATCTCAAAGCAATGCAGCACCACGCAAGGCAGCTCTGCAGACTCTTCCCTCTGCAAACGGGCTCGATGCAGAATAAATTTGGAGTTGTAAACACTAACCAAGCATAGTAAAGCAAGCTGGGAGTGGCGTGGCCACACCTAATCAAAAATAACTATTTAACGATCAGATAAAATGGGGTGGAGAGGGACTGGAGTGAGTTTTGTAGCCAACAGGTTATTGGAACTATTGGTAGCCAACAAGGCAACATTCCCTGTTCCCACCGCTGTACCATTACCCTGGACCACAATGGTACACCAGTGATAAAATCTTACCTGATTGGGTATTCTTAAAGGTGGCCTTGGACCTCCAGGGTACCGAGGGGACATGAAAGGCTATGGGGAAAAAAAAAAAAAAAAAAAAAAAAAAAGAAATACTGCTAAATAATTCAACTTGGCATGGAAACACCACACTGAGTCACTGGAGGTGTGGCTTGTGCCATGCTCACACCTCAGATATCCAGCTTAAATACTTCTACAGAGCATTTAGTGTATTATTCCACAATGTTCAGCACAACTACGTAAACTTAATAGAGTCTTAGTGCATGCATCTGTCAAAAGATATTACTTAAAACTTTGTTACAGTAATCGTGAAGACTACGAACAACTTAATGCATTAACAGTGAAACCATTCAGATCACATAATCACACTTCCATAGTTTCCACTGAAGAAGGGGGAAAGACAGAAACCCTGGAACAGAAAACAAAAATGTTCTTGGGAGAGTCAAGAGGTAAAGTAACAGCCTAATAATCCACAAATACTTCCCATTCACTTTTTCAAAATAATACAGTAAAATGCAATACAAAATTTAACCTGTGAGGGCACAGATTTCAAGTTTCTTTTGTAAATATTTCAAACTTTGGTGGTTCCATTAACCAGGATAATTCAGTGATGCGCTCCTTCCATCCCTCTGTATTTAACTCCATGCTCACACAGTAAATATCCTCTCTGAAAACCAAATTTATACCCAAATCCCTCATACCATCCTGCAACTGGTGAGGTTCTAGTGACTCTTGGCTACTACTATACTACTTCATAGCTCACAAACAAGGTCAGTCCGTTACAATATATATAATAATTATTATTTATATTATTTATTATAATATTATATAATAATATTGTTATATATAAAATATAAAATATTACAATAAATGGCAGTGCCAGAAAATACATTTAGCATCTCTACTTATTCCACCCAAAAGCATGACAATTATCTAGAAATCAAAAAAGCCGGATTAGTGGCAAGTGTGAGCCTACAGGAAAAAGGCACAAAAATCTGACTAAACAGATGAAGAGGCTCATTTTGTCAAGCAACAGTACCTGTAACTCCAGAAGAAAATGAAGTGTTAAAAGTATGCTTTGACTGTGAACACAGGGACAAAGAGACTGATTCTTTATATTGTGAAAGAGGACCTCGCTTCTGTTCATGACAGTGCCATGGAGACAACAAGAGATAAGGAAAGGAGTGTGCCAGGACTTCCCAGCGGCATCCTCTGGTGACGAATGCGCTGCTGTACGTTTAAACCCACTCCTTGGAAAAAAACCAACTATACGTACATAGGCATCATCTAGTCAGCTGTAGCTAAGGACCACTGGCAGGTCACCACAACTCTATGATCAACATCACTGTTCTACTAATGAATGGCACATTTCAGCTCCATCAGCAGCACTGCATTATAAACTAAAATGCCAATGATCATCAATGCTCATAACCCATGTATTAATAGTAGCAATATCTAGCAAAAGAATTATAATTATTTTACTAATACTTAGTGATGGAAATATTCCTATGATCTTGCATTAAAAAAATTAACGGAACCCTTCGCATCTTAGAATCAGATCAAAACTGAAATAATGCTACCGACACAAACATGCACTCAAAACAGGTACTATAAAGCAATTTAAAATACAGAGGGTTTGCAAACTACAGAAGAAAGTTCAATGACATTTGTGAAAATATTACTTTAATAAAAAAGGTATTTGAAATTCTGTGCTGTGTAAGAGTGAGGGTTCTACATGCCCACTCTCTGCTGGCGAGATTATCTGATATGAAAGAAAGAAAAAAAGGCTTGTGCATGTGGTGAAAGCTGTAAACATGCAGGCCCTTGTAAAGCAGTAAAAGTGCAAGGAAATTAGAATTTCAACAACTTCCATAAAGGTCAGACAAGTGCATTGTACGGAGTGCAGCACACTCTAGTTAGTATCTTGGATTTGGCTTACCTCATTCAGCAAACGAGACCTTAACTTTATTTACAGCTGTACAGCTCATAAATGGGAAATCAGCAGTGTCTCTCAAGTCAACCACATCTTAATGTAGAATCACACTACTAATATTAGTATATAATAGTGTGTTATTGGCACAACATCTGCGCCTTTTAAGTAGGATGGAAACATGCTTGTCCTCTATCTTCCCAGTGGGTTCACCTCTCTATGTAGGTTATAAAAATACCTAAAATCTCTTTTTTGGGTATGTTTTATTTAAAAAACCGAAACAGATACTTCACTGCAAAAAGGAGAGAAAGAGGCTTACTCTCATAAAGTCACAATTTCACTTTTCAGAATGTGACTCACATTGTTGCTAATGCTTGACAATTACAAACCATATTTTGGGGTATGCTGTGCCACTGAGGTCAGTAGCTGCTTCAGATTTTTGACAGGTCCTGGTTTTGGCTGAGGTACTGTTGATTTTCTTCCTAGCAGCTGCCACCGTGCTGTGTTTTGGATCTGGTGTGAGAATAATGTTGGTAACACGCTGATGTTCCAGCTGTGGCTAAGCAGTGCCCACCCCGAGCCAGGGACCGTTCAGGATTCCCGTGCTGCGCCAGCGAGGAGGTGCGCAAGGAGCTGGGAGGGGACACAGCCAGGACAGGTGGCCCCAGCTAGCCAAAGGGGTATTCCCAGACCATAGAATGTCCTGTTCAGAATATAAACCGATCTATCAGCTGGCCGGGAGCTGCCAGTCGCTGCTGCGGGGCTGGCTGGGCATGGGTCAGCGGGTGGTGAGCAGCTGTGCTGTGCATCACTTGCGTTTCTTGGGTTTTATCCCTCTCTTTTTCCTTTTCATCACTATAACAATTATTATATTACTATTATATTTTACTGTGTATTAAACTATTCTTATTTCAACCCACAGGTTTTACCTTTTCCACATTCTCCTCCCCAACCCACTGGCGGCACAGGGAGTGAGCAAGCAGCAGTGTTGTGCTTAGTTGCTGGGGTTAAACCGCAACAGAAGGTCTGGATCTAGGTAGGTCTCAAGTCTACTTAATAAAAGCCTCACAGAGTAAGTCTAGGATTCTTCTCTGAAATTATATATGTCATGATTATTTTTTTCCTGAGGCACTGTTCCCTAAGCAGGCATCAAAACAGACTTAAGAGACTCAGTCCATCTATCCTTAACTGACTTCTTAGTTCATTAACTACAGGAGCCCCTCTGATACAACTCTGTCTTACAGGAAGGTTTATATACTGTAAATATTTATATACCTATGTATTCCCCTTACACATATTTGAGGAAGTGTTTAAACCTATTCCTCAAGCATCTGAACCCAAGTGGAACTGCAATGAATGACTACATCTAGTAAATTTCAAATAGTTCCTATAGTTCTTGATGACACATGGATACAAACACTGCACAGTTCTATAGGCAGGAAAATATATAAACAACTGGGAAGCACAACGAATGTTTGGTGAGTATCAATAAAGGTCCATATAGCATTGCAGAAAATGGTGAGACAGTGATGTTCAAGAACAACTCTAAAAAATGTTACGCTCTTTTGTACCAATATTTAGTACTTTGTTTTACCACAAAAATTCTACCATTAAAAAGAAAAACATAAATATTCTTGGCTTTGTGCCAGTTACTAAACTTCTCCCTCTGCACCAACGTCACGTTTATCCACAAAAAGTTCTACTGAGATGTATCAAGACTACAAAGAAATTCAGTCAAACGTTCAAATGAAAATAAATCAAATATGAACAGCTTTTCACCGCATTGGGAGCATTTTTTCCCAAGCCTCTCACACACTCACATTATTAAGCACCAGGCATTCTGGAGGACATGAACTCAAGCAGTAGGCATGTTTTGTCACATGTTGTTTCACTACATCCTTTGTAATTAATAAGAACAACTGACATTTACCCTCCAGTCTAAGTTTTACTTTATTGTTCGAGTTGTTGAATTGACCATGGCTTAGGAAGGAACCACCACAGACTTATATTTCTTACAATTAGTAGCTCTCTTGCCTTAACTTCTTGGAAACTTTTTCTTCCCCTTCTCTTAATGATATTGCAACACATACTTCACAGAAGTAATGGGTTCAAAATACGGGCACTAAAGTAAAAACAGTGACCACAAGTTTTGAACTGGTTGGCGTAGCACCAGCCTTCTGAAGACAAAAAATAAATTCTCTGCGTGTTGAAGACTCAGACATATCTGCCTGCTCCTTCAGCCTCGTGTCAACTCAAAATTCAGCATCTTGATAGTTGAAAAGCTTTAATGGATCCCCGGTCCTGGTTTCAGCTGGGATACGACAGACTCCTGATTGGTCTCAGAGTTCAGCAGGGGGACTGGACAGATGCCATGCCAATGAATCAAGTACTTCCTTGCTTACCCCAGGTAGCAGGGAGGGAGAGGGCTGTCGGCAATGCAGAACGCAAGAGCCCTTCTTCTACTCAAGGCTTACAGACATGACTCTTCAAACAACAGGGTAAATTTAGAAAGAAATAATAAAGCTGGAAAAACATGCCAAAAGATAGGTTCAATTTTTAAATCTTATTTAAGATGTAATAATGCAGCAGTAACTTCAGCTATCAGGTAGGAAGAAGACAGGTGGTATTATCTCCTAGAGCCCTCACTGTGCGAAAGGATGTAGAGTACTCTCCAAATCATGCACCTGGCATTTCGGAGCCAGATCTTGGTTAGGACGTTGCAAAGCCTGTCTAAGGGAAACCAGTCTCTTGAAGCTGATCTGACTGAGGAAGAAGGGTATGACCAGCATGGCTCCATCCCACAGTAATTTCCAAGTGCTGAAATGGCTCTCAAGGGTTTCCAGTCACTACTGCAGCCTTCAAGTCCCGCTAATCCACAACACGGACATTACACTGAGTAGGAGGAGGTGCAAACAACACTATTGTGCACTACCCTAAGCTACAATTAACTTCTCAAATGGAGTTCAGGAACTGGCACATATACTAACGTATTAAGAAAAGAAAAAAAACCCCGAAACAACAACAAAAAAAACCCCAAAACCAACCAAGCAAACACCCACCCACCCCCCACAAAACACCCAACCCCAAAACAAAAAATGAAACCAAGACAAAAATCAGCAAAAGAAAAAAAGAACATGAAGAAAACAAAGTAACAGGCAAGAAGGTCATATTTAACCACAACTTAGATGGAGATGCCACCAGCATTTGAAATCATGTCACACAAACTGCAGCAACTGGAGAAGATTCTGGTAACTCTTTCTTTTGGAGAACAGCCAACTAAACACATCTGTGAACATCAGTATATTGTAATTACCGCCTTCAGGAACAAAATTCAGTAATTTGGTATCACAAAAGCATCTTGGAAGGCTGCTGTCATACAGCTGAGACCAAAGGAATACCAGCAGAAGCTTCTGCTGAACTGGGTGACAAAAAGAAGCCAGGGAGGAAAAACCTTTTGTGTATAAGTCACCACAGAATATATGTATTTATCAACTTTAAAAGTGAAAAATAGCCCCCATCTAAAAGGAGAAAAGTACTAAAAAAGGAAAAGAACAAAAAAAACCCCAAACAACTATGAGAGACTACACAAAACAAAATCAAGGTGTGAAATGTTAAATTTTGTAAGCTCCCTGCTCTTCCTTATACCATCCTATCATGTCACATTCTTAAATACTTAAAAAGAAGTGCAAAAACCTGAATGATGGTGCCACACACTCCAGCACTTTCTGTTATATTCCTGAAGAAAGGATCCAACTGTGTGCAGGGAGAGTAAAGGGTATCTTATAAACTGTGTGTTTAATATAATTTTGCGAGTAGTAACAACGTAAAAAGCTTGTAAAATAAGATTTTCCTTAACCCCTGGGAACACAAGGGGACAAGCAGATAATGTATTTCTCTGTAGGGAAGTCTCTGAAGAAGCAACATTGAAGCACAGTAGTCTCACTGCCATCATTTTGATTCCAGTGTTCAGGACAAGTGATTTCACAGAAAATACCCACCAGGAAGCTGGTGACATAAAGGCACAGAAGGTGGCATGTTTCTCTGCCAGTTCTGCAATTCTTACTCTGTCTGTTTTTAGCTGTTTGGGTGACTCTAGAACACGGTGTGTTTTAGTTTTCTTGTACTTAATACTGGTGGAATAAAAACATGTAAAAGATGGTGTTCTACTAAGTATGACAGATTTCAACAAATCTTGTTTTTCTTTGAATTTATTTCCCTTCCAAAAGCTGGGAATATAATTTCCTTGCTTCCAGACTAGTTTTCGGGGTGTGGGTCTCTGTGTGTGTGTGTGTGTCGCACTGACATTTTAATTCTTTTTTCACTCATACCATTACATTTATTGACTACGTCCCACATAAATTGCCGTTTACCAAATATACAATAATCCACAGTCAAACAACTAATCCTGAATATTGCTGACATTTCAATTCGTATTGAGACTGAATTCCCAATGAGATTGAGTTTACCATAAATGTCCGTACCTGTTCCATTACATACATAGTACGTGATACCCTGTGACTCATTATACTGGACAGCGCAACCTCAGGTAACGAGCACCCCCCACCAGGAAAACAAATAAATGTAGTGCACAAAGAATTACTGCCGTTAGTGGGCATGCACACATCTGCTAACTGTAAAAATACCAAGAGCAAAAATGCCAGTAAACAAAGCTCGGGCTGAGGAGAATAAAATGGAATTAATACTGCTTGAACAGGAGAATCCTGGCATGAAAAAACCCACCTTACTCAGTCAGGGTTGCTTAAAATAACAATGCTCGTCGGGCTTCACGTTCACAGCTTCCCAGCTAGGTGTACTAAAAGGACTCTTCAGCTCAGAAAAATATGTATTTGTCTGGTCAAAGCAGGACAGGAGTACGTTTTCAAGCACACCTGGTTTAAATGCCTACAATAAAGGCTGGTGCAGAAAGCAGGGCAGTAGCTCAACCAGGTGTCATCCAGCCAAAACAGACCCTCCGAGGCTGACTGGTTTGCAGCTGGGTGACCTGCTAAGCGTGATGTGTGGAAGCCCCAGGAGGGATGTGCCCAAGATGGGCAGTCCTACAGGAGATCCCACAGAGGGGAAGGTGTTTGACATGTCTCAGGGGCTTCAGCACAGTGTCAGACGCGCTCAACCAGCCACCAGCAAGTGTGCTCACCTGGACACCTCTGCCTGCTGCGCACCTCTCCTCTGCCCCAGCCTGGGGCAGCACCACCCCGCTGCGGGGGCAGTGGTGGACGGTGGAGATCAGATGGACAGACAGTATCATCTCCAACAACAGCTCTATCCAGACCTGGAAGAGGATGCCCATGCCGCACGCTTACCGCATTTCACATGGCTTAAAAAAGCAGAGGAACAGGTTCTGCTTGCACCAGGCAGTGATCTGCAGGGCTCCCAAAAAAACACCTCTAAATTAATGGGTTGAGATGCAAACAAAACCAAGTGACAACTGATCTTCAGCTTTTTTTTTTTTTTTTTTTTTTTTTTTGTAACCTGCATTATCAAATTTAGAGCAATCTCCTTAGAGTGTGTATCTCAATACCCAGAGAGGCAGATGATGCTCCTAACTGGAGCACATCTCTTAGGGGAATAAAGAGAGCACACCACAAATTAAAAAACACAAGGTGAAACATAGTTTTAGCACTCAGTATAGAAAAGGACTGAAATGGTATTAATTGCTTTGGGTAATTCAGTCACCATAACCAGCACAAACTCTAAACACTACTTATCACTAGGAGCTGAAAACTGAACAACAGAATTAATTTGTACACACTATGACAAATTATTTAAAATTAATTGTGCTATTACTTGAAGAGCAGGTATTGTGAGAGGGTCCAAGCTGCCAGCATCAAGGTCATAAGCCAGATGGGAATTCTCATAATGACCGAATCTCTTCATTTATTCACTTAAAAGACAAGAAGGGAAACCAAAAATCTTTGTTCTCCTCTCATCCATTAAAAAATGAAATCAATTGCCAAGTGAGATATTCTGCCTCTGAAAATAAATTAATACTCATTCTTTTTTGGTTTTCAAACACAATTTCTGGTTAAAGGGAGTGTCAAAAAAAACGTATTTGTGGTTGAAATGGTAAGAAATAAGACTGCCTGATATTTTTATTTCACTTTCTTACGGTAGCAGTACTGAAAAATGACTGGGATGTAACATTAGTGTATCTCCTCAAGACTCCTGTATTTTATAAAATGGTTTAGAGGTGCTGTACAACTACTGCTGGTGTGTGTGCTTCCACTCTCACTGAAATGGGGTTTTGTACTCTTCAAGAATACCAGCGGTGAACCATAACATATGTGTGAATTGAATTAATCGAAGTTAGTTTACAAGTCATATACTTGCATTTATTTAATTTCCTCTATGTTTTTTTTGCGGACATCAATGGCCATAACAGTCACCACAGCATGTAAGACACTCTTCATTAACACATTTTAATTCTAACCAGGACTAAACTAAATTAGCTCTCAAAACAACACTTGTGCTGGCACAGCCTGCTGATAAGCACAAACATGTAACTTACCCTCTGTGAAGCTCAGACAGGCTATCATCTATTTTTAACAAAAAATTATTTCCCTATTCAGCTGCACTTTACTGTTAAGTACAAACCTTTCTTGTCTTCCTTCACCCCCAAATGGCTACCAAAATGCTAGAGGTCTTTGTTTTATACTTTGCTAAAGTAATTCAGAGATTTGGGTTACACACTACACATCTCGCAGTTTACTAGCAGGAGTCAAACTACCTGTTTCCACTTACACTATTTCACATAAAATAGTGTTGGACTCTCAGCACTGAGCCTGGATTTCTCTCTGCATTGGCCCTTCCTGATAATCAAACCTATTTCCACGAGTAAGTTCTTCTCTACGCTTCACACGAAGATACCTGAAAAAATAATGTATGTATTTATGGTTTCCTAAGAGCAGCCCAAACACGCTCCAGTAACCTCTAAACAGCTACAGTAAGAGGTTTGATTTAATTTAGAGTATAAAGCAAAACTAAAGATTTTTTAAAATAATCAAAAAGCCTTCCACCAGACATCCATCTTTTCACATCTAAAATGCCAAAAGTTACAACAACACTAGCATTTCTGACATCCCTGGTCAAGAATTACAGGACTTACTCCACCATATGACAGAATATTGCAATATATACCTTGCACACTCTGCATAGGAAAATGAAGAAATAAAACCTCTTAAAAAGCAAAATAAAACAAAACACAAAACCTTTTGTCCTAAGCAGTTCTCTGTGATGCTAAAAGCAGGATCTACCCACATACCTGGGTACTTCTCCAGAAGTTTGAGAAAGTAAGTAGTACTCATTCAGATGATCAATGAATCAATGATCTTTAGGAATTGTACTGTTATTACATCTGCCTCACATGCTGGGAAATATTATCTCATGCTCAAGAAGATTTAGCAAGTGGGAGAGAAAGCATCTAAGTTCTGCACACGGTATGTAATGGAAATTGTGAAAGAAACAGAATTTTAGAAGGGCTATTACCCACATGCATTTTAAACCAGGTAAATAGGTTTTACATTAATTTTTATTAAATGTAAATACTACAGAAAATAAGAGTATTTCAAACCTGACAAGCTAAAACTAAGACATCAAGAAGTATCACCTATTTTTAAAAGATAAACTTTGCTTTTAGAATTCCAACATCATACACACAGATCACTAAGCTTGAGAAAGCATTTTCTAACACTTAGTAAACCACCTAGTTACCCCTGATTATGATATATGATTGATTTTGTGGAACAACTTTGACAATGACAAGCTGGAGCTTGTTATTCCTGCTGTTATTTTTAATAAATATATTATTTCAAAGCTACATGCATTATCATCATCCAAGGATTTTGGCTTCAAACCCAAGCACCTGTGGCTCATGTAAAAAGCGAGAGTCAGACTACGACAGGAACTGAATTAACCTTAGCAAAAGGAAGCATCATATATAAATGACAACCCTTCTGCTACTCTTTAGCACCACTTCAGCAGCAATGTATTGACAGTTTTGGCGTATGGTCAGTACCCTTACATTTCTGAGGTTTCTCTCACAGATAACCTGAATTTTCAGGGTAAGGTTATGAAGTTCAAAACAGACCTCCTAGGTAAACGACTTGTGCCCAATTCCAGCTCTTCCTTTGCACCACTCTGTAACTAGCTGTGGGTCTGCAGCTGCTTGAGATGTAGATGTAGAAGAGGAGGCTGGGGAAGCGTGGGCTCAGAGCTTATTTAGCTACTCAAGCTGAGCAGTTTTAATTTGTTCCAACAGTTATGAGCAGTAAAACCATTACCACAACTGCAGGACAGTATTATCAAAGCCAGCAGATGTCGGACACCTTCATCTTTTTTGATTTTGACTTTGTTCCTGGTATTTAAATGAACAAAAAAGAGAGGAACACACACAAACTACTTACAGATCTTTCTAGATGCTAATCTCCTTTCATAGAGTCTAAAAAGTCAAAATAAGGTATAAAATTAAAACATTTTAAAATACAGTATGATCCTGGCAATGACAAAAATGCACAGATCCCAATTCTGTGAAGAATTAGACATATGCGTAATTTTATGCACTTGAGTATTCCCAGTGTCAGTCTGTTATACTGGGGTGGACGCATTTAACAAACAACAGAGATTCCAAAAGTACAATAAAATTCTTCTTACTGACATTAAATATATAAAGGAGGGGGGGGGGATCCCCTTTAAATTCTATTTTGAACACTGTTCAAGGCCCACCAAAGCTGCCAAAGCTGCTAGCTTTACTCACAAGCTGTATTTGTAGCGCTGGTGACAGTGCATTCACTCACCGTAATACTTCAGCGACCCATGGGGCTTTCCAAGCTTCTGTATCTGCTCTGCTCGGGGCCCAATTCTGTAACTTTTCCCTCCTTCACCTGCAATTATCTCATTTTCCCCACTGGAATTTAGGATGGGCGTACACATGTAGCAAATCTAGCTAATTTTGCAGTCAAGCTCCAGGTGGTTCTTAATGATTTGTACACTTCTTAAAAAAAGTACAAGGTAATGCTGAAAAAGTGAGGAAAACATGAGGATCAGCAATGAAAGGTGCTACCAGGCAACTGCGTGGGTGTTAGGGGAAGACAAAAGTTGAAACAGTTCAAAGGGATTTAAAAAGAAACAAAACATTTTTGAATCAATATAGATACGTATTACGGTACTGCAAAGACCATCCTGAGAGATGCCTGCATCTTCTAGTTTTAGTCATGTAATTTAGCAGCTGGAATTAGGAATCCTCATTCCTTGTACAAAAAACAACCCCTGGGTGAACAATTCGTAGAAGCAACACAGCCACTCCAAAATGGCTTTAAAGGGACGCTGGAGGATTTCTCCTTCCACATCTTCCTTACTGCTGGATGTCTGTTCAAATGAGCAATCAGGGAGGATGTTCTGTGAGCATGAAGGGGCTGAAGCAGAGCATCACGTACCCAGCAGATCCCTGGCCAAAGTAATATTTTCAAAGGTACTAGTACATATGAGCTACATTAAAGTGAGCCACAAGGACTGAGCGGAACTACAAATGCACTGGTTCAACCACAGCTGTTGTGGAATCAGAGGAGATGTAAAGGTGCCATCTGTATTTCTTTGGGAGACTTCAACAAGTAACTTCTAAAAAGGAGCAGATATTCTACACTGCCCCTTGGGAAACAGCTCAATTACCATTTTGCTTGCTAGTCTCCTTGGGGATAAATAGCAAAGATTTAACTGTTTTGATCAAATGCTGCATTCATCAAATCCATAGTACAAGGTCTATTTTTTAAAATGTATCATACCATGACTTTACTACAAATATTGTAAATATAAGTATAAATTTAAATAGTACATTATAAAGATATTTTACAGCCTTACACAGAATCTTACCAATCTATTTTCTTTTTATATACAAGTAATTCACTATTTCTGTTTCAAAACATGAGCGGTGCGTGTCGTTACTGATTTTTAAGTCACTACCTTACTTTGCTTATTTTCACTATCTACATGCTCTTTAAACTTTTTTATATACCAAAGAGTAACGCTAGGCAGGAAAAGAAATGGAAAAGGTCTTTTTGCTCCTGTCTCTTACTGTAATGATGCTCTCCTAAAGCATTAGGTCAGCTCTACTAAAGCACAAACCCACCACCTCTGAGGACCACGGATTGAGCCAAAAGGCGAATGAACAATTGCCACTAGATGGCAAGACAGCCCTACATTACATTGCTGGGCTGGGTTTGGGCTGGGTTGGGTTTTTTTCCCTTTATATAAGAGCAATATGTAACACTTGTATTTCAAACATGGTGTCGACACATTTTTCCCCTGATGTTCCAACTACATGTGACGATCACAAATTGGTGAATGAAGCAAGCTACTTGAACGATGCCGTTACAATATACATGTACTATTGAAATAAGGTTTAGCAGTAAGCTTTTAACAAATTTGCTGGGGAAAAAAGGAAAGCACTTAAAAGAAAGAGCACTTATATGTGAAAAGGTATAGTCAGTGCAGAATCTAACTTTTTAAAAAATTACCAAGTGAACTGTCAATCAGCAAACAACCTGCTTCCTCCAAATCTCAGTTGGCACTTGTTGAATTACCTATTCCGCAGTGTCTCTTAGGTGAGTGAGGTACAAACCCCAAGCTGTTGCCTGCCTGGGTGCCTTTAAAAAACAGACAGGTTCCTTATGCAGATGCAGACATGGCAAACTTTTGTCAACCATGTAATAAAAGAGATGAACATAACTATGGTTAGAGTAAATACACATTTTAAAGTTTCCTGTAATTGCAGTGCAAAAGTAAGCGGCTAGGGTCAGATATTCAGCAGTGCTAGCTGCCGCTAACTTGGAGAAATAACATGAATTCCACTGGATGAGAACCTCAGCGCTTCCAAGCAACCTGGTCTACAGAAGATGTCCCTGCTCACTGCAGGGGGGCTAGACTCAGGTGACCTTAAAGGTCCCTTCCAACCCAAACCATCCTACGCTTCCAACTCTGTGTTTAGGTGTGTTAAAAAAAGAACAGTAACTAAAATGCAAATAAAATAATATGAAAACAATACTTTCATTCTGTTTAAAAATTAAAAACACTTCAAGTGAACACATGCTCTAAAACCTCCCCCTTGCCTCTGTTTATTTGCTTGCTAAAGCTGATACTGGCCACAACGATCAAATAAGTAGTCTGCAAAAATACAAAGGTAAAGTATATCAAATTTTTTAGCCAGTTGAAAATCAGTGAAGAGATGGATGGAAATGGGCCAGCACTTCACTATCCAAAGAGTAGCGGTTCGCCCCTGAACACAACCCTCACACTTCACATGGGCACACTGGTGTGTGGCCGTGGAACAAAAGCATATCGGGGCTTCAAAATTCCCATGATGGTATTTCCAAATGTTCATGTCATTAATTTTCTAAATGCATACGGCACCATGATGTGCAAGTATGAAACATGATTTTTTGCCAATCTCACTGTTCTCAAGGAGTGCGGCTAGTACTGAACGCTTTGAAGACCTTGTTCTGCCTGTATCTAAGAGGGCTTTAACAAGCAACACTTCCATACTGCACAGAACCAACTGTGGAGAAAAATGCTGGCTGTCCTCAGGACAGAAACTGGAAGTAAGACTGGATGTGAAAATCTGAGTCTTTAAATTCTTGACCTAACCCTCTTTGTTCAAAAGCGGATTAATTTAACTCACCATAAGTGAGTTTTTTAGAACCTCCTGTAAAGCTTTGCTGATATTATATGCACCCTCTAACAACTAGACACAAAAGTAAATAATTACTACAGTATTATTCAGTGATCTGGCTGCCCTACTATTTATTTCAGTATCAGACAGGACTCCAAAAGCAGGGACAAATACTAGGTCACGTTGACCTCTGTGGATGGCTGTATGAAGAAACTAACAACAGAGTAACTCTGATACTAAAAAATGGCATAGAAAATGTCCTAAATGACTTTTATTTTATTAACGTAGTAGCTAGATGCCTTCCTCACAGGGTAGCTCCATGTATGGGACGTGGTCTAGAGGGGAAAATGGGCAATTGTTGACGTAGTTCAAGACCCAGACTGGAGTTAGATAAGCATTTCAGGAATGTATACAGCCATCTTACCCTTACAGAGTCTAATACCGTTTTACATGAAGAAAGAGAATTGAGATCACTTACCTTGCATTAACCAGGAAAACCATGGGTAACTTAGAAGGAATTGCACATCACTTTTTAGCATCCAGGCTAGGAGTCTGATTCCCAACCATTATCCTTCTCTCAGGCTCCATATTTAAGAAAGCAATTTACCAGAAGCAAGACATCACCCTCACTGAACTGCACTTGACTGGTTATTTCAGCCTGAGACAAAATCAACTCTAAAGCCTGACTAGGTTCTCCTATCTGGAGCTTAAGAGTCCTGCATAACAGGAACTATTGTCTTCGTTCCTTCCGTAGTCCCATACACTCAAGTTTTGCTGCTAGTGCACCAAGAACAGATTCAGTTACTACGTAACCCAGTTTATTTCCAGAGTATCACCTATTCTATGTACTGAAAGAAAATGACACACACACAAAAAACCATCGCTATGAAATTTAAAGTTACATGAAAATACAGGCACACCAGTCGATGAAATTGAGACACATTCTAACTGTACATAAAGCTGTTTTCTTGACTTTTCAAATTTCACCTTTGACACTGTAAACAATTCTCTTTTTTAAAAAATAGTATGATTTAGTTGATGATAATAGTTGTGCACAACTCTACCACCTTCCTTTCACTGTATCACTGTAAGGCATTCTGGCCTGTCAGCACTGTAGTGATCACCATCCATCACCTGAACTGAAGTATAAAAATACAAGTATAGAGAAAGATACAAGGCAAATTCAACTGCTGGCTTCACAGCTCCACCTTTGTGGACTAGACGTAGAATGCCAGAGACTGCTAATTAACATCAGTGCTCGTGGCCTACACATATGTGGAAACCTCATCTCACAAGTGCGGAGTTTTACCAGATACTGTCTGAGAAACCATGCTTCTCCCACAGTATTCTACCTCCATGTACTATACTAGCATACTGGATTGTTTTCTTTTATGAAAAATAAAGTGTATTTATTTTCTTTTATAAAAAATAAAGGTCACAGAAACAATGCTAGTGGTCAGCAGTGCCAATAAATCTGGAACGCAGGTGATGTTTCCTGGTTCCCAGCACGGTCCCCACCTAGGTTGTCACCTTCCCCTGACCTGTCTGATAAGAAGCAATTGCAGCAGCAAGAGCATCCATTTCACTTACATCCCAGTTGGTGGTTAGTGCTGCGTGCCAAAGTGGAGCTGCACTGCAAAGCCAAGAGCCAGGGCTGATGAGAAATGAAATGACTTTAAATCGTCCAGCAATCCTGAGTTAGCCAAGCAGAGCTGGGAGGTAGCTGCTGTCAACAGTTCTAGCTTAGGCCAATCCAAACATTTTGAGAAAGCAACAAAAGGCACCCTTATCATTCCAGGATGATCTTCTAGATACATTTTAGGTTGCAAAAAGCTCAAATATTACAGTGTGTTTGTAGTGCAAAGTCTTAGTGAACTAAATAAAGATATAAGCACTATTCTCCCACTGTTACTATAAGCTTCTGACTCTTAAAAACCAGAAATTTTCACTTTCTTAATCTAGAAGTGGTCTAAATTCCAAACCGTCACTGAAAGAAGACCAGCAGTTCATAGAAAGGCCGAAGTTCGTCAGTATTTGGATCAAGACAGATGAACGTATTTCCTGTGATTTGGTTTATTCTTGTGACCAACTGGGATCAGAGGAACTGCAGAAGAGTATACAGAAAGTAATAAAAAGAAAGCAGCTATGAAGCAAGTGTGATCATGAGTTTCTCTGTCTTGCTTGTCATTTCACCTGCCTTTTATGGCAGCAGATGATGCTCCCCAGTTTTCAAGGTTCATACACATGGCTATGTCTGCCGGTGTTGTTTTCTTGTCCTGAGATAAATTGACATTGGTAAGGTTCAGGTCTGTCTGAAGGTGTTACAGCCACATATTAACTGCTCCTTGACAACACTCACTTCAGCAACACAACGCATTCTCATGGACTGTCTGTACCTATGTGCTTTATACACACCTTGCAGTTTCAGCACACGGGTATGTAATTGACTGGATTCTGGCTTAGCTCCCCTTGCTGGGATTGCTCCCAACCATATCAATGTACCTGCTATCGAACTTGCAGTTGGATTTGCTAACTAGCATGTTATGTCTTTACGTATATTCTTAAGCAGATGACTACAGCAAAAACTAATGATCTCCCGGAAAATGTCTGTTCTGTTGACAAGGCCATTCGACTGAGGAAAGCAGATCTCTTATCAGCTAAAACTAACTGTAAGGAACTAAGCTTCAGCACCACCACGTCAGAGCGAGACACGATGGCACAGACCCAGCAGTTTCAAGGAGAACCGAAGGGTGATGTCTGGAGGAGTCCAGACCAAACTGTGTGCTCTGGGAACGCTCCTTGCAAAGCTGCAACTCACTGGCCATGCTGTTGAACTGATGGTAGCTCTGATTAATGTCACAAACTGTAACATGGAAAATGGATTTTCCTGTTTATTTTTGATCCCAGGCCTTGCAAAAAAAGCAGGCTGTTGGTGGGGCTTCAAGTAAGAGTGAAGTCAGACACTGACAGACAAGGAAGGTTTACCCATACTTAACTTCCTATCATCTTGTCTTTCTTTTAATTTTAAAGAACTAGAGTGGCTAGAAGTCTTTTCACGCTTCTAAAAACAAAACTCCCACACCCTCCTCATGCAAAAGCTTTAAAATAGCTACTTTCTCCTCTATACTTCACATACTTCTCCTATCTGTGTCCCTTCCCCCTCTTAATTGTCTTCAAACACAATAGAAGAAAGTAAGTTTAAACTTTAATTCCTTTGACATTAGAACTGGAGTGGTCAGCTAAAATAGGAAAAAGTGAAATATTTATACAACATTAAATATTAAGATAAAATTGTTTGTAAAAACATCTACTTAACCAGCTGTTCAAAAAACCGAAAACAGAAATAAAATAATTAATCAGTTCTGCCAGCTCCTGAGGATTTTGTGACTGGCAACAGTAAGATATTTTCTACTTCACATGCCAATTACCTCTTCCTTCACGTATTAAAAGCCACACCTCAGTTTTTGAGTTGATGAAGGAACGAACACGCTCATGCCAGGTTCAGGGTTTCCTTATGTAGGTACCAGTACTGCAGATGGCAGTTTTTCCCTCGGTGGGAAGAGGAAGACCATAGAAAGATCGCTGTCACTTACAGACAGTGTAAACAACGACTGCTGATATCCTGCCATTTTTGTACAAACCATCTGGATAAAATAAAAAAGTTCTGTTTTTCCAGATGAAGTATGCTTCTTTTGTCTATGTATCTCAGGGAAGAAAGAGAAAGACACTGGTCTCTGCCTGGATTTCAGTACTTGGTTCTTACAGAATGTCCCATCACAATGTTCTCGCCACATCACAGTTCTGGAAATACAGGTTGTTTCTTTCACATCGTGAGATCAAGTATGCAAAGTGGAAATCTCTGTTCCTCCTGAAGATCTGTTTCAATGCTAGAGATGCTGCTACTTTTTGCTCCTGCTGCACTGCCGCAGCTTGGCAGTGTGGAGAAGAACAGCCCAGCTTTGGTGAAGGGGAGATGCAAGCTCGCCCACAGGAGCAGTCTCGTCTTGAATTACAACTGTTAGGCTGGCCTTGCACTAAAAGCTGCTGGTTTTCCACCACAGTATTCTGTACTGTTACTGTCCAAACTGCTTACTGGGTAGTGAGTTTCATTTATGACAGAACTTAATAGGAGGAACACACGGTCTAAACCCTTGGCTTGTTTTCCTAGGCATTAGGGCTGGGATATTCAGTGTGCAATGAGATGCTCAGTGGGATATTCTTAATTGCCTAGGTCTAATTCCCACTGAAACCTGAACGCCTTAAAAATCTGGCCTGTGGCTTTACCACAAAGCTAAACATGACCAACAATATTACTTTAAAGTTTCAATGCAATGTGTGTATACCATCACAAGAAATTTTTATAAAATTATGTTCAAGCATTTCCAGTTTCCACTCATTACCTGGCACCACTTCTTATCCTTGAAATTCTGAAATGAGTTGTGCTGTACTATTTCATAAATGAAATACCTGTCAGTCAGAGAGAACCCTTCCTTTCCACCTCTTCATTTTTGCAAAAACATAAACTCTCAAGTATAGCACCATACAGTGAGACAGAGATTAGAACAGGACCTTTTCTACAGACTTGTAAACAGTATTATGGAGGATTTTCTATCCTAAAATTCCTGTAACCGTAATTTTTCTTAATACCTGAAAAAAACCCGGTGGTACAGGACCTACTGGCATGCCATCTCCTGGGGGAATGTTTCCTAGCACTGGACTGGGAGCTGCTGCAGCACTCTGAAAAGAACAAAGGGAGAATAAACCTTTGTCATTGCATGGTAGGCATTAAACTCCAAAAAAAAAACCCAAACCAAAAAAACCCCCAAAACCTGACAGAAATGCAGAAAGTAATTCTCTGGATATGTCATAATGCCACTGTTCCATCTGAAGGTAAATTAAAATTGTATAGTGTTTAGTCTTCATTTAAACAACTATAATGATTTGTTAAAATAATAAATGCATGTTGAGGGGAAGGATGCTAGAGATTGCATGGATATACAAACATGCATCAATTAGATAAATCTTGACTAGATTTAAAAAAATACTGCATCTGAGTTTGTCTATTTATATACAGATGTGAATGTAACTTGCACACTTTTTATTGTATTATGTGTATAAACACCCTCACACATCCGCAAGGATATACATACAGCATAAAGAATTTATGCATCTTATCAGCAGTTTCCAAGCACTTTAAAGATAATTTCAGCAGACTCTAATATTCTTTCAGAACTACATCAAGCTTCAAAACAGGGTTCTGTTACAAACAGTACAAGAAAGCAAGCTCATGGTTCTGCTGGTAACGCTTATGATTTTACCAACCCCCAAAACAACCACCGTGACAAATCAGAAGAATTCAAGCTACGTCTTTGGAAGAGAACAGAAGAAATGGATTTCTAAAAAGTGAATCAGAGGATGGAGTTAGTTACCTTTGCAAATCCTTCAGCTGGAAGAAGCAAGGGAAGAATATTGCTTCTGGCAATTTACAAGCAGGAGATCATCACAAAAAGGGAAGCCAAACTGTTATTGTTGTCATGTATTGGAACCTCAATCACTTTTAATTTCTAGCAGTCTTCCTTCCTGCAATATGTTTCTGTAGGGCATAAGGCTGAATCACCTATAAATGCTCACAACCTTCTGCAAAAGTACTCAGGCACACACAATGTACCGAGAGCCACACTTGCAGCCTACTAATGACCTGCCGATATCTGCCCTACCGAATACGAATGGCTTATGTTTATTAACTTATCACTCTCCTGTATGCTCACACTTGATATCCAAAAGATGCAGATCTGGAAACTGCACTTCCAGGTGTTTGGCACACTACCTAGGAAATTAAGAATAATGCTGGGAAGATCTGAAAACTGGCACAAAGAAAGGCTGACCTTTTTAAACCAAGCAGAAAGGAAATATTCAGTTCATGACCACAGATTTTTCAAAGGCTTAAGCTGTGCTGTACAATCAAATTTCTGAACAACTCGCGGTAGCATATTTAGCATCTAGGCTCTGTGTTCCTTCCAAACAAAAGTCTAAAACATATCATCAAAATACAAAGACTGCAGAAAGTGCTGGCCTCAGAACTGAGCACAAGACTTCTGACTCACTAGAAAACACTGTAAAATAAAGGGTCTTGGGCACTATTTATGCAAAGATCTGTTCTGCAGGACCTGTGTTAAATAAAATAGTCTTTAAATGCAATTGATAGAAAAAGCCAGCCAAGTCAGCTGGATATAGCAAACACTCCTGAACCATAATATATTCTTGTGAGAGGCTACCACAAACCAGCCAAACCAATCCCTAAAGCTGCAGCAAATACAGACGGTTCTCCACTAGCCACTGCAATTCTTTGGGCACTGCCTGAAGTTCACGACACCGGAGTACGATGCTGCTTAATGCATGCAAAACCATGCGACTCCCTGGAAGGTCTCAGGTGCTCCCCTCAGGTCTGTCACAGTCTCTTGGCCTCCCAGAGAGGGAAATAAGCAAGTGGTGTGAATGCACAGAAGTAACTCCTGAAGAAGAAAATAATTTTGTTACCCTTTCTTTCTCTTGCATGGCTTCTGTGACTGTCTGCTAATTACTTCCAGATTATCTGCATTTCCAATGCAAAACAGAAGAAAATGTTTTCAGCTTTTTTTTTTTTTTTTTTTAATCAAAATTGATTTATTTAAACTGAGCATCGGGTAACAATGTCAAGTAAACTCATGAATAGGTGCAAACACAGTTTGAGTGAAGTATGCTGGATCTTATTTCCATAGGTACAGGTTTTCTAGATGAAGAATGACAACAGTAGCATCACTGATGAAGAAAATTAATGATGTTAAAAGCCTGAGCATCTTAAAATGTCCAAAACAGCCTGCACTGCAGTCTCTGACTAAGAAGGAGTAGCCCTTTAAAAGGGCACCAATAACAATGACACTTAATACAGTATCATCCCTCCTTGCACACTAATTCCTGATTGCCCCTATGCTACCTTAGCTGTGTCCACCTATACTGCCCGTGTAATACGCACTGTAATACGTCCAGTGGAGCTGATGCTACAGAAGAAAGCATCTGAACAGATCATAATAAGTCACTGGGCAAACACATCTCAACAGTATGAATTCAGACAGGCAAAATACTGTTAAGTTGCAAGATCTTGGAAGAGGAGCTAAGCAGCACTTCCTCTGATACATGACCTCAGAAGCCTCCCATTCCAGGTTCCCTCCACTCCTGCTCATATTAATTAAACTATACCAGGCATTAATGCATGTCAGAGTGCCCTAATGCACTCAATGCATCTCAGATATCCTTCTCAACTGCAGCCTCTGCCAGAGCCCCCAAGGTATGAAAGGACGCTTGTAAGAGGAGGAGGAACGACCTCTCAGGATGCAGTGCTCCTGTAGGGATACAGGGATCTGCCCCTGCTGAGTTCATGCCCTGCTGAGCTCAGTTTCCCACACTGAAAATTACTTCAAAAAAGACCAATGGTAAAATATACTCAACCATTTTTAAAAAGAGAGAGAGAGAGAAGGAAATAATGATTATTCTAAAACAGGGGGAAAAAAGGATTAGAATTGTATTTGTTAAGATCTAAGTTAGCCATTAAACCTCCTAACAAGGCTTTGTAAGAAATATACCTAAAGATAACATTTTCATAATTGTCTCAATAGTGGTTTGTGGGATTTTTTAAAAACATGTATTTTCCCCCTTATTTTTAAATCTGACTTAGCCCTGATACCAGAGGAACCCAGCTTTGTTCCTCGTTGAACCTCAAAGATGCGCACAGAGCTCTCCCGGAACGGTGACATGGGCACAGGCAATAGACATAGCAATGAATGACCGTCAGTCCACCTCACACGTGTAATGAAACGCATTGTTTTCAGAGGTGCTGCCGATTCCTGGAAAGGGGATATGGCCCCAAAGTGACCACTTTGTAGGAGGAATGAGTTTTGTGCAACTTTGTTGATGAAGAAGAAAGGAGCCAGATGAAGCCAACACGTGAGGCTGGAGAGCTTCTACAGCCTCAGAAAGCCTGCTGAAGGCTGAAGGACTGAAGTCCCATTCCAGAGAGCTGCCCTGAGGGTGGCCAAAAGATCTGAGCGGTGCTATCAGATGGATATCATTTGTGATGATGAGTGGGGAAGAAAAGCAAGGTCTCGTGGAGGTGATTACACAACAAGTGATCCAGACTGATTTACTCGGTCTTGGTTCTCATGGTTTCTGGAGAAAAAGGTCGCAACCAGAAAGGAACTAGCTCTTTGCTTCAGGCTAGCTACTCAAAATTAAATTCCTTTACTAATGCTGGCCATTTTTTGATTGTGGGCCATGATGTTTCAGGGAAGTGTTCAATGTGTTGATTTTAACTGGCCTAATTATTTCAGACTTGATTACACCATGCAGTTCACAGACATTTGGGCAAAACTCTCTCTGCTCTGTGCTTCTGAGTGGGAAGGGGGACAGAACAATGCAACGTTTTAGTGGCCATAACAGTAGGTCAGGTTTACTGACATTCGAAGTACCTCTTAATAACTGTAAAAATATTGCAGTTACAGGCATTCTGCAATAGTCCAGTCTTAGGTGTTACAGAAACTTCAACCACTATCTTTCATTATGTAATATACTGTTGTGGGTTTTGGGGTTTTTTTTTCTTTTTTCATGTTTGTTTGTTTGGGATTTTCTTCCCTGATGGGCAACAAAGTCCCAAAACCAGAAAGAAATCATTTTGGTGTTTTAGGTATATTACATTTTCTAGTTTGTGCTATCCAATTAATGTTTTAAGAACTTATACCAGGTAGATCAATAAACAAACCTGCAACTGCTGCACTGAAATATTCTTTCTTATTCTATCCTGATGAATTATTCAATTCTTTTTTCACAGTCCCACAGCAAACCATAGCTTCTTTTTGCATGTATTACAAGTTGTTCGTCATTTATACTTCCATTAGTTTGACATTTTAAATACTTGCAATTTGCTTCCTCTGCTCTTCATGAAAAGATGAAATAGGAAAATCTGAACTGCCTAATAATTTTGTACAGTGTTACCTCCTTAAAAACGGAAAACTGTATTTGCTTTTGTAGCTAAAATACTGTATTATGGTAACTCTTTAAAATTATCAATTAAAATAGTGTACTTGAATGAAACTTATTGTGGTCATTCTTTGCTATACCCAAGCTACTCATGACAATGTGAAAATAGATGACCATACTAAAAAAAAAATACAACTAGCCATGATTTAGGCTGGTTTTCACAATAAAGAAATCACAAAGTAAATGAAAAACAAACAAACAAAAAAGGTTATTCCATTAGCACAGTATCTGAAATATAAAAATCCAGAGAGAATTCTCCAACACATGGGTCATTTTTTGAGACTAACACAAGAAGTGGTTTATGATGGAAGCTCATAGAAGAATTCCATTTGCAGTCAAATAATTTTACAAAGAAAGGACTTGGCTTTGTGTACAAAAATCCTCATCCAGCTCATTCACTAACCCAGGCATTTAATTTCAGGTATTTTACTTAGGGCAAGACATCCTTACTTTTAGCCAAAGTAAGAAGTTTATCATGACACTAAAAGGATATTTCTAACTTTTTAGAAGTCTACTTGATGATGGGTAAGAGAAGTTGGACCTCACATATATGAGAGATCCATGGCCATTCTTGGCCACTCAATTCCCTCATCATCCAAGTCTCGTCCATCAACCTCCTCTACATCAGCCCTAAACCTGTTGAGTTAGCTGGACAGTCCTAGTTCCTGCTGAATTACTGGGGGTGGTGGCTACCCACTTCTTCAGCTGCATCAAGCATCAACCTAATCCCTCCTGCTACCAGCTTATTCGGAGGCAGTGTCCTTGTGTTCTGTCTTCTGTGGCAAAGCACGAGCCTTTCACTGGTGTGTTGTGCTGTGAAGACCACACAAGTGAAGTCCCTGCTGACCTGCAGGCAGGGACAAGGTAGTGCCTGCAGATGACACTGAACTACTGGCACCGGTGTCGATGATGCAGGCAAGTTGAAACCCCTGTCTTAGAATTTAATGATGCTAAAATGGCCATGAAAGAGGAAGAGAGAGCAACACTTTATTGACAGCACAGCAACAGTGCCAGGATGAAGGAATGGCATTAATAACTCTGGTTTGGAAGGAAGTGTGGAGATAGACCTAGTAAGGCAGAGAGGCTTGCCCGTGCTGTCAAGTGTGCTAGCCTGAGTCTCTCTCTTGAGAAGAAATTATTTCTATTGGGAGTCTGAAACAGTTAAAAAGTCTTTTTCCCTTCTTAAAGATGTTCCTCTCACTCTGTGCGCAGATGCACTGTGCTTTCCCACCCTCCACACCACCTCCCATCATATAGCACAGGCAAGCAACGCGTGCCTGCGAACACTTTACTGTCACCCTGAGTTGTGACCCTTCCACATACTGCTGGGAGCAGCAGCTGGTTGATGCTTCCATGGGTAATTTCCAGGCTGACAGAGCCTCTGAAAGACAGCCCTTCGCCCCTGATATTAGGGTAGAACCTGGAGGGGCACTGCCATGCCTGCCTAGAAGGTTCACACTTCTTTGCTGCACAGCTTGATGCATGGTGGGTGTGCGATGTACCACGAATGCAGCAGTAAAGGCAGGCCAGGGCGAGCACATGGAAGTGAATTAGCAGCATCAGTACCATTACCTGAAAATTTTCATACTGGTAAAATTTTGTAGCGCAAATATGTCTCCAGAGCATTCAAGAAGAACAAAGCTCCAACTGCCCTTGTGAGTCCTACAAGCTGTACAGTCTGAGCAGAAACATCCTACTGCAGAACTGGCTGCAAATTACTGCAACTGCATGTTGGATGCACTGTTTTTCTGGGTTCAAGGTCAGGAAAAGACAACCAAAAACACCCAAGAAATTTTGTGTTTATGCCAGATCTCGGAAGTCGGAAGCCTAAGCAGCACTTGCTGGAAGTACTCTATGGTGCAGGAACTCGTACTTCTCATACTCCTTTTGCTGAAACTCTAATTAAATGATACAACTGAAAGCTTTGCTCTTGATTATTCAAAAATTTTTTATCTGATTTTATGTATCAATCAGTAAAAAACTGCTAACATACTCTGAAATAATGTAAGCAATGCCAGACATACTGTAGCTTCCTTCCTTCTTTCTGAATCCTGCCTCAGAGACAAATTAGGTCATGAGAATTTTGGCAACATTTTAAGAAACAATAACACTTAGATCAGTTTCTCTGAAATACAGGATTTTTTATCATGAGTGGTATTTTCGTAAGACATCTACTACAGAGCAATTCCAAGAAACAGCTGTATTATACATGCAGTATCACTTTACATTTCGTCTAAACCTTAACGTGACTAAGATGTATTCACTCCTCAAGTTCCAAGTACTGAAATACAGATACAACTGGCACTTAATGTGGTGTTAAGGATAATTTTGATCCTGTAATATTTTATCTTATTTTAAATCATTATTTTTAAAAAAATTTAAGATTTATTTTAAAATTAAAATATTAAAAACCAATTATTATTTTATTTTAAAATCACTGAGCTTTCTAACCTAAATGAATTTAATTGTCTTTTTAAAGTTATGGTGTCAGTACTAACAGAATGTATTCATATATTCATATATGCAACCAAAATACGCATTAACCAGACAAAAATATTCTGTCATGGAGTACATGAATATGATCAGTTGAATCAAAACCACTGCAGAAATGTTCAGCATCTCAGGTTAGTTTTGTGTATGTTCACATGACATTAATGCACAGGTAATTTAAACAAACTGAACAGTGAATGCCTGAGGATGGATATGGAGGACAATACAGGGAAACCACAACCGCTGCTGGTACCAAGTTTGAAACACTGATGACAGCAGCATACTGTTGGCAGAAAAAGCAGAAAATGTTTGATTTTTGGTAGATATCTCCTTGAAACCCGTGCTGAAAGCTCACAGTGATGCTAAGCATAAATAAGACTCTGCTAGTCAGTTGATAGCTCTGAGATGAATGTACAACTAAGTTCATATGAAAGTCAAATGTCTTTCCAAATCAGTATTGCTTAATTCATCACACCCAGCGATGCCAATTAAGAAAACTGTAAATAAACCGGAACAGATGACATTGGGGCCATGATGTTTAGCTGTGACCAGTCCCTGATGCACCAAAAGTGCAATACTGAGAGAAAAATAATCCAAAAGCCAACTGTCTATTTTTGTCACCTTCTCGTACCCTCCTTTTCCAAGCAATTTTATTAAGTTAAGCACAGTTTTCTGGTTGCTTTCCAATAAAGGCATAGTATATGTAACATACCAAAAAGCTAACAACTTATTACTGACTTGCTGGTTATTATCTTAAAGAACACCTTCTAATTCACAGCATTTCGTGCCTTCTCCAGCTTACTACAAACAAACAAGAAACTAACTGAACAGACACAGCAAAGCAAAATTGTGTATTGTGTTTTATCACATTTTACTGAGTATTTTTGATAAAACTATGTTGTCCTCTTTAGGAGAACACTTTAAAAAACTGTTCTTTCTCTTTTTTTTCCTGAGGATGAAGGATAAATATTCAGTACTACTTTTTCAATTGATGAATTTAGGAAATTACTGAAATCAGGGAATTTAAATTTATTTGTTTGCTTGTTTGTTTTTTTCTGGAGAGAAAAATGATGGATGATTACTATTTCCAACCATATTCATCATAAGTTTAATTTCTGGTCATTGAAAGCTTCAAGTGTCACACATACTGTAGCCAATATTGTAACACCACAAGCAAATTCCCATTTGTAAACACTTTATAGCTTGTAACTTCTGAAGTATTTCTAAGCCATTAGCTAGTTACTGTAACAGTGTTTCATTATTGTTTTACCTACCATAAATCAGAGAAAGAAATATTAAGAGGAACTATGTTGATTAACCTGTAGAAACCTCCTCATTTTCGCCAGGATAGAGCATACTACTCACCACTCTGAACCAAAAAATTAAAAAAAAATTAAGTAAGCTGTTACAGGGCCTTTGAATGCTCAGCTGTACACAAAAGAACCATAACCCCTAGGCTGAGCAGCCATGGCTTATGTAAAATGAATTTAAGACTTGCCCAAAAGGGTAGACTCATGATACTGTCAGAAACAAGCCATTTGAAAGATCTGGATAGCAAGACCTAATTAATTCTTGGTGTAGTTCCATTGATATCTATTTGTCTAAAACGTTTTTTTTTCCCGTTCTGTATACAGGAAGGCATTCACAGGACAGCAGTAGTCTGAGAAGTGTAACTGTAGGTGGTCATAGTGCTATTCCTTCTAGCTTCTCAGTTTTCCTCAAACTGCAACTCCTTACAGTTTGAGCTGGACTCTGGCACTGTATTTCTGTTCACTCCATCTTATACATTGTTATCAGCGATAAACAATACATCGTTTCATATAATAATAAATTAACAGCCAAGTTGTATATCTGTTATCAGGAAAAAAAAAAAAAAAGACATTAATTATTTTTTTGTGGGGGTGCGGAATTGGTTTGCTCAGTTTACACCAGCAGACCTGTTTGCCCAGCAAAGAGCAAACCTGCTGACAAGGACAGTATGCTCCAGGACTCCATCCGTTCCTCCTTCCCCAAGAAATAATCCTACTCAAAAAACAACCTCACTGTAAGCAAAGCTTCCCCGTATCTGAAGTAGGATTACAGTCTGTTTTACTGTATCCCAGTGCTCAGTCTGGGGGGGTTTCGTTCTACTTAGCTGAGATAGTGAAATTCTATTACAGTACTGAAAAGCAGGTATAAGGTTGGAAGTACACTCTTAAGGGTAGCAGCAATTATTTTTAAGGAATGCTTTGCTATCGATGAATAAAACAATTTCCGACTCTTGCCAAAAGACAGTGTTTCAGTCCTGTCTCTTAGCTGCTGTTTCTTGGATTATTTAGAACACAATTTCTAGTCAAAGATTTCTCTGAAGTATGATTATAAAGAAAAGTTATTTTAAAAAGAACCTTTACTATTCACCGTAGGTAGTAAAAACACTACTATGCATAGGTATCAACAGAATGTTCACTTAAAAAAAAAGTGCGAAAATAATTTGTGTTTTAAATATGGAGATAAAGTATCAAATTCCTGTCCACTTTATCAAAACTGAACAGAACCATACTTAAAAGCTGAATACTTGGATTTTCCTATGTCTTTATAAAGACACAAAAAAATAGTATTTCAATTAATGTTTTCAGACAGTCCTCTAGGAAAGTAAGGGCATTGTTTCAGCCTAACTCAAAACCCTGTGTTATTTAAGTAACATACACCTATGTACAAAATCAACACACCAAAGGCTAGCCAGCTGAGTTATGTCACGCTTTTGATAAAATGCAACAGTATTATCGGATTCATCAGTAATAACCATGCTGCTGACAAGTTAAAGGCACTTGAGGACACAAAACGTTGTTGCTGCAGCTTGAAGCCAAGTTGCAGTGATATTTCAATGAAATGACTTCTTTCCAGAAGTGACACTTACACCCCTCCTCCAGATTCCCTGGAGACCAAGACTGCTTCGGTCTGCTAGCTTAACAACCACAAAATACTCGATGTGCTATTTTTTCTACGCTGCACCTCCAGATCACATCTTTGTTGAGTAACTGACATTGAAGGCCATACGTTTAACCTACTGCCTTCCTCATCACAGGAGTTTGGATGAAGATGTGCAAAGACGCTTCTCCTAAAAAGCAGGCAGCAGGAAACTGGTCAGAGGAAATTGCTTTACTTACATGACTGTGACACGTTACATGTGTCCAACCAAATTTTTAGGTCTATCTTACCAGATCGAAGCATTGCTTTTACGTTTAAAATTGCTACATTTAAAACTGCAACTATCATCTTTTCTCAGTATTTTCCCCAACAGTTGTTGGGGTCCTGGTAACAGGACTGCAAAAAAAGAGAAATACTGCTGCAGATTTTTAATACACACAGTGAAATACGGCTAGCTCCTGAAATGATTATTCCGAGTAATTTTAAATGGTGACCGATCATACAGCATCCTCTACAACTGCATCAATGATAGGTACCTAAAACTAATTTTTAGAAGTAACAGTGCTTAGTCCGCCTATGAGTTTGAGCAATACTCAGATGATCACTGTGCTTAAGCTGTGTGACATAATGCACAAAGTGGGCTGGTCGCTGCTAGTCTTTTCTTCCTGCTTCAAACACACTTCATTTTGGTCTGTGGATGTTCCACAGAAAACTCACATTCGGCACAATTCTGCTAGTTAGGCCAGTATGACAAGTATACTAGAAAACTGTAACTTTCTCTAGTAATTAAGCTGGTTGGCACATTGTCTTTTGGTCATTTAATTAATCTACTTGTTAAACCAATTTTGGTTTCCAAAGCTTTTAACATTGCGATAGCATCATATTCCAGTTCTCATGCCAGTACTCCACACAACGGTCAAGTGCTCTCCCATTTTAAGAATACAGTTTAATAATAATAAGATTGAAGTTTCTCTTCATCTCTGTGTCTTTTTCAAGTTATAAAACACAAATGAACAAACATGCTGTGAGCTTAACGACCAAATTTTGATTATGAAATACCAAGTAGACCAGTCTGGGGTTATCCCTGTGTCACCTGGGAGTGATTCAGCAATCCTGGCAACATATGCACACCTTCAGAAAACAAACAAACAAACAAAAAACCCCAAACAAAATAAAACAAAACAAAAGGAAAGCCCGTAATTCCTTTACTATCCAAAATGAATTTTTGTCTCCACATTCCAGCTGGCTGGAAAAGCAAGCATACGCGCAAAAAAATAAATTTGATTTCAGAAGAAGCTGAACTGCAGTATCTCTTCATGGTGAAACTGCTCCTCTGCACAAGGAATAGTGTATTTGGGTGTTCCTAACTGGACCTTCATGTCAGGAAATTCCTCATTAATAACCGCTACTAAAATACTAACTACAGAAACATCTCTGTCTTTCTCAAGGCTGTGCTGTAAATGTTATCACTCTGTCCTAAAACATGAAAATACATGACCTCACAATATTGCAATATTGACAGCACATTTTCATAGACAAAACATACTGAAGCAGCCACTGGATTTTTTGAACATTAGCACCATTGTTGGTCGAGTTAGCGGTATATAACACAATACAGGTTTTTCTTTATAGAGTCTCTAGCCTGCACTTCATGACTTCAAAACCAGTGGCATTTCTTGTATACACAGGTGCTGAAAAACAAATGCTTAATTCCACAACAAGTATGTGTTCATTTTAAGACGCCGAGAGACCTGCAATTAAAAAAAAAAACAAATAACTACACATTATTATTATGTTTTTAAAGAGATGTCTCTTTTTCTTAAAGAGTGAAGCTGTTCCCTAAACATCTTTAACTTAATTCCATAAGCAGAAACATCATCACAAGGCAAATATCTCCAGGAAAGTTACAAGCACCTGAAAACTAAAGATATATGCTGGAATATCTCAATTTCCATCTGACACTGAGTGAAGCCTTTAGGAATACTTCCCTACCATGCAGGAGCAACTAGCTCAGTGAGACTCATCCCCGCAGGCTCCCTCCACAGCCACCACAAAGACCAAGATACTCAGAGAAGTGTCTTGGGTTTTAATTAATTTAATTAAAAGACTGGAAGAGCGTTACCTTTCCCCAACATCTACACAAAGGATGTGCAGGGAGATCAGCCTCACCGAGACTGAGGTTCGCCTTTGTGAAAATCCTCTGTGCATTCACGCATTTTGAGTTTAACTGAAGCACTGCATGCAATGTATGGTGCACACCACTTACAACAAAATACAGCCCACTAGACAGGGCTTTTTAGACATGCCTGTACCTTGGGTTTTCAAGAACAGTTATGCAAACAGAATGTTTAGTTTTTAGTGTTTGAGCCTGAGAAAAACATCGCCAGTTTGAAGGAAAATACGATAAAGTTAAAACTCGGGGAAAGACAGCCTGTAAAGTATATAATTTTTCTCTGGTCATTTGAGGATCTATCCTTGGATAAATGTAACTTGTTGAGCACAAAGTTAACATCTCTAAGTGTCGGAACAGAATTAAGTACTGGGCTTATGAAGACCTAACATTTTCATATGGGTGATTATTCGCTGTAACAGTTATCTTGGGCAGTCTACCAGTAACACAAGCCTGACCTGCTAGCCCATGGGGTATCAGAACTCAAGAAAGAGGCATCCATCCTTACTCAAGGGACAGCAGAGGCAGAGGGCTCAGTCCTGCGGGGACCTGCCTGCGTAAGGCTTTTTAGGCGTTCTCCTAAATGCTTCAGCACCTGAAACACGTTACCTGTATCTGAGACACTTTCTGTCTGGAATGGTGGTCTGATGCACATGCCCGAGACTTTTATTTAAACTGGGGATATGGGTAAAAAAAACCCATAAAAAGACAAAACACAACCAGAAACAAAAACTTAAAACAAAAACCCTCCTCATAAATGGCATTTGAAACCCAGCAGTTCTTCTGCTGCCCCACTGAGGAAGCCAGGCAGAACCACAGTGATCATAAAGTTAAATACAAATGGGTTACAGAAAATACAAACCCTAAATCCTGCCCTTTCTCTGGGAATTACACACAGTGCCTCACACTAGAAAACAAACCTGTTGAGCGCCCAGCACGCACCCCCACGGCTTGCTGAGGGCTTCAGCTGGGAACAAACAGCCTCGCTGGGAAAAGTCCTGGCTTTAGCCGTGACTGAGCTCGCTGGGTCCCCAGGTCACACTGTGAAGTCACACAGGGGAAGCCCAAGTGGTTGTCTCAGGTTGCTTCTCCTCCAAGAACTAATTATTTTATACCCTGTGGTGTGAAAATCCATAGCGGTGATACTGAGAACTTGTGTTCTTTAGGGTTAACTAGCTCCTACAGATCTTAAACATAGCTGTGAAATTTCCATCTTTTGCTTATTTTGTTATTAATGGTCTTAAGTAGTGCCCAGACAGACACTGGCATGGCCCTTCCTCCATGCTGCCAGCAAGCCCGGGACATGGGGAGTGAAGTCAATCCGCCTCCTCTCCTGGAGGGATGTGGATTCACGCCCACCCTCCACTTGTGCAACCAGCTATCCCACCGGGCTAGTCCCACCCTCCTGCAAACTGTCGGGTCACTCACACGGAAAATGCCAACATTCACAGTGTCATTTTAAATACGTATGCTATACAGGGAATGAGAGACAAAAATCCAGCTGATTTGACTGCCAAAACTTCTGCTTTACCATGTAATTCTTCATTGCACCCCACGAAAGGAAAGAAATACCAGCTAAAACCAGGAATGTGGTATGAAAAATTCCCTTCACAAACCGGCAGGATTGTAAGCAGCTGGAAACAGTCAGGCACCTGTCATAAAAAACAGTACTATCCAACCTTGCCTGCAATGAACATCTATACATGCATAGATTGCATATAGACACAGATTGGCTTTAAATGTGAGTTATGGGTACGCACATCTTCACTGAAGATGCACATAGTATGGGGAAGGAACCTTTATGAAGTAAAGCAGGTATAAAACCCATCATTTACAGAAATAAGCCAGGTCACATAACACCAACCCAAAACAAAAGGAAGCATTTTCCCAAGCTGCATAACAAAGTGTGTGAGAGTACACCCAACTGTCACGGTCACCTTTGCTCCAGCACAGTCCCACGCTGACCTGAAAGACTAGAGATAAATGTTAGTAGTCACTGGCTGCAGTAACGCGTATTCCACTACACATAAAAAAACTGGTTTCCTCCTCTTAGCAAACACAGGGAGGCTTGCAGGAAGGGACGTACAGATCGATCCAGTTTAGCTCTGTTCATTGAAGAAAATTATCTGAAGTGGAGGAGCGCTGCTGGACAGCCATGTCCTACCTAACACCTCCCAGTCTGTAAAGCTGCTGGAAGTTAGTTTAAGCTCAGGTTAAACCACAGTAGTCCAAATACTATGCAATGTACAGGCTGGTAACAAGAGAAAATAAGAATCAAAAAAAAACCCTGAAGCCTTCTCCCCATCCTAAACTGCTGAATCTATGACAGTCAGAGACATTTTCCCTCTCCACCCTGACTCCAGCACCTCTTTCTATGACACTGTTTCTCTGCTCTCTGATAGAGAAAACCCAACCATTTCTTCAGCCACGTTGGTTAATTACAGAGACCTGGCTGGTCCAAAGTACTGTGCTACCAGGAGGTAATATGAGCTACGAATTGCTGAAGAAAACCAGAACTCAAACAGTGCTCCTCACCATCAGGTAAATAGCTTATATTATGTTGGGGAAGCTGGCAGTGGCAATACAGACTTTTTACGGGAAATTATACAGCTCTTGCTATCTGCTGCTAAGATTCACATCAGTAAGTGGTGGAGAGCTGACATTCTTCCTTCAATCTTAAACGGGGGAAATTTTGACAAAATAAGACCCACTTGTAAAAGTTAGCAGCTGACCTGCCAGATACAAGGTTTACATTCACGTGGTGTTTTGTTAACAGAACGAGGGAAATGCAGCATTTGTTGGGATTTCCTCTGAGCAACAGCCAAGGCACAGAACTTTATAAAGTTCATCTATCTCATAATTTCTTCTTCCTCCTCACTTCCAAGTCTCTGAATCCCTAGAAACAACTCGAGGCTTTTCACTCCCCCGGGACTTCAGCCCATCTCGCAAAAATAACCAGGTTTCTGCAGGCAGAGGGTCCCACGGGAGGGATACCCGTGTTTAGTACAAAAGCTGACAAAACTGAGTGTCAGGTAAAAGCAGATAATTAAGTAGTACTTCATTTAACTGCTTAATCTACCCAAGCAGCCTCAACATAGCAAGGGCTGACAAAAGGAACAGGATGCAGATTTCTGGGACGGTTACATTGGTTCTTTTGCAAATCACTTCAGCAAAGTTTAAACCTGCTAACCTGCATGCTTGATGCCCCTCATGCCCCCAGATTCATGCAAAATGAACAGCTACCACAATTTCTTTTCCTTATGAGTACCGTTCCCCAACGATGCAGTGTACCATCATGTCTTCGCTTCATGACAGCTACTTTCCAGGGTCTGCTTTCTCAAAAAAAGGTCTGTTTTCTCATTCTTTGTGCTTTCTGCTCGCATTGATATTTTGCTAATCAAGATCATGCGCAATAGAGGCTGTTCTTGCTCTCTAAGCGCTCTATTTGTTACCTCTTTAAAATGGATAACAAGACCACCACCTCCTCAAAGCTGCCCACAGTGTACAGAAAGTGCTTCTCACAGCTTGCAAGCAACAAATATCATCCTGGGTTTTTTTTTCTCATTCCTGTCATCCTATTAACCGCTTCATATCAGCACTAAGGTATGAATAAGGACAACATCACAAATATTCATGGACACCTAACACTGTCAAAACAGATAAGCTGGTCAAAGAAAACAATACTGGATTTTTTTGAAGACTTGGTAAGAAGCAGGTTCAAGAGATACTATACAATAAAGTTTCAAGTGCAGGAATATCTAATTCCTACTCAGGTATATTTCATCTGCCCTCTAATTAAATGTTACTACTCCAGCCCTGAAATCCAAGAGAAAGGTGCAGAGTTTGTATAGGAGGATGATAACCAAATGTTTATTTTTTTTCTCTTAGTGGCCCCATCTTGGTGTTATTCCTGCATAGGCTTGCGTTCATGGCATACTGTATATATAGCAAGAATCACATTTAGCGCATCTATTTCAGGTCACTGAATGTCTAGCTACAGCTAAGACTGAATGAAACAACTTGCAATTTCCCAAGTGAAAAGCAGGCCAAAACTCAGTTGTAATTGTGTGAAGAGGTGACAAAATCCTGGGTTTAAATATATGCAATATGAGCCTGGACAAAATGTTTAACTTCTCAGCCTGAGGTAACATTGTCACAATTTTTATCAGCCAGAGCGATGAATTTATACAGCCTTCCAATTATTTTTTTTTAAATCCTCCTTTATGCACAGAACAGCATGCAATTTTAGCATGACAATGATATATGCACACTTGATAACGCACCGTAAAAAAACAGCTCGCATTTTATTGCTTGACTCGGTGTGACCATTGTTAAATCCTTCTCATCCTCAACAGCCCTGAGCTCTATCAGCACCTGCTCCTGTGACGTCTGTGAAACGCTCTGCTTCTGAGTGCGTGGGGAAAGAAAGGCTTTAAAATTGGAAAAAAAGAGTGGTTTTGCCACAAAGCACCAAGGCAAAATTACAAGAGGCAAGGGTACGCTGCTCCACTTTTTTAAGTTGTGCCATAGCTGGCGCAGGAGGAGGAAGATGTGTGTGCCTGCGGGAAGGCTTGAAGCATGTTCAAAACTCCAGTTCTGGGGTACTCTTTGCCAGCACCTGCAGAGCTCTCCTCTGATGGCAAGGGATGCTGTTGAGACCCATCTGCAAGGAACCGACAGAGGTGTTCCCTTCACCCACCAGCAGCTGCAGAAACCGCACCTGGAGCCTGGGAGGAGGTTTATTTCGAGTGGCCTTCAAAGGTGAGAGGAGGAGAGTGGAAGATGGCAAGGCAGCCTAGCACTGACAGCAGGGGAGGTAAAGGCAAATGGTCCATCTAGTACAGCTCTGAGTCACCTCAACCCTCACAATTTAAGAAAAAGAAAATTGCAATGCAGGGCAGAAAGTTCAAAATACATCTGCAAAGCGTATTTTAAAACTGCTTGTTGGTCTCAAAACTATCTTGTAACCAACACTTCACCTCAGAGATGAAAATGTTTTGCACAGGCAACCCTCCCCCCTACGCTTTTTAGGCTGTTGCTTTTGGCTGAGGCCACTGTTACCACAGGAAATAAAAATTATATTGCTCAGGAAGGAAGCTAATGAGTTTCCCCTCCCCCAAATGCCATTAGACACTTCCTGAATAAAGGAGAAGCACATTAATATAAAGAACGGCGGTATGCAAGCAACCAGAAGCTGAGCCTGCTGTATGATTAAAGCTACATAGAGTTTCTGGATGGAGAAGGACTACCAGGTCAGCTACTCTAACGCACCGCCACCATTACCCTGGCTCATGATGTCTGTGCCAGGGTGTTTTGTCCATTCTGCTTTTAAATGACTCAAAAGCAGTGATGCTTCCATCACTTCCTCTGGGAGAACACGCCAGGCGACAGAACAACTCCTTGTAAGGCATGTTTTCCATGCACTTACTTGTGAGTTACTCCGTTCATCTGTTTTACGGTTTTGAATTTAGGGCCGCATGATAAAACCCCAGATCTGGGCTTTTATTGTTTGGTTTGGTTTGTGGATTTTGGATGTTCTTTAGACTGAGGGATTTCCCAATCTGGGAAATATCCACAGGCTGAAAAATAAACAAAATACCAAACAGCAAATTTATGGAGGTTCAGTGACTGACACTACTGTGTTATTAAAGTTCAGCATTATTCAGCTTTAAAAAATGCAGTAACTTTTTCAGTGAGCAGAACGTAAATATTTTTGCATCGACCTATGTTAAAGAAATTATATTAAGGCTTAAGTAAAAATCGTCAAGTTTTCCATGTAGCTAATCTGTGTAACGCATTTTGGACTCTCATTACTTTAACTCATTCTTGCTGTGTTGTTGTTATTTTAAAATCGAGTTACTGTAGGTAATTTAAGGGGTGATTCTGCAAAAATGTAAGCAAGTGCCATTTGAAGGAAATAAAAATACAAAAAAGTGAAGTTTTGCACCTGTTCAGAATCTTCAGAGGAAGAAGCCTTCCCTGTAGAGGAGTATCCTTTCATTAATAGTTTGACCACAAACACATAAAATATGAGTTTATAGCTACTCAGCATGTGTTGGGCTTTTTTGACTACCTCAGTGTGACCACCAGTGAAACCTGTGGGTGTGTTTCCAGGATAAATGCCCATGTGTTGTATGGCATTTCATGTCATCTACAATGACCTCTTGGTAGGGACAATGGCACTGTGTCCTGTCTTATCATCTTTCCAGTATTTTCAAGACAGTACCTTCACAATCCACTTTTTCTGCTTACTCTGTTTTCACCTCTTCTTTTTTTTCTCTTCAATAAATTGCTTCTTTCCTTGCCTTCTTTACATTCCTCTCAATTCCTCGATTCTCTTCTGATTTAGTTTAGTTGCTAAGATATAATATGATGCTAAAAAAATTAACCACATTTTTGAGCTTAACTCTTACAGGCAAAAATGAATGGGGAATAAAAGTGCCCCTAGTGGTACGCTCTCTGGGCCATAAGCACAGCAGCACATAGTCCTCATCAGAAAAAATTAGATAAAGTTAATGAGGAAAGAGCAACTGCTCGCCACTGCTTCTCCCAGTATTTGTATTCTGTAACTTCTGCATCTACAGACTGGCTTAGAATTATTTTACATGCCGAGACTTAATTTCAACACCACCTAAAATGTAGAAAACAAAATAATTAAGAGCTTAACTTACATAATTTTAATTTTACACATCCTCTTCCTAGTGTTACAATACATGCATTATTTTATTGTACTTATACTACAAAATGGGACCATTTCATAATCACGCTAAGACATTTTAGAGTGCATTTCACGCTGGGATCTTAACATTTCACCAGTAGCTGAGACACTTGGCTTTTCGTCTTCCAGGGAAATTAAGACACGGCAATATGCCAACATGACACAGTGCCTGTTGAGTCTCCAGATTTAATTACAGGATCTTATTTTTTAATGAGAAATCACATGAGTCCCTACACTGTGTTTAAAACAACAAAAATGTGTCACTTACTCTGTATTGATGAAATTCCTTTGCTACTCATTGCAGATAAAACGCTTTACTAGTGATGCTAGTGTACAACATTTAAGAGAAAAAAAGAAAACCTTTCTTTCCGGTTTGTTCACCTGTTCAAGAAGTACAGCTATTACTTCCAGACGAAACTAGCAGCCTTTGACTACAACAATGCTGAACACACCTCCAAAAGTGTTTTGAACAGCAAAACAAGTTTAAATTATTGAAGATAATTCCTCCATGAGGTAGGAAGACAAGCTGGACTGAGGCCAGCACTACTAGTCAGTTTTAACCAGGTTTTGTTCACCGTGACCCCACCTAAGCTGGAGCCCTGCAGACCAGAATGCCTTCAGACACTGCAGTGTGGACAGGAACAATCAATAACTCACCACCAGCGAAATAAAAAATACATACATGCATAAAGACTTTCACATCCTTTACTCTCCATAAATGAAATGTTAGTGAGTGATTCCATTTCAGCACTTAATTCCACAGAAAAGCAGAATAACTCTGCAAGGAATTAACACTAAATTAACCAAAAACTGTCTTATTTTTTCCGCAAAACTGATTGCTTTTCTTATGTTTGCAACACTCAAAACATGATATACTGTAACGTTATGCACATATACATCTGGCTGAGCATGTTTTTTCACACTCCTCATAAAGCCTGTCATTAATCACCTGCCAAAGATCTAGCAGTTTGCAGCCTCTTACATAACAGAGCCTCTGCATCTGTGGTTTCTGATACCAGCATATTGTCCTTAAAGCAGTGTAAACTGCAAATACACAGAACATTTCCCCGCTACTTTTCTCCTCAGTTGTAGCTAAGCAAAACAAAACCTAAACATCACACAAACTCCCAAATCATTACCCACTCCTCAACAACCATCTTTTCTTCCTTTAAAAGCCAACAAACATTACCTCAAACCATGAATATATACTAAATCATTCAATTTGTCCGGCTGGGTGTGGGTTTTTCTGATAACATGTTGCAAAGCCAGAAAAAGGGACTGAAGATCAGCCCAAGATTAGCAAGGTATTCAAGTAGCACGGGCATCTTAAAACTACCGTATCCCCCAGGGGACAGCCCTTTCCACCTGCCCTGCAGGTGATGCTCTGAGCCTGCCAGCCCCAGTCCCAAGCACTCAGTTCTCTGCTGCAGTGAGCAAACACAAACTGTAGAGCCAAAACATAAACTCTGCATCTCCAGATACAGATAAATTACAATTTATTTTAAAGATGAGCATCAAAGACAGCAAGAAAACTTTATTTTGATCTTTTTGTTATTTTGATCTTTTTTTTTCCTCTCTTGCTAGAAAAGACTTCCTAATGATGAAATAATGAAGCAGTAATTACTCTCACACCCTTATATTATCTTTCATTTCAAGTGCCCTGTCAGGCTTTTTGTTCAGAAAATTGCTCCAGTATGCTATAAAAAAACAGAACTGCTTCAAAATCCATTCGAATTCAGTAATATTTTTCATTTTTGGTGTATTGTACTGACACTATCACTTAATATCCATATGAAGAGCAAGTTTCTTTTCACCTGGAGATCCCCAAAGCGCTGGGCACAGTAATCGGTTTATCTTTAAGATATTCAACATCTTTGAATTTAAGATGCGAATATTCAAAAATGCCTCCCACACCAAACCTAAAGATAGTAATGTTTCATTCCCATTGTATATTTTGAAATCCAGAGCTGGCAGTTCTGGATTTCTGAATTTCTGAGTGCACTGTTTTTACTTCAGAAGATAGAAAAGACTGCACAATGACTTCATCACAGCTCAGAAAATATTTTTAACCATTATTTAAGATTATGTTCATTTCCCCCTCATACTTTTTACTCCATCTCAGGGGGAGACCCACCTCTTCTGTAGCACTTTAACTGCTATGTAAGGCATAAACAGAGCATTTATGTAGCACTAAATCACTGTTTGAGGTTCATATGACACAATAAAAACCTTTTGAACTGAATTTCCAGAACTAAGACATCTAACAGTCCTGAAAAATTGAGCCAAACTGAGGTTAACTACTGCAGTTAAGACTTTAAATAACACAACTGAAACAGAAAATCCTAATATTTAAAACAAATATATGCTGTTTTTACAGGGTTGTTCTAAATCCGTTACAATACTGTGAGGCAGTGGCACGTAATGGTTATGACTACTGCAGGTTTATAGCAATGGCTATTATAACAATAGATATCCGAGGTTTAAGAAACCAAACAAAAAACCCACCCCAAAAGTATCATCAAAGTGAAATTAAAGGCTTTCCTGACGTGTTTTCAGAAACAGTAAACCAAGCTTCCTTGAGAAGTCACCACATAATTACATGGCATCTAACAGCTACAACCTCTCACATCCATTATGTATTTAAATAAATAACCATTTCTTTGCTGTAGTAATAACAATGAGGAGCATCTTAACATAAATCAGCAGCCTGTACTTGAAAAAAAGAAAACAAAAAAAAGTAGACCATGCAGGATATAAGCTCTCTGGGGACGGAGGAGGCCTTGTGTGTTAACTGTCAACTCCTTCCCTCAGCAGCAGGAAAGGAAGTGTTAAGGGTGGGACATCACTTACGCGTCTTATTAAAAAATGCTACAGATCACAGTGACAACAACAAAAGAACACCCTATACCATGGGCAGAAACAAATCTCCTTTATGCAGCAGGGAGAAAAATGAAAGCCCTCTAATTACTGTATTGCTGGCTGACACATGAGGAGAGAGTGGAGTAAATGCACTCACCGTGTAAATACACGTGTGTAAGGCTGGACTTTTGGTACAGCCTGGTAACAAAGCGGGCTGGGGGTGGGGAATCCCTTAAGATAAAATTCTTCCAAAGAAACAGAGCAACTTTTAAAAGTTAAAACCTTCCGACCATTTGAGGGAATAGAGTGCACTTACGGCCATCCACAGTGCTTACCTCTGTGCCAGCTAAATCTCACTTAATGGGATTTAAGTCAATTTCATTCAACATTAAGTTATGTTGAAAAACGAACTTCTTTCTCTAAAATTATTTATGACTTAGAAGTCACTCAGTTACTGAGGTCGCAGGTCCTATGCGACGCACCTGACAGCAGAGAATAACCAATCCTCCACGTCATTTGTTTTCACTGAAGTAGGTAAATGAAGTTAGAGGTTAGGAGGTAACTTTAGGAAGATCCAAAGAGCAGCTCTGCATTGTCTTAGAGAAACATTTTTGGTTCAGCAGCTTCGCATCTTGGTGTAACTTTTCTTCTAGTTTTAACAAATGTTAATCTGCCTGTGACAGACCTCCACAGGCCCCCAAGCAGCAGTTCTTGCCTGTGGTGGTTTCGTAGCAAGTTCAGAGAGATTTCCTTTCAGAACAGGCTCCTGGGTTTCAAGACAGCTTTAAAGATCATATTCATTTCAAAGACATTCGCTTGAAATCTTTGTTCCGGGAAAGAATAAAATCTCTGTACCATTTATCTTTACACCATCAAAGGCACCTTCAGTTGGATAGGCTGACAACCGTGGCCGTTCCTAGGTTTGAGCACCACCAACGCTTAAGGGTTCTTTCTGCAGAATCAATGAGGACTTGAAGGTCTTTGTGAGCATTAAAAGACTGCACATCCCACAGAATCTTCTCCAGATTTTTGTTCAAGAAACTTGGAAGTAACCTCATTTGAGAGGATTAAGGGATAAACTTCAAGAATTATGATGAAAAGACAGAAGAACGAAGCAGGATTTTACCAAAACCTGGCTCTGATTGATCATCACACTACAGATACCTGTTCTCTTCTTCTGGGAGAAGCAGTCAGCTAACCCACAATTCAACTGAGACTCACAGAAGAATAAATGAACACGTTGCTCTTCAGCCGACTTCAGTGGAGGCAGTCAGCACTGAAGTCATGCTCAATTTTTACCAATTTCCATACAAGAAAATTAGGGTGAAACATGCATAGCGACATATAATTCGCATAGTGAAGTATCTCAAGGTGATTGCCGCTACCTCAAAAAGAGGGCATAAAGAACTAGCAAAGATGACAACATCGCCAGTGCACAATGACAACTGCAATCCCATGAACCTCTACAACACTCTTAAGAACGTGGGTTCTTGCTAGGTCTAGTCCAATGCCTCTGCTCACAGCAGAACTGACTACAGCAGGACTGGGTCCAGCCAGGTTTTGACCACCTCCCAGAATGGAGGCTCCACAGTCTCACTGGGGAACCTGTTCTAGTGGCCGACTACCACCACAGCAAAAGATTTTTTTTGTGATGCCTACACGGAGTTTCCTGTATTTCAGTTTGTGTCCACGTATATTAACTCATCTCAATTAGCAAGATCTTGGATTAATTTGTGATTAACATTCAAGTTACAATAGATACGCATTAAAATGAACTAAGCACTGTACAATGACTTCAAAATAGTTTCGAAAAGGTATCTCCACTCACCATGTGGTAACACTTAAAAAATTTAATCAATTCTACATGATTGACTTTCATCTTATGCAGAAGAATAAATGCTAGTAAAAGAAACTCGTAAATGCTAGTAAAAATAGTACTTCAAGAGTTTCCCTGGGTAATAGGTACAATTCAAGCACAGTTTTTGAAAAGTCATGATTTTTCACCAAACTTTCAATAGAAATATACCAAATAGACCCATGAGCACAAAGCATGCCTGTTGGCCTCACAGAGACATTCCAGGGCTGCTTGTCCAGCTCAGAAAGCTGAATCCAAGCTCGAAAACAGAGGTGAGGCCACTTGTTTACAAAAGATTATTTTACTGTTGCATCCTAAAGAGCCTGTTCTTTCATTATTTCTTTTTCAAAGGAATTCATTGGTACTCCACTCACCACACACTCTGAAAACAACCAAGGTGATCGGGGCTCGAAGGCTGAACAGTGGGATGTTTCAATGACCAGGAGGTACCTGGCCCTGTCATCAGAAAAAACTGAAGAATTCAGTTTTTTCCTGTACACTTTTGCTTCAAGCAAAGCCAGAAGGCAGTAGTACAGCGTGTGTGTCAGGTAGCCTGTCATTTTGCAAGCCATGCATGTATCAGCACTCAAGTATGACACATGCATGACTGTAGAGCCACCACACCTGGGGTTGAGTAAATCCCTAGAAAATACTACACAAGCTCATAGTCCAGATTTTTCAATGTTTACAGATATTCTGCATTAACATATCCCAATGACAGCAATTCTAATCAGACCGATACAATCATGAAGTGACCAAGGCTAATCAGATAAAACTAGCTTGGTTTAAGCCAACCTGTATGTCACTTCGGACACTCTCTTAGCTAGAGAGGTAATTAATGTACCCCAGAAACACTTCTATCTACTGCTAAGGTGTGCCTATTGCTATGGATGCAAGCTATTAGCTAGTGTCCATTCGTTGTAGTTACTTAAAAAAAAAACCAAACCAAACCCAAAACTTAACTGAAGGAAGAACAATAGCTCAAGTTAAATAATTAATTAAGTAAATAAATACTAACACATCCATTGTTAAGAAGAATCTTACCAAGCAAAGTTCCAATTCAACAATGTTATGATATGATATGACAATCTAAACACAGAAGAAAGAAATGAGCCAGTAACTAAAAACATTTTCCAGAAAAGGATTGTGGAGAGATGAAGATTACATAAGCTTCTAAGTAAGATGGAATAGAAAGTTCTTAACCAATTCTAAAGAGAGGAAGGTAGGAAGAACTCCTGTAGGTGTAAAACACAAAGGACAAAGAAAAATGTAAGTGTGCCCAAGATTATTACATCATCAGTAGTGTCTTTTCTTCATTATTAAGCTTAATTTAGCAGTTTAATTTAAAGACAAGTTCAAACTTTAACTGAACAGGTATGAAGTTGCAAAGCAAGTGCTAAAAACGCAATTAGAAAACATTATTCTTAGATTATTTTAAAAATGAGCTTCCAGTTATCACCTACTACACTTACTCTTCCAAGCCTGCAAAGTACGTGAAACACGTGAATCCCTGATAAATAACCGAAATGAGGGCTTTTAGTGATGCTGAAACTTAAGTTACAACAAACTCCTCACAGCTTAGGTACTGTGCTAATTGCTGTATAGGAACAAGTACAAAAATCAAAGACAGAATCCACAAGATACTCTTCTCACTTGAACAAGCATTACCTTGTTCAAGCCAAATCTGCAATTCACATCTTTATCAATCAAATAAATTTTAAAAAAAGAAACTGAAATCATACAACCCTTGACAATATCTGAAGAACCTTCATAATGCTACAGAATACTCAAGAAAATATTGGGGTTTGTGCCAAGGACTCTTGTACAATGACACTCTGCAGAGTCATGCTTGTATATGTGATGTACACTTTCTGTAGCTGTAGAAATGAGGGATCTTTAACAAAACTGAATTAGATGGAAGTCTTCTGAAATACAGAAAAGCAGCTCTCCACCTCTAAACTGATATATAAAATTACTATTCTACTCCCACCAAATGAGGTCACTTGCAGTGTTATACTTAATCTATTTTACAGCTATGTAAGAAAATACTTAATTTAATCACCATTCTATACATGTACAGAAATCTTATTAACAACAATGGGAATTTCACATCTACACATCTACAGGAAGAAATATATCAATTGAATCAAAAGGATTTGGGACAATGTCTTGTGTTACTTTTTTTTTTTTTTTTCCTTTTACACAGTATCTGTGCATGCTCCTTTTCAAAGGCTGTGGAAACAATTCATAGGTTTCGATAGGTCTCAGTCGATGAGCAAAGATTAAAAATAAATACGGTTCATTAGGACTTTTGAAATTAAAAGCCCAGGCTCACACTGTGCTTTAAGGCAACTGCAGTACCCGAAGCTGCTTGAACTTACCTGTTGTATTGAAAAAATTGATTAGAGGAGCACAGACTTGGAAAAATATTATTTATTTTCAAGTTGAATGATAATCAGCGCTAAAGAAGTGCCAATACTTAATCAGTTCCTCTTAATATTGGGCCCTTCCAATCTAGCTGTCCACTTCAGCCACAATAAAAGGAGGCCATCAGGCAAACAATTTCAGGTTTTCTAGGATTTAACCTTCTGATGCAAGATAAGCATTTCCCTTGTATTGGCAGCCCTAATGGCCGAAAACAAAGACCATTATGGTGATGATTCTGATCGACAGAATTTCTCATGGAGACGGTACATTTCTCATCAACCAGTGCCTTACAGGAAATTTACAAGGATAACTGTGGTTCTCCAGCACAGGCAGGATTTTTAAAAGAGCTTAAAGAAAGGCATGCACACAAACCACGTCTACGTTCTGGTAGTCCACTGAGGAGGAGAAAGCAGGGACTTGATGATCCTTATGGGTCCCTTCCAACTTGTGATATTCTATGATTCTATGTGGTTATTTGGTGAACTCAAGATTTTTCACAGTATAGTTCTTTCACAAAATCATAATGCAATTTAGAAACAGGTTTTGAGCATTCTAATAAGGCATAATTTTTTGTTGGCGCATGAGTTTTTATGAAAATCAAATAATGCTGCTTTTTCAATTGCTCTTAAATCAGATTTCTAAAATATCAAAACATTTCTGCTTCCACTTCGATATTCACAATAGTGAGGTACACCTGTAAGGCTACCAGGTGAGTGCAGCCAGAAAGGGTTAACATTTATTTTAATGTTCAGATGTGGCTGCATTATTTTATTAACCAAAACAAAACATTGACCTAATCGCTGCTGAATAAAAAAGCTCCTGCCCATCATTTCTGGCCTCAAAAATACAAAACAACATGTTGTCATGGAAACCAATCTATCCCAAAGGTATGCTACATTTTGCTAGGTGCAAATTATACTAGTATCCCTATTTCCCTTAATCGTAGAGACAAATTCTTTGCCATGTCCCGCATCACGCTAAGCACGGCTGCTGTTCTACAAAACTAAAACCAGCCTGATTTTTTAAACAAATTACTATGTGATGTTAAGAAATACATTCACAATATGAGTTTTGCTAATACCTGAAGTTACAGAATCTTCAAGCAAATATGAAAATGAATGGCGAATCACAGAAGACGGCACAGAACACCAAAGAACTGAGTATCGCAAAATGTATTTTGAGAAGAATCTTGAGTGTTCATGCTAGCCTTTGGCTAATCTTCTGACACTTTCAAATGGATAAATCATTCCAATTAATTTGTGGACCTAAATGATGTGTATTTACTACTGACTATTATGCATTTGGTACACTAAGTTCAAAACCTTAATAAAACAAAAGTTGAAGAGCTTTAATAGCAGTCTTATTTCTATAGAGAAAGTTCCCTGTTCACAGGATGTTCACAGGAATTCTATGTTAAAGGCTGTATTTCATTAAGACTTCATTGCACAAGCACAAAATTTAATGACACCTTCATGGTACTTCCAGTCAAATTTAAAATGGGCTGTTGTTCTGGTTTAACCCCAGACAGCAACTAAGTACCATGCAGCAGCTTGCTCACTCCACTGCCATGGGATAGGAAGGAGAACGTAAGAAAGGTAAAACCCATGGGCTGAAATAAGAACAGTTTAATAACCGAAATAAAGTAAAAGTAATAATAACAACATCATCAATAACAACAATAATTGTAATGAAGAGGAGAGGGACAGAGGCCTACAACTCAAGGGGAAAAAAACCAAGTGATGCACAGCACAGCTGCTCACCACCCGCTGACCCATGCCCAGCCAGCCCCGCAGCAGCAACTGGCAGCTCCCGGCCAGCTGATAGATCGGTTTATATTCTGAACAGGACATTCTATGGTCTGGGAATACCCCTTTGGCTAGCTGGGGCCACCTGTCCTGGCTGTGTCCCCTCCCAGCTCCTTGCGCACCTCCTCGCTGGCGCAGCACGGGAATCCTGAACGGTCCCTGGCTCGGGGTGGGCACTGCTTAGCCACAGCTGGAACATCAGCGTGTTACCAACATTATTCTCACACCAGATCCAAAACACAGCACGGTGGCAGCTGCTAGGAAGAAAATCAACAGTACCTCAACCAAAACCAGGACAACGCTCAAAATCGCCCTCTAAATTAGGTGTCAAGTTTAAAACTTATGTCAGGTCATGAGAACTACTTCTAAGGCAAGAAAAAAATAACAATTTATGGAAGTTGTTCACTAGACATAGACACTCCGTAAAATTTTTTTTTTACATAACTGTAACTATCAAAATGAATAATGATAATGGTGGATTTCTGTTCCACAGTTTCCTCCCTTTCTTACAGACACTCAAGAAACCTCAAATGACGTTGTAAATGTAATGACATATTTTGTGGAACTGGTTTAACTTTTTCTTTAAATAATAGTTTAGATGCTCTGTGAGAACATGTACAGAAATATAATTTCAAATATATTTAAAGATGAAAACCTGACACGGTCTGCTGTTGAAAGCTGACTTTTGTGAGACTAATAAAAATTTTAAACTGTAGGATATATCATTCCCAAGTAAACTACAATGCTTCAAAGGTAACAAATTAAAAACCTGACCCTTCAAACATTCTGCAATTTTGTAAGCCTGTCTTGGAACAACTTAAAACTGGAAAAAGTTTTACTCAAGATTTCTGCTGGGTTTTCCGAAGTCTGTGAAGTTCACTTATGGGAATGTCTATCCTAGGACTTGAGAGGCATACTAAAACCAATGGAACATGATGCGTTTGTTGTTGCTGAGCACACAGACTGGATGTTCTTTGGGTGGTATCTAAACAAATGACATCTCTTTCTCCCCCCCCCCCCCCCCCCAATCCTTCATCTGTTTCTCTTTCATGGCTATTAAAATAACTTACTTAGTACTGTGGAAAACACCGCTTCAACTCAGGACTTCCTAGTAGTTATAAATTACTCTAACCCTTTGTAAAAGGAATAGATAGATAACCTCACCTATTTTTTCTGTATTTATGCAGCCACAATCTGAGACATGCAAAACCATTAATCACGTATGGATAATCTATTTCTTTATTAATAACAAGACTTGAACAATCAGCACACAGAACTTGTTACAGAGATAAGAGTCTACAACTTGCTGATATTTAAGCTTCTACATGCACCTCACTGGCCCAGCCATAACAGGTTCTTGGGAGAATATACAATAGTCTTATCAATTTTATACTACTGCCAAAAAAATCCCAGCATCATTGTTTGTGCAACAATATTCAATACTCTTGACAACTCCATGTCAAGTATTGTAAAGTAACTTCTACAGAGTTAACATTAACAGTGACTGAAAAACTGTGCCATTTCCCTATAAACTCAGGGTAAGTGGTGAACGAAAGAAAATTAGAGTAAGAAGAGAAGCAAATTATCTGGAGCAAAGGAGTACTGATGGCACTTAGAAACATTGTATTTCCTCTAATGTTATCCTTATTTTTAATTAAATGGTTGAAACATCTCGTCTCATATTTATTTTTCTGTCTTCTGCATTCAACTCCATCTGCATTTTCAGCTTTCTTCCTAGCTGGTTTGTGCTGCACTTTTTTGTTCCAGGCTAACTGTATTTCCACACCACACCGTGCCTGCTAAATTGGAAGAGTACAGAAAATCTTTCACCACTTCACAGAAGTGGAACAGGAAATTTTCAAGCATCCCTGATCAATACTACTTGCCTGCATGCAATACCGAGTAGTATTTCCTTAAGCTGCTAACAGAACTTCGGAATAGGCAGTATTACTTAGACAAAGTAACACACAGGCAATTCAGTGCCACCTAAACTAAGGCAGAATTAAAGTTGTTCAGAAAGTCACAGAATCATGGAATGGTTGAGGTTGGAAGGAACATCTGGTGATTACCCAGTCCAACTCTGGGGCTCACAGCAGGGTCAATGAGAGCAGGCTGCGCAGGTCCATGTCCAGATGGGTTTTGAATATCTCCATGGATGGTCTCTACAGCCCCTCTCAGCAACCTTATCTACCTTATCACCCTTACAGTGAGGTCTTTCTTATGTTTACAAAGAATTTCCTGTATTTCAGTTCACACTTCTTGCCTCTTGTTCTTTCACCGGGTACCACTGAGAAGAGTATTGATCCATCTGCTTTAGTCCCATCAGCTACGGGACAAGATCCCCTTAAGCCGCCTCTTCTCCAGACAGACCTGTCCCAGCACCCTCAGCCACTCCTTGTACAACAGATGCTTCAAGCCCTTATTAACCACCCTCGTAGCTAGCCCACTGCTGGACTGACTCCAGTAAGTGCTTTTCTTGTACTGGGGAAATCCAGAACTGGACACAGCACACCAGGTATGCCTCACCAGGGCTGAGCAGAGAAGGAGGATAACCTTCCTCAGCCTGCTGGCTACATCTCCCTGGCTGCAGTTGGCTGCCTTCACTGCAAAGGCACACTGCTGGCTTATGGTCAGCTTGGTGTCCACCAGGATCCCCAGGTCCTTTTTGCAAAGCTGCCTCCCAGCTAGCTGGTCCCCAGCCTGTACTGGTGCCTGGGCTAATTCCTCTTCAACCATTAGGACTTTTCATTTCCCTTGGTTGATCTCCACCACATTCCTAAAGGCCCATTTCTCCAGTCTGTCAAAGTTTCTCTGAATGCAACACAACCTTCTGGTGTATCAACCACTCCTACTGCTTTTGTATCATCTAACACTTGCTGAGTTGCTGAGGGTTCACTCTGTCCCACCATCCCGATGACCGAAGAAGATGCGTACGCAACTTCATCAGCTTCCCAGAAATGGAGGTGAGGCTGACTGGCCTGTAGTTCCCTGGATCCTCCTTACTGTTCTTCCCATAGACAGGAGAGGCATTTTCTTTCTTCTTGTCCTCAGGAACCCACCATGATTCCCATGGCCTTTCTGAAGAGTGGCTTGCAATGAGATTGGCCAGCTCACTCTGTGTTTGTGGGTGCACGCCATCAGGTCACACAGACTTCCAGATATCTAGTTTATCTAATGTTCCCTAACTCGATCCTTCTCCTCCAAGGACACGTCTTTGTTGCTTCAGACCTTCCCATGGCCATCAGGGGCTGAAGACTCCTGAAGGCAAGTCATACCAGTAAAGACCAGGGTGAAGGCGGCATTCAGTATCTCGGCCATTTCCTTGTCCTTTGCCATCGGAGCCCCTGCTCAAATCCAGCAGTGGGCTTACCTTTTCCAGTCTTCTTTCTGCTGCTGATACCCCTTGCAGAAGCCTTTGCTGTTGCCCTTTGTTCCCTAGATTTCACTTCAGCACACGAAGTGTTTCATTTGAAAGCAGCCATATCACGTTTGCTATTTAGCAGTTTGAAAGCAACAAAGATTGAACTCCTACTTCTCCCTGCACACAGCAGGCTTTCACGATGAATTAAATTACCACACTAATTGGTACTTTCCTTAGAAACAAGATGAGGGAGGGGTACTGCTGCAAATACTGCACGCTCTTGTGCACCACCTCAGAAGCTCTAGAGTGCCTGAAGAGGACAAAGCAATCAGAAAACAAATCATTGCTTAGTGGAGAACAAAGGCGGTTGACATCAGGACTTTCGCCTGGCTCTTCGTCTGCCAGAAGAAGAGGTAGAAGATGTATTTGAACTACTTTTCTCCACATCTGTTTTAACCTTGTCACTTTCATTTTTTTCTGATTCAAGTAGTTAATCATTCTACTCAATATTCCAAAGTATTTTAAGCATTCCTGGTCTTCAGGTGACTTTCCCCTGAAGTCCTGTTATAGTTTGTGCTGATAATGGGCCTCATAACAAGACAGTCTGGGTCACTTACAGAAGGCTTAGGTATTTTTGCAGAAAGCTGTGATGCTCCCTACAACCTGGATGTCCCAATACTTAAATATGTTTTTAATAAGTTGTTTCCCATGCCTGGGAAAGCAGGGGGGTGGAAGAGGGAGAAAGTGCAAGGGACCCATGGAGATAACACAAGGGATGGCAGTCTATTACGCTTCACAGCAGGGCTTTCTGCTCTTTCACTGGCTGCTAGCTTACGAATGGCAGGCCATTTCTGACCATTTTGTAAAAACCTGAGCTGCAATTATTTAGACTGCAACTGCTGCATCTTTTTTTGGGGGGGGGTGTCCTCTACTTCAACACAACTAGAGTATCTTAAAAATTTCTGATCATCTGTGGTTTCCAGTGATCAGTTACGTATGTTTCTTATTGCCCTCATAAAACTCTTCTGTATGCTGAAACCTTCACCCATGAAAAAATGTGGCATCTTTAGAAAGTTTGTATCTTTGCACTCCAAGGGGAAGCGTTTTTATCCGTGCCATACAACCTTGCATATTTATTGGCTTGAGGCTTGATCTATTTGAATCAGAATTCAAATTGTCCAAATGTTCAAAGTGGCTTAATTTCAAAATGTGTAACAGCCAACTGAACTGAACAAGAGACTTAAACACGGGGTGGGGCACCTAGACCAACAATAACTGCCAGGTTTAAATAATTCTTAGTGCACTTATCACCTTCCTAGCATGTTGCTACTGCCAGCATTCAGAAAAGGTTAGTTCTGAAGAATTTGAAACAGTAAAAATTGTTGGTGCTGCAGATTTGCACTGTAATCTATTTAGGTTTGTAATAAAAGTAGATTTCTGTGGGACAAGCAGAACATTGGACTGTACAGAACAGCACTGCAAGAGTGCAGGTTAAAAACGGATGGATTTGGGAAGCAGAGGTAAGAAATATATGTATGATAACACGAAAAGGGGAACCAGTCAAGAAACCAAAAAGAGGGACCAAAACGCACATTTCTCAAATGTAAGCTGCAAACCATTTTCTTTTCAATCAGTCTCATGGAAGCATTTATGAGCTAGCCCAGCAGAGTCAGCAGGCACAAACAGCAAAATATTGTGAAGACATGAAGTTAAATTCATTCATGCTACTCCTAGACAGTTTATTTTCTTTGACTGTGATAGTCACCAGAAATAATTGAAAACACTTTATGGCATTAAGTTGAAACTTCACTGTTTTGCAGAAGTATTGACCCTAAATCTTCTTGCACCTTCATCCAACAAAGAGAACAAAAGACGTTTAAAACCAAAATCCAGCACCTAAACCTCTTCTTGTCAGGGGCTTTGTGGGTTTTTTCCCACACTGGTAGAGTAACAGCTGCTGCTGAATATTTTTAAACACAAGAGGATTTCTTTTAGCGTTGCTGGACAACATGGCCAAAATTTAAAGTGACAATAAATTAAAGTTTGTTATTGTCATAATGGCAGCATAATGTGTTTCAATGGTACTTGGAGACTATGTCTTCTGAAGTTAAAATTAATTACACCTGTGCTGTCTATCACCCATTTATTTCAAAATTACCACCTCTGGTGAGGTTCAAAAAAATCCAAGTTGATCTCACCTATAAAGTCTGTATTTTTAAATTAAGGTATTGCCTCGAGACAAAGCATGATGAAAATAACATCATCACCTAAAGCAACAGAACATGCAGCAGCAACTGACACATTTTTCAGCACACCATGTTACAGCACTTTGCTTTACAACCACTGTTTTAGGTTTATTTCCGTAATAAATGATTACTTACAAGATTTATAATTCTGTTTCAAGATAAATATGGTAGGAATAGTTCCCTTCACAAGTGACTACAAGATTGCATCAACAAGCAGGTCCCTGCTGATATTTTTAACCACTTAGGTCTTGATGTTCTGATATCCAAGGTGATTTCACATCAAACTCAGCAAGTACCTTTTTTCAACATGATCTCAGAGTAAACCGAGTCAGCCTGATTTCACCAGCTAGACAGCAGAGCAAGGGAGACAAGCAGGATCTAATACACTTAGTACAGATGCAGAAATACCTGACTGTTGCTCACGCAAACAGCATTCAGATGCTGTCACTTAAGCTGTCACTTAAGCTCCCTCTAAATTTCCATGGATTTAAATTGGAGGAAAAATTCTCCAGCTTTGCTTCTACCTAAATGCAAGATTTTGACAAATACATATACTTCCAAGGCTCTAAAAAATCCCTCTGCTCCAAGTTGAATAAAACAGCTGTACTTCTACAGGAGTACAGGAGAAAATTTCATGGTTACAATCCTACAGACCCACAACAGGCTGAAATTTTTGCTAAAATGTGCTACTTAAGTAGATGGAACATCACTGATCTTGTTATAACAAGGAATCTTTAATGAAACCAAGGTATCCCAGTACTTTTGGCAGCCTTTGCCAAAGTTCAGATGTCCACAAATAGCTACCTTGAGTTGCTGAAATGGTTGAGTGTTTTAATAATAGCATTATTTTACATTTTTCTCATCAAGTTGAACGTAAGAATCAAAACTGTGTAGAACACTGGTAAAGAACATCATATCTAAAATGGAATAATTTAGAGAGCTGGAGATTGTAAGTGATGACAGCAAGAAATACTAATGCAAATTATCTGCAGCAATCTCAATTAGGACTTGTTATTCTGATATCAAACCTTACTTTATGATTGTGTGCACACATTTTCATTTAATCCAACCATGCTTTATGCTGTATACCTTTACACTTATATAGCCAAAACAAAATAATCTGAAAATTTACATGACTTCATATACATATATATTTATAAACACACACCTCTCACTCATATAGACACAGTTCAGTATAATATTACGCTTTACTTCTAGGAGCATACACTACACTGAAAACTGGTAACAACTGGCTGTGAAGTGTTCAGAGGCAGAATTTTAGCACTGTAGTTGTTTTTAATGTGTAAGATAAAATGTAAGGAAGTCAAAGATGAAGGACTGGTTCAAAGACAGCAAAGAAAAAGACAGGAGAGCTCTCTAAGATATGATTCCCCAAAACTTCTTTAGCAAGCTTATCCAAAGTAAGAAGAATTGCAGATTTGTGTGGAAACAAAGAACGATGCCTGACAAAAACACCATTTATCCTGCTGCTGAGTGGCTCTCCTGTGCAGGCTATCCCAGGGCTGAGGACAGATAGCCCCTTCAAGGTCTACTGCTCCAAACTCTCGCTGCTGCCCAGTCGAGTTTTCCTGACAAGCACATCACGTAAAATCCCTCAATATCAGGCAGGTTAGCCCAGAAACAGTAGTTTGGTCAGTGTGAGGCAGCCTGAGAGAATAGGAGAGCATGCGGCACACTAAAAGTAATACCTTCAAGGTATTACACAGAAGGAAATCATAATAAAATTAATTAGGGCCAGGGATGGGGAAAGAATATGCCCTTTTTTTCTCTCTGTGTCTGCAGTGCAAAGTGGACGTACAATTTAGTCACTTGAATTCAGCAGACAGCTCAGACAGCTCCCACATAAATCTTCCTTGAAGGAACAGAGTCATGGATCTTCACGTATTACACAGAAACAGTGATCGATGAGAACTGATATACCAGCTCCTTCTTCAGGACTGCTTTTCTTTAGGCTACATGTAGCAACAAAGATAATATTTAATTTGACCAAAGAGTTATAAAAATTATCCTGTGTCTGCACTGTATCTATCCAGTGATACACCCCCTTACTCATACTTGCTTTATAAGCAGCCTGTCTTGCCTTTCCTGTAAAGAAAATACAGTAAAATAAAGAAACGCAATATCCAGTTGTATCTTTTCCTAGGTTAGAATGTTACTAAGTCCAAACTATATTTCATGAACGGCCCACATTTAATTTATTTATTTTTAAGGAAATAAATCCTAACTACTTCCTTTTCCTTCCATAAATTCTATACAGCTTGAAACCATGTCCCCAGTTTCTTTCAATTATTTTTCTTCTTATTCTTAAAATCTATAAAATTGTTGATTCTAGCAATGCTTGCAGTGCTAGTAGTGTTATTGGTAGTGAGAAGAAATATCCCCGTTTTAAGATTCCTATAATATCACAAAGTAATTTAGTTTGGAAGAGACCTCTGGAGGTCATCTACTTCAACCTTCTGCTCAAACCAGTCTGACTACAGCCGGGACTCTGGGAAACCTGTGCCGGTGTCTTATCACAGCTGTAAAAAGATTTTCCTTCTCTTCACCTAGTATTTTGTACGTTCCAGTAAGACCTTATTTAAGTCAATTCATCTAGCAGAAATGATTTTTCAAATAATTTTCACATTTCATTTTCACTATTTATACTACCTGAAAGTATATGAAGCATAGTCTGTGTACTGCATTTATGTTTTTGGTTTTTTTCTTTTTCAATTAGAAGAGGAAATTGATCTATTGTACTAGAACCTTAAACTTGGTGAATACATCGAGTTTAAATTTAAGTTTAAGTTAAGAATAAGTTTAAGTTGACAGGTAAGTGTATGAGCAAAGAGCGCAGAGTCAGCTGTGTACAATGAAGAATCTGGGAACCGTCATATAAACTCCTGGTAAAAAATGAATGAAATGCAGAAAAACAATTCCCTCTGTTTATTCAATATTACTCAGTTTTTAAGAAAAAACCAGCTACTTCCGACTGCTAAACTAAAGACTACAAAAAGTTGAGTGCTTTTTTTCTTTGCTATTTGCTGTCCTTTTAAAAAGCCCTATGCAACTTCCAATGCTGTAGCTAAAATGTTTAAAAAACTGACATGAAAACATAAACAAGGAAAAAGCCGTTCAGTAGTCCTGCTACACCCCAAATCAAAGTGTCTGAAAAGAGCACAGGAGCTAGCTCAGCGGTTTCAGCAACTGCAAAGTGTGCTGGAGGCACCACCACCGCTGACTGGGCACCTGATGGTGTCGTAGGTACCACCCAGGCACAAGAGCCTTCAGGGCAGGATGCCCTTCCTGAAAATACAGTATCTTCCACACTCTGTGCATCTCAGTCTCAAATTCAGCTGCAGAATAAGCAGCAGAATTATGTTTAAGATCATTCTGATTTATTTTTTTTAATATTCCCTAAATGCCATTTGAATAAAATACCAAACTTACTAATCCACAACGGTAGGGGACGGACAGTTTCAGACTGCAAAATATAACAAACCCATCCATATATTTCAAGTTTTTCATGAAACTAACAGAAGGCTTCAACTGCACTGATTCCATCCAAGGTATATCTAAGTTGAACTTAAAATCTAATTTAACTGGAAAGAAAACAGCTAGGTAAAAACATCTATTAAGATTTACAGCTCCAAATCAAACAATTAATAAATAAGATTTCTTAAGGAAACTTACTGTTGAACCAAAGTATCTTATTTTCTTTTACAAAACCTAAAGAAATAAAATTTCTGGGTATTGTATGTTTGTGTAAGTTAAGAACAAAAGCTATCCAGAAAAAACAAATGCACACAAAAATCTCCAGTGGTTATGCTCCCAAGAAGCCTGAATTCTCTGCAATGATTCCTCTTGTCCTACCATATGCCAATTTTTGGCAGCTGTTCCCCAACAATTATTGTCAGTGCAGCTGATCTGACACTGGGATCTTGCTAGCCATTACACCTCCTACAATCTGCAAGCATTAAGCGGAATTTTCTTTTTACCATCTTCAAAGGCACATTTATGTTTTTTTAGTTTTTACATCTTTAAACGAAAGGAACTGATTAAATGGCTCCAACATGAAAATTTATTGTAAAGAGCTTCCAAACCTAATCTTACTAGTTTTGTTTAAGGACTTAAGATTACAAAAGAACAGGACTGTAAGAATTCAGTACAAATTCCTTGCAAATTCTGGCCTCACAGACATAAGTGCAAGTTTCAATGTCAGCCTGGCAAAGACTTCATCTCTTGATTTTGTGCTAAAATCCATCTAGAGTGAAAATCTTGTAGTTGGACACTATAAAACAGGTTAGAGTTGAATATGAACATGTAGACAGATGGACAGATGTCAGAAGCTTCAAATGTTACCATTTTTGTAAAATTAAGAAATTAATTACATATGGCACTTTTCTTTTGTTCTGATCTGTAAATATTAGGCAAAACTGAATTAAAATTCACAATAATAAACTTTTTTCTGGCAATAGATCTACATATGTAATTATTAATGTCATACTATTCAGATTCCCCTAGTACATAAAATGAAATATTTTATGAATAACATGAACAACTCATGCTTTAAAGGATAACATTTACCGAGACGCTTAGGAGTTGTCCACGAGTTCTAAAGGAGAAGAACGTGGCAATTTTAGAAAAAGAAAAATTTACATTCTAACAGGATCTTCACTGCAATCTGCCACCAGAACCTTTCACTGCATTGCTGTCTTTGTCACACAGGACAGTGGTGCCCCGCTCCCCAAAGCTGAAGAGTAGCAGTAAGTCGCTGTGAAGAACTGCTGCTGATTCAGTGACCCTGTAGAGAGAAAGCCCTAAGCACTGCCTCTGTCAGAATTACAATCTCTTTTATTCACTACACCTCACAAAAATTTAAGTTGTAACTCAGAAAGTTTTCCAAGTAACAAAAATTAAAGAAGGTTAAATAATTGTCACAACTCTTCCTACCCAAGCCTGCCTAACAAGGTCAAGCCCATGTCAGGTCCATCAGAGATAACCTGCACAAACCCTTTATTTGAAAACTTGAAAACACAAGGAAACTGGAAGTCAGAACAGGCAGCACAGAACAGGCAGAAGTGGGAAGTGACATATTATTTCCCACTATGAAAAGCACTGTCTGCATATGAAGAAATATAAACAGGAAAATCAGCGGAACTTTTGCATTGTGGTTTACAGTGCACGTGCATAAACATGGTCTAAAGCTTGTTTCTGTGAATACATGGGCTCATACTGCATTTATGGACATCATGTTCTTATAGGAGTGCACCAGTAAAATTCGGCAGTTTCATGAAGTTGAAAAATCTCAGTAGCGAAGAGAAGGAGCGGAGTGCCACTGGTGGGGAAACAGATGGATAGGAGGACCCTCAAAGGGATTAAGTTTAACAAGTGTAAACTCAAGATGAATAGCACACCTACAAGATGTGCTTTTTTAAGGAATCAAATTTATCAATCTCTAGCAAGATAAATACATAGTAACAAAGAATGATTACGAGATCATGAAAGCCAACATAAATGCAAAATTTTAATTAATTTTGGTAATCATAGGAAAACACTGCTAATTCAGAAGCCATTGGTGAGATCCCACTTGGGTCACTGAAAACTCTGACCATTCAGTCTAAATAAAATTAATATGAGCTGGAACAGAACTGGAGAAAAACAGGTATGACAACTGCAAGGTGGGAAAAGGTTTGGCTGTTAAGTGGTAGTGGGGATCTAATTAGGCTTATACGGCCATTTACTGAACATGACTATTTTCATAATGTACATTAGGAATACTGGTGGAACCAATTTAAGATGCTGCATGTTCAGATGGAGTATATTCTGTTTACTTTGACATCTTTTGAAGAAAAACATCTGTGTAAAATGAAACTAAAATTAACATTAAAAGTCTTCCACATGGAGCCTCTTTTCTGGTAGTGGGTTGACAACAGGTTCACCCAAACAGTATTACAAAATCAGCAATTAAAATGAAATGAAATAAAATCATACTAACAGAAAGGTTTGTACTGGCTCCCATACTTTCGCAGTAAAGTGTAAAATGAGTGATTCTATCTCCTCCGTATCTGCCACTTCCCTAAAACGTTGGAAAAAATGTTAAAGGTGTTCATGCCTGTGTTCATATACTGCACTATTTTGTAACAGTCTTGTGCAATATGGTCATAGGCTCTTATGATCAAAATAACGCCAAATAAATTCCTAGCAAACAGAACGGCAAATATTGTTATACTTCCTTTGACTTTGATCAGGCTACACTGAGCTACCCTGGTTGAAGAAGAACTTTTCCAAAACATTAATGTTAAATCATGGTTCCAGTAGTGCAGAACAGAGAAGAAACAAAAGACTGAGAGACAAAAAATAAGGTAAGGTTTTCTTTGCAAATTACAGCCTAAGCACTTTTTCTTGCAAGTTAGCATTGAAATTAGATTGCTTCCCTCAGTGCTTACCTATAACATATATATAATGCTAATGATGTATGTTCTTTCATATTTAAGACTAGTAAAAATTCAAAGCGCCTTTAGAGGCGGTAACAGACACAGACCATTTTACAGGAGCACAAAAAAGACAGAGCAAGTTTGGGGGAAAAAGTTCACAGGGCAGAACAACGGCAACACAAGGTGCTGAGAGGGAACCCCAGAAGTCCCAGCCCCGCACCCAACCCTTATTATCACACTCCCTCTGAAACTGTAGGTTGAGTGCACAACGCAAGTATCTTTAGGCTAAGAACTGGAAGATGCCAATCTCCTGGCTTCATTGTTCAAGGAAGTGTCGTTACATCTTTGTATTTACGTAACGCACACAAATCCTCTCCTACTTAATTTTGAACACTCGTGATGTAACAAACATGTACAGTCACGTACAGATTTTTCAGATCTACATCTGTGTACATTCAGTTGCTAAAGGCATACAGCATATTAATTGCATCAAGGTGTTGCAGAGGGGCACGGGTCATGAGATGTGCCTACTGCCCTGGCGAGCAGCCCACCAGAGGCAAATGCATAAAAGCTGGCTGATGCCCGCTGAAGTAGAATGCAACAAAATATGGACTGGATTGAGTGATCAGAAACACTTGAAACTTTAGACTGAAACTCCTTGCTTATTGTCATGACCCGCAGCAGGCCTGTATGTAGGACAGCTGATTATTTTTCATCCCTGAAAACCTCTGCTCGGTTGCAAGGACCCAAGCGAACAAATCATACTTGAACAAAACTGGGGAGGAAAAAAAAAAAAAAAAAAAAAAAGGCAATCATGTTCAACAATAGAGAGGAATTTATCTTGACGTCACATTTCATCCACAACGCTAAAAGATGGCATCTGGTCATTTTAGGATGATTGCTCATGGTGCAGGTCAGTAGAAGCTATTTTAGAACAAAAGGATTTCTAGTTGTGTAATAAAGGTACATAGAAAAGTGGAAAATTCCACTTCAGAGAACAGGAGTCACTTAAGAACTGTGAGGTTCCAAAAGCCAGAGAATGTCCTTGAATTTCAATATAAATCTATGATGTTATTTTCTAATTTAAAAAAAAAAAAAAAAAAAAAAAAAAAGAAGTAACAGCTAATGCTGGAAATCCCATGAACAAACTGATTCTACATTAAATGTATTTTACATATTATCAGAAAATAAAGTCTAATTAAATAGTTACTTCTTTCTCGAAGATGAGACACAAAACACAAAATTATGTCTACTTCTGCTATTTTAAGAAAAAAATATCAGAATTACTGTACAATGTATGAATGATTAGCAACAGCAAAAATCCCTGCTGTAAAATCCTGGTGAACTAATGTATTTAAGCACGTTCTACAGTCAAATTTCCCATAAATGATCAACCGTAATCAAGCACTTTTTCTTTCTCGCCTTCACTCACAAGGCACCACCTCACCTCTGCTCTCAAACAGACTTACTCTTGAATACGCTGCCTGCAGTTACTTTAAATATTACACTGTAATTATGCAAAGGGTCCGTGCATTAATATTGCCTTTAAAAAAAAAAAAAAAAACACAACAAAAATTTCCTTCCCCTGACTAGAAATCTCTTTCTTTTCCATTCAAAGCAAGCTGCTAGTGCAAAATATAGAGCAGTATTTTTAAATGCAAAAATATGAATGTTTTCATAGAAAAACGAAATGATCAGACACTTCTTCAGACAGTGAAGAAAAATGTGGTGCAGTGCTGCATTATGTCAATGAATGAATTTGATCAGAAAATACCGTACTTTATCTTTATAAAAAGTAAGTTTTAAGAGATATCAACTGTTGGCGCAAACCATCAGTGAAGGGTTTAAATGAAAAATTGTATCACAGTAAAACTAGAAAATTTATTTTCTACAGTGAACGTTAAAAATGAATTTTACACTAAAATTAGGTGGCCGTACTCCAGTATCAGAACCTTTCCGTGCTTTCTGTTAGCTGAGGCTCTCCACAGAAGAGCATCCTGTTGTGTGTACACAGGCAGACTTGAACTCTGAGCATATTCAAAACCTCAAACCATTAATAATTTAATAGGCTAAGCCACCACCATTATCAAGCAACTGCACGTAGAGTCTTTAGGAAATTAACCTCCTCCTTCACCACTCACAATCCAAACAATTACTCCTCCAGTGTACAAACACCAAAATTACTGTCGCTTAAAAAAACCCAAACTCTGTAACATGTAATATTTGAAATCTAGCTCACTGTGTAATTATTTCCCATAACAAATACACTCTTTGGAACAACTGTTTAGAGTCCTTCCCAGAAAACATAATCCCAAGCTAAAGCTGGTTCTGTATTAAATATGAATGATCCAAACCCCACTTGATGTTATCATACGGGTACGTACAAGGAAGCTGGAAGGATGAAAATTTGTAACAGCCGTATCAGAAATGTTGATTTTGAAAGAAGGGAAATGTGCTTCCCGTATGCAGGTTACAGGCAGTGCTACTGTCAGATGTCAAGCTAACATTTGCACTCAAACTCATCATGCTGAAACTCTGTACTGGCTTTTTCTTCCCTTGAAGGAGAAAGGAAAAGAGAGCTCCTGAGAGCACATGCTGCTGCCACTGACAGACCTCTGAGGTATCCCTCGCCCCACATTCTGCACCATTTCTTACTGTACACACCATATGCCAGCCAGAAATCGCAGTTTTCCAGTATTTTCAAGAGAAAGCATCTTCCCAATTATAATTCTTGAGAAACCTGAAAGCTCTGAAAAGGCTTATTAAGCAAGTGAACAAAACTATTTATATTGCTTACTTAGTGTAAATCTGTCAGAATAGAAACTAACCACAAAGTAACTTCATTGCAGAAACTTCGTATTTGATTTCCATATTTTTCTACAGAATTCATAGAGAGATGCCACTTCTATGCATGTTATAAAACATTGTACGATAGGCAGGTTAGAAGCTATTTATTAGAAAAGATCAGAATTAATTTTTTAGGATTTTGACATTTTAACAGGACTTGATATGGCGTGACCATGAAATATTTGAATGAAATAAAATCTAATAGCATGGGAAAAACAAAAATAAATGTGTATCTTGAAATTAAACAGGCATATTCTTCCACCACAATGGTTTTTCAGAATTAAATTACTCCTCCACTTTTAAAAACTATTTCCGTAGTAAAAGTAATGTAAATTGACAGCAATGGTGGGGAATACTAGCATGTAATTAAACAACATTCTCCTTTAAAATTTGCTTCAATAAAACTATACATACAATTATCATAAATTTGATTTTACTATCAAATAAGCCCTCATATGTAAGACACCAATAATAGAAATAAAACCAAATACACTATTCCAATCTGATGTTGAACTCCATATTTATTATTTGATCTTATATATATATTCAATTGTTTTGTACCTCTTTTTCAAATGAAACAGACCGTTCTCATGAGTGAGAGCTCGCTGTACTATAAAAGAATATCTGGTAATTCAAACCTACAACACTGAGAGTCTGAAAACAGTACACTTTCACACAAATAAACTACAATGATCATAACCCAACTAACTTAACTGTTACAAAACAAGTGCAGTTATACATCTTGAAGTAGGTCCTGCTTCCACAGTACACAAAGCTAGCATGCACCCACTTTTAGATAACATTAACAGAATGCCTGTTGAGTGGATTCAGCTTTTTTAAAGAATTTTAAGTTTGAATAATCGAAGTACAAAACGTACGTGCCCTCCAGTGTATCTGTTAATTTTTTTAGGTGCCATACTCCAAGATCTTTTTAAAAAAAAATCTCTTCAGTACTGAAAAATTAATCGAGCAGCAAAGTACTTGTGACATTGTCTTAGAAATGTGGTTGAAAGACTATAGCCAAAAAAAATACTTGTCAAGTATTGGATGCCTGATAATGCATCTGAGGGATATGACGATGGTATGATACAGGACTATGATGAGGAGAGATGCAGCTGGCTGGAGATAAAAGAAACGACAGCCCGTGTACAGTGACAGAGGGTCAAGCAGCAAGTACGAAGAATATGGAAAAGGAGAAATAACTCCTTCTGTAAAAAGAGAGAAAACAGAAGAAGAGGAAAGAAGAGACACATCTGTTAAAGTAACATTTTCTTTGCTTATAACTGAGCAGTGCTGTTTCAAAAGCTGGATCAAGACACAGAGAATCCTTCAAAATACAGACTATAGGACAAAAAGCTTACATCTCTGTGATCATAAAAACCCAGTATTTAGCCAGATGTTAGTCTTTTGCTGCACACCAGTCAATGCTGCTGGGGAAACAGAATGGACATGAGAACGTTCTAGAACCTATCCTGTCTCTAAAGGCGACAAAAAATTTGAAAGCAAGCTGAAGGCAGAGGTGAGGAAAGTTGATCGTGGCATTGTACTTCATTCTGGTTTTCCAATGTTGAATGTTTGCCTCATCTCTGAAGTACGAGACTTAAATATAACTTTCTAATATTTTTATACCAACCATTCCGGATGATGCTATTATCTCCCAAAATGTCAAACCTCTTGGCATCTGGAACTCTAACTTTCAGACTTTAAATGGCAAAGCATCCTAGAGCCTAAATGTACATGGTGAGAAATCTTTTCCTTTTATCAGTTCTACTTTCATAATTTTTAAATTTTATTCATTAGGTCTTTTGTTGTGAATAGCCTTGAAAATAATTATAGTTTTAATAGAAAAACACTGATTATTGCATTGTGCCACTCCCATAAAGCCACAGCCTCTCGCAACCAAATCCATTCATTATAATTCACGATGAACTTAATGCTCGTCCCACCTCTAAGCTCACAAATTTAAACCCTCTGAACCCGAAGGACTGGTGCTATGCCTTATCAGTAACCACTCAGTAGGTGAAAACACTCTAGTAACCAAGATTAGATCTTTGATTTTAACCACTTACTCTTGATTTTTCAAAAAGTTTATTAGTTATGAAACAGATAACACTGTTTCACATAGTTACTACTTCTGCAAAGAAAGCAGTCGTCTTGATCTCCAAACCGAAATACAGGAATAGGACAGTTTTGGGAAAAGCACGAGTTGAGAAAGGAAATAAAACTACCTGTGTAAATGTTTAGAATGATTCAGTCTGTGGATACAGGCACTCACATACATGAAAACCTTTGATCATAAAGGGTTTACCAGTCTCACTGGAGCATAACAATATCCAACAGCCGGAGGTTAAAGTTATATTGTTAGAACTGAGAAGTATTCAACGCTAAATGCCATTGTCTACAAGTCAGGATTATTAAACTCTAAACTCACTCACCAGGAAAGGTCATGGGCTTAGTACTGGCTGGCAGCTGTTAAGGTGAAACCATGGCTTTTTTAAAAAGTTGGGCTCTTTTCCACTTTGAGAAAAAAAAATGAGCTTGTGTGCGCTGGAGCCTGATTTCCTCTGCTTCTTTCCTTCTTTTGCCCCAGGGAGGACTGCGTTGCCCTCAATGTGCTTGCAACACCTGTAAGCCTGCACAGTGGCACCAGTCATAACACAGTATCATCCTTAATGGCTTCTGTTGGTTGCCTTTCAGAGCCCAGGAGCAATTAAGAACACAAGCTGGGCTCACGCTTTTTGTCCTTCCCTTGTCACTGAGGCAGGAGAGGCTGGGTGTGACAAGAACTGATGACCACTGCTCTGAAGTAACACCAGCTTTTGACCCAGCAGAAGGGGTGAGTGACACTTCATGGTCTGAGACAGCCAGGAAGGCAGACTGACACCTTTAGTCTTCCCTTCTGCTTTTAATTTTACCTTCATCGATGTTCTGGATCACAGTTACACATCAACACACAGTACAGAGGTCCCCACCGAACCACCTGGAATGGCCCAGATCCCCTTCCCTACTGTTATAGTTCGTTATGACAGCTAAGTATTTTACTGGTTAATCCTAATTTTTAAACAATGCAATATTTCTCAGTTTAGCTTTCCCAACACTCCTAATTAGTTTGCAGTCTGTTTTTAGTAAACTTAAATTGTTTTTATTAGTTTCCTACTTTTGCCCACATAATCTTCAAAATCCATTCTCATGCTTCTACTTTTCCCTTGAACAGTTCTTGCTGAAATTGACTTTCTTTACCATTTACCTCATGAAAATTTGTCATATTTCTATATGTTTTTGTTTGAAGAACATTTTACACTTTACTGGTTAAGCGTCCCATCTTACCTTTTACTTTTAAGAAACTGCTGGTGTTCTCCCAAATAACATCCACACCATGTCTCTAGTTTTTGGGGTTTTTTTCCTTTTACCTTTTAAACTCAGGGTCCTTCTGACTATCTATGTCATGTTGTTTAAATCACTTCCTCTAAAGCTTAGTCTCCTTCTGTGTCGCCTTTTGGTTCTGTACCTCCCCCTAGGATGCTGAATTTAATTACACTGCAATTACTATTAAATTGGTGGCTCAGCCATTCCACCTTAAATTAACTTCAGTTCACTATTTAATATTAAATTTAGAATAATGCTGGCTTTCCAACTAACTGTTCTGAAGAAGTTCTTTCAAGTGCTAAAAAGCCTACCAAAAGTTTTGTGCTAGTCACCTACTTTAATTCTAACTGAAGTCCTGCGTTATTACATTAATTCAGACAAGACTGCACACTCTTCAGCTCTTCCTCCTGGTAAATCAGTATCCTTTTTTCCGATTTATGTCTGATTATGCAGCATATTTAGTTTCTTTCAGTTGGGGATGAAAAACCGAAAACTAGTGGCTTTAAATCCACCAGCTAACAACGTCTGTAAAGAAGTAAGTAAAACTTGAATAAAATAAGCATTGCTTGCACTATACAAGTGATTTCAACTCCTTTCACTTCCACACAGAAATGCACACCACAACTGGAAATATGGCCAAAATCCTGTATACACTGGCAATCTTTGCCTCATTAATAAATTTCAGCCTCCTTTAAGGCTTTTTTAATTTGCAATGACATCCTGTGCTTACTGTTACCTATTGTTCATTGTTTGCACTTTAATAGCATACTCAACCAAATCAGAATTTTACTATGGGAGACATCATATAAACAAAAAGCAAGAGAGATTTCTTACCACAAATAATTTACAGCTTAAATAGAGACAAGAAATCTGAGAAAAGGACAATTATGCCCAATGTACAGATCACGAACTGAGGCAGAGAAATCAAACTATCTTCAAACAGAAATTCTTCGTCAAAAGTTCGGCATTTTCCTCAATTCTCCCCACTCTGCACCTATGTGGATATATACATTTTTACCTACAAGAATATCCTTTTTTTTCTGGAGTGGAAGTGAAGGAATAAAATGAAGTAACTGGAAGTCTTCCCTCTATCTCCGTCTTTTGTGTACTGAATGGTTTAATGCTCCATAATAACTTGTCATAAAAAAGGAGTCAAACTGGATTGCCTGTGTGCAGGAAGTTACGCATGTTTATCTCCTCTGTTAAACAAGAACAGTTTTTTGTGGTATTTCTACAACATTTTGCTAATATGCTGATTTTACATAGAAAAAATGAAGTGCCATAAAAAAATTACACATAATCATCACACAGAATACAGGTATGCATGATACCTTGATGCAAGTAATTGATACGTCTCTCACCAGCAGTTTATTGATGGAAAAAGAGTTCACCAACATACACAAGAACAGAAAATGATGCATAGCAACAGCTGAGTACCCTCCTTTATGGCTTGTAACATTTACTATTTTGCCATAGAACTTAATGAAACTCTTATACCCAGACTACTTGGAAAGACCAGAGACAACTTTCACTGCCTTTTTTTTACTGTCTAAATTTATTTCTGCACTCTTTGATTAAATACGTGTTAGAAATGCAATTGTACTTTGTGTTCTTTATTCTGTATGCTGCATGACAAATACATGTACTGTAATATACGAAATCCATATATTGTTGATTCTTAAAGGCCTGATCGTGCATTACAAAGGGAATTGGTCACATACACATCAAAGGCACCGATTTTGAAACTGGAAACGATTGTATCGCTGGCAATGCCAAGAATACCTTCACAGAGGACTTTACATATTTTTGTGTAACGCAGGTATCCCAGAAGGAATGTGAATCATCAGTAACTCAACGCAGATGTACCTCCCGATGAACTAACTACTGTAAAAGAAACAACAATATGAATTCTCCGAAGTAGAATTCTACTTCAGTCTTGCAAAGCTGGTACTGTTAGACTGCACACTGCATTTAATATATATCTGCATATTTATATAAGATAACCTCTTTGATATCCCCATCTCTTTGCTCTAAAAATATTCATAAATACAAGCTTTTACACATGCATATACACCATTACGTAGAGATTTTCATCTCTGCCCCTACAGTCAGGTTAACTGCTGCCTTATCTAAAGACTGAGAAGTACAATTCAGTCCTACTAATGTAACTGAAATGTTGCTGCTCCACTGTTTTTTTCTGTTGTAGAATGGTAATTAGAGGAATACATAGGAGTTTATTTCCCTCTCCAGTGTAGCAAGAGAAGGTAGGTCTTCCCTTTGCAGAGGAAAGAGGTATCTAGAAATGGCCACAGAAGTAGGAAAATCTGAGAATGTCTCATCTGAAATACAGTGATAATATGATTTTACCTGAGATCTATCATTTAGTTTATTCAGTGGACCATACTTTTATATTAGACTGCTGACACTGTTTTTCACTTGACTACTTAGTTCTCAGACATGGCAAGCCTTAAGCTGTGCATGTTGTTGGATGCTCACAAAGGACCAGGGAAGCATCCTACTTATTCTTTACAACCTCTAGAAAGATGTGCCCACCTTTAAAGTTCAACAGAAAGCACAGAATCTATTGCAATTGTTTGTCTGCTCCTTCACAGTTTAGGAAAAAAGGGAGTAAAAAGCTCAATTTCCATCTACTGCTTAGTTCATAGGTCTCCAGCTGAGTATTTAGAAACCACACATAAGTTCTGCTTGGGATTCTTTCGCTGTTCTGAACACGTCAGGCTTGGCACCACTTATGACAGGATGATTTTCTAAATACTGAGGTCCCTTTGACCTCGAGGAGGACACAGAACTGACTGCAGCAGGCTGGCTAGTGCAACTGTGCACAGGGAGTCATGAGAAAAGAGAAAACAAAATAAAAACATACGTTCAAATCTCCCTTCCTGAAGAAGGTAAATTGCTTTTCTTGAGATCTTCTGTTCAGTGTGAAATTACCATCAAAGAGGATATGGAAGTTATCACTTAGATGTAGTAATATTTTTGCAGACACAACTATCTGCTAGCTGAATCTCTGGGAGAGAATTTACTTTCAGGTTGTATCATAGTTAACTGAAGAGGTTAAAGCTACACTAAAACAATTTTATTTTTTTTAATGATACAGAAGTTAGGATTTTTCTGTTATTACTGTGTTGCTACTCTACTCAGACAAGGTCTTCCAGATCTACATAGAGAGGGATAAGAAAAACATTTTTTAAAGCTGCTGAGTGGAAAATATTTTCTTCTTTGTTTATTCTTTTTTTTCCTGTGCTGTACATGAGGATGAACATCCAGGGTATTAAAATAACTCAATCATTGTTTTAGAAAACAAACATGTACACCCTAGGGGAATAATCCTTCCTGAATTTCTTCCTTAGATCTATCCAGATCCAGTCCTGAGAACTCTGTTTCTCCTACAGATGAGAGAGAGGAGGAGATGCACATGCTCTTGCTTCTTCGCATTTAGGTTTGGTATTTTTTTAAATTTTTCTTTGATCTTTGGACTTGCCTGAGGAGGAATTTCACTGCTTAAAAAAATACTCTTTTCCAACTTCTCCTCTTAAGTAAGGAGTATTAGTCTTCCCATCAATATCCTTGCTGGAAAGTAAGGACAAATCTAACCAGATTTAAGGTTTTCCGGCACTTATGACACAGCAAAGTTTTGGACACGCTGCAGTTGTGTTTGAAGGGCGATGGCCGAGGTTGACTGGGGGTTTGTTTGCGTTCTTGGGAGACACAGGATCACCTCACTCCCTTTGTGTGGAAGTGGTATAAAAGTGGCAGGCAAAGTCTCAGAGGACAAAAGGACAGTTTGTTCCTCTAGAGTAAGACTGGTTGAACTGATTTATAATCAGGGCACTTGCAGCTGCAAAGAATGAACTGAAAGAAGACTGCTGAATTCAAATGCAATAAACTTCAGAAAAAAACCTCTAATACACTAAATAGTAACTTTGTATTCTGTAATAGCATTGTTAATGATGCTAACAAGACTTTCTCTGAGAAGTCTGAAAATACTTAACAGTATTAAAACCAGAAAAGTGGTTAAATCACAAACAGAAATTAATCTAAAATTCCAAACCAATTTTTCTACCATATCTGAAGCACATACCACACAGCAGTGAATTGGTAAGCAAGTTCCTAACACAAACAGCATATTAAGTAACAGCTAGAATTGTTCAAACTCAAGTTACATTAAGTACAACAATATTTTCAAAGTCATCTCCACTTGGGTTTGTGTCATTCTCTCAACCCCTTCTCCACGAAGCTGCCTACTTCCACCCCTGCAATTTAAGCTTTCATTGCACTGTTACCTCATTTGCAAAACCATTGTTTGGATTATTAAAGACACTACTGATCAAACCTCTACTTCTAGAAATTTTTTTGTTTGGGAATTCAGTATTTTTTCAAAAAATATACTGATATAATGGGGTATGTCCTTGAGTCCTCTGATTTATTGTAAACCAACTTACTGGCACATACATCTTCCACGCACCATCTTTGGTCATAAGGCTTATTCATTCTCCAGCCTAAGGAGCTGCAATATTAATGTCTAAAAATCTCTCTCCTGGGGTTGCCAGCTTTTTCTGCACATCTTATCCCGCCCCACCCCACCCCACCCCCGTCCATCTATTACCTATGAAGTTATCAGTTGCAAGGTCTGAATGTTTGCAACGTTTGCAAGTAAAGAAGCTACATATATCCAGGAAAATCCATCTTTTTCTGCCTAAATGGAAAAACAGTATGCACTCTCCTGGTTTAAATATTAAGAGCTATTTCATGTCCAAAGGTTTTGCCTTATTACTGCCTGACCGTACCTAAATCATTCTTTACTATAATCAGTTTTTCTCTGTTGTTTATACATCTGACCTACATCCGACATATCTTAATAGTTAAAGAAAGACTTTGCGGGCAGGGAATAGCTCAGATGTGAAAAAAACCTAACTAAAATAACTTTTAATAATAAAATTGCCCACACATCACTACAGAATAACCTTGAGGTTGTTCTAACATTTCTGGCAACTAAATCTGACCTTGCTAGCCCTGTAATTGGGAGATATCAAGATAACATACATGAGTGCGCAAGTCATGGTGCATCTCAGAACAAATGCTGGAATTGATGCTGGTATCAAATTTCTCAGATGTAATTAAATCTTCTTTCAGCTTGAGTAGAAAAAAAGGAAAAATTTACTAAATTAAACCAGATATGCTTTTTTAAAAAAATTATCTGCCAGTTTATAAGTACAAAGGAAAGTGAACAAAAGGAACAATTTATTGTGCCTTGCTCAGTAACTCAGATGGTGAAATGGGGAGCACTTTGCTATTTACTCTGCTTTTTGGGGCACCATGTATCCTAAGTCTCTTTGTCTTTCAAGTCCTGTCCCTCTCCACAGTGTCTTAAAGGACTGTCTCTGATGGTAGGGAAGGTTGAGATATCTGTGTACAGCTTGTTCCCAGGGGACACAGTGGCAGCAGCTCAGAAGATGATGTGGAACAGAAGCTAATTAGACTCGAAGTTCTGGGAAAAGAGTTTGTTCAAGTACTGCATGTCAAGTCGTCCTCTATAATGTCACATCAAGACCAGACATTTTTTGCTATTTATATCGCAAGTATAAAGAGGACTACACTGCCCCAAAGAGAACATATTCTTCCTATACAACTCCAAGCACGACTGCTTCTGAAGAAATCCAAAACTGGTCTTCCTGAGAAGACAAAAATAATTACACTGTCAGGTAAATATTATTAGTATTAGTTTTTCAGCTGCCATAATAGCTAGGACTATAAACAGATGGATACAGAGAACCAGGAGAACTCAAGAAAAACATGAGAAAATACTGATCAACACCTAGGCAGCAGACAAACCAAATCAGCAGTACATTTCCTTGAGAAAAAAAAAAAAAAAAAAAAACAAAAACAAAAACATCCCAGGCAAACAAAAAACAGGTCTCACACTGAAGTTCTAGGGAATAATCTGAAGAATGGTAACAAGACTAAGTCTGAGGACATTCAGAGAGCTTCCCTTCAACACAAGGTGAAAGCACTGGAGTGCCTGTCTGAATATCTGTGCGGGAAGGGCAAAACCAGTATTACGGTAGGTGATGAACTTTTGATTACTAAGTGGTAACAGAAGAGTGTGATCTCTGAAAGGAATGAAAAGAATCAGAATTGGCAACCAACAGCACGTAGCACAGAAAGTGAGCAGCAAGTTAGAAAAAGGATCTTTACTCAAGTATTCTGGATGAACACTGGTTAGCAAATGCAAGTTTTTCAGGGCCAGAGAAAAGCCCAATTCCATAACCAATACACTGGCTAAGCACAGAGACAATTTTAGCTGTGTAGAAAGACATGAATGAGAATATATACAGCAACTGAAAATAGGGCAGATCTCAAAGTGTATCTGTTCATAATAAGAAAGACAAGGCAGAGGATACCAACTTTAAAAGCCTGGGGGCCAAGCAGAAAGTCTACAGCTCCATGCAGTGAAAGAAGAAGACAGCAGAGAGAAACAGAAGATACTCTTAAGTCTCCAGTCAAAAAACGCTTGGAAAGGTGCAAGGGAAAAGCTAGGATATTGATTTGGGGGAAAAATGTATTTAAAGGCATAAATAGGTATAGAGTTGTAAAGCTAGTAGCTGAGTTTGTGTTTGGAACTGAAGGAAGGTTGAATATACCAAGAGGAAAAAGAGCAGAGAGCTGGTGAAAAGGAGAAAGAGGTGGCAAAAGGATGAGGAAAGGCCACCATTCAAAACACTGAAACGCATCAGGCAAGACAGGAGATGAAAGAGGTGAATACATAGCCAAGTGATTAATGGCAGTGAAGGTGGGACAGTTGAATCGACTCGAGCAGTTCAAGACTTCCCCTTCACTTTAACTTAAGAGGTGAAATCTAGATCTGAGAAGGTCTATCATGCCTTTGAAGGAGAGGTACCCCATCCGCACGCAGTGAGAGATGAAAAGCTGGTGGCAGACAGTAATGTAGCTGAAGGGAAGGAGTATCAAGATTTTTTTGTGTTCTTAAAGATAAGAGGGACTGAAAAACTGTAGTTAACAATCAGGTGGGAATGGAGATTAAGAAGAGAAAGGTAAAGAATTACACAAAGGATGCAAGAGAAAAGAACTGAAACATTGGAACAAGCAGGAGGAGAGCTAAAACGCCTTCCTGAATCCATGACAGAATAAAACTGAACAAGGAAAGGCAAACTAAAGGAAAGAAAAGGTCACTACATTATTACACTATTATTATTTTCAAGAAGTCAGTGAGATACATGGACATCAAGACTTCAGCAAGGATCCAAAAGCAGAGAAGAGCCAAGTGAGATGGCAAGTATGGGATCTGTTTATCTCCGAGTGTAAAGCTGTTCAGTGGCAAAGATGGCAGAGCTGGAAAAAAAAGGGAGATAAATCTGTAGCAAAAGGAAGTCGGGCTGGTCACAGGATTTCCAGTAGAGATACTGTGCTACATGAGAGCAGGACTGGAGGAAGCGGATGTTGGGAGACTTCCAGGGCCAGCAGTTGGGGGGTGGGGACGGGAGAGAAAAAAATGAGGACAGCACAGTTTACCTAAAGGGTCCGCTCAAATACACGGTTAGAGAAGAACAAACCCAGGAGGCAGAACAAACAGAGGTCAGGGTCTGCAGTGTCTGCTCCCGCCGAGCAGAATCTGCAGGGGATTTGACAGGCTCTGCCTTGCTCTCAGATTGAGGGGCGGGGGGGCTGGGGCCGGGAGGAAATAATGGGTGAGCATGCAGAACGCTGAAATGTTAATTACCTTAAAATATTAATTATCTCCGGGAAATCCACCCTTTGATTTGGGGAATCCCAGCTTCTCAATGGTGTAGAGCACATCTGTGCAGAACCGGAGGCTTATGAGGTGTTTCTGCATGCTTAGGATACTGGTCCCTTCACCTCAAAGTGGTTTTGATCCAGTACTCATTGCAACAAGTTCTCAACAAGGCTAGTGATTTTTCAGTCTTCAGTTTCATGTACCAGCAAGCCAACATTCAAGCAGCTCCAGCTCACATCAACCACACAGTTGCAGGCTTAAAATACACACCTCCTCCTTCACTGATCATTAGGAGCAGTAATGTAATACAAATTCTGCAACATGTAATTTACATGTGTGTTTTTAACACATGTACTACTGAAAGATATACACTCGACATTCTTTCACCAATTAAAATACTGAAATTAGAGACAGCTCCATTTTGAGACATACAGATTAAAAATGCCTGCATTCATAAGATATTTACATACCTATGTTTAGACAACTTGAAAATCTAATTCTAATCTTACTGTAGTGCAATCTAGTAGTCAAGCCAATATTGGGCTTAGGGGGTGTGTGTGGTGTGTAGGGGTGGGATTTTTTGAAAAAGATCTTTAGAACTACCTCCAACATTATTTTTTCAATAATCACCTTGAAAATTCAAGTTTGGGTGCAGCAATGCTATTTTTTTTTGAAGGAGAAATCTATACAATACCATTACTCATCCTGTTTAAAAGATTATCTTAGATCTTGATCAATTGTTCTGGGAGTCTAAACTGCAGTCTTTTCTGCAGCCTCCCAATCCTCAAACGATCTTGCAGCAGACTCTCCAAATCTCCACTACACACTACAGTGGTATTAAATTAGCAGGCATGCAAATTAACCAAATCCTAACAATTTACATCCTTATTTACTTCCTAGTCCCACCTGAAATTCCCAGTAATTTTGCCACACTACAGGACACTGGAGTTGGCTAGACAGCAATAGATTTAAACATTTTTACAAATGAGATTTCATGTTATGAACACTGTTTCAAGACCAGACCATGCACATTTATTGTACAACTTAACAAGCAAAAAGGGCGTTTATAATAAACAGCAGATGAAAGCTTTGTTCCAGAAATCAGTACAAAAGTAATGCAGTATCTGAACTACTCAGTACAATTCAGCATTTTACCTTGCAGCTAAAAAAAATAATTTAAAATGTACTGTAGAGACACAGTGTGTGCTTACTGCCTATCTTCGGAAATAAAAGGAGAAAAAAAAAAACAAACACTTGAAGAACTCAAATACGGGGCAGGGAGGAAGTCAGCTACTTTAAGCAGCACATATAAATTTTGGGTTTGCTGTTTAATTAAAAAGCTACCAAGAACTCCACAGATGAAAACAAACAATGAACAATACAGTTGTACTTCATCTATAACTAGCATAGAAATGAGAAGAAAAACATTTTCCACAGTTTGACACTGGATATGGGGCCCATTTCTAAATTTCTTCCATTCCTTAACAAGGGTTTAACTTCGGCAGCTGCCGCAGTACAAAAGCCCCTCGACAATATGAAGCTGAAAACTGCTGGGCACCTAGAACAAAGAATACTGGCAGCGCTGTTCAGCTCCCAAAAGAGTACATTTAGAAACCAAGTAACTGGAAACGAGACTTGAACCAATTCTATGGTTCATCAAACATACGCAATATGTTGATTCTAGTGCAGTTACAGGCAATGAATCTAAATGACTGTCAGGTCAGGATTAAAAATTAAAGCAGAGGTCTTGGCATGTCAGGAATTGATGTTGTTTTCTGAAACAGTCAGTAATGCCAGAAAAGGTTTGGAGGGAAGGCATAACACACCATGAGGCTTCTGGTGAAAAATATACAGGCCTGTACGTTTGCCTTATAGCAGTTGTGAACCAAAAGGGAACATAAAAGAACTTCCAATTAAAAGGAGGGGAAAAAAAAAAAGGGAAATAAAAAGAAGAGGAAAAAATTCAAAAGGTAAAATCACTTAGCACTTGGAGGATTACCAGAAGAATGGTGACAGTGGGTTGAGAAAAGGAAGGAGGAGAAAAGACTTGCAAGAAAATCTGCATGTTTTGTCAAGGCTGATAGCCAGTTTTCAGTCGTTTGAGAATGCTTGAAAAAGCAGCACTTCAGTCCTTTTTTTATTACCATTTTTTTACAAAATACCAACTAGCTGTACAGAAAGCAAAAATACAATTTCAAAAGCAGAATCAGCAAGCTGAAGGGATTTACCCTGTTGTGCACAGCCCCATGTGCACAGGTTCAATCTGAGTTAGGTCAGTTGCGCCTGTGCAAGCTGGTATCATCTGGCTGATACTAGGACGGCTTATGAAAAAAATGGTTGGTTACATCACTCAACACAATGATGAGACATCTGTCTGCACCCTGCAAAGCTAACATAAAAGTATTACCTACACTTACCTTAAAACAGTTTCAGAGAAGTCAAAATTAAGATCTCAAACAAAGGTAGATAAATGCAGAGCTCTAACATCATTAAATATGCAAGAAAAACACAGGGAAAAGAATAATCTGTGCCTTGGCTTATTTATTATGTGCACACACAAAGGAAAGTGCTCACAGTGGTCACTTCATGTTTGTATTCCAAAGCATTATTTTAAGTCTTTTTTCACTGATCTGTAGAGGAAATCATTGCACTAGAATCAGGGAAGGGGGAACCAAGAGCAACTCGTATAACTCGAGCTAGTTACTTAAATCAGAACTACCAGCTTAAATTCCTGAGCTTTACAAAATACTCTTCTTGCTTAAACACTACCACTGGTTGCTTTCACAGTAACGTCAATACTAAGCAAGACTAATTTTTTACTTTCGTCCATCTCTTTCTATTTATTATTAAAACAAATAAAAGGAAAAATACTGGCTTTTTTGTGATTACGGAGCCTTCTTTTGTATTCCTCCACCATACATTGGAAAGGACATCTCAGTGAAAAATTATAATCTCCTGGAAGTAAAATGGACCCGAAATAAGATTGCTAAAGTTAAGTTTGGAACTACTTGTAAACTAACACACATGAAAACTTTTTCTTGCTGCATTGCTCAACATTTTTTAATATTAAAATGTATTTGCATGCATATATTTAGGTATTTTAGGGTTTTTTTCCCCTTAAGTGATACAATGAAAAGCTAAACCAAGCTAAAGTTAGTAGAAAACTCTGCTAATGGACTGGTATTTCCAAATAATGTATGTTCTTTCTCCACACATGTAGAGATCAGAAGTTGACAGAACCTAGGTTACTGGAAACACTGTATTTCATAAGCTTAAATGTAAGAGGTGATTTCTACCACCTCCTGCTGCTTGATCAATAAACTAACATAAAAATTACAGCTCTACAAGCAGGCATTTGACTGGCTTGCCAAAAATAAGCAAGTTGTCAATGTGACAGTAGTCAAGGGCAGAGTAGGCTGCAGTACACAGCCCAGCAGCTGCAGAAGTGCCCCGGCACAGTGGGGTTCAGGGGTTAAAGAGCTGTGCCATGTGCTCAGCAGCTCACAGAAGGAAAGGTTAAATCATGAAACACCTCCAGGTCTACACTAACAGGGGTGCCGGGGCTGCCGGGCGCCGCCGGGCCCCGCCGCGGGCGCTGCCCCCGTGCCCGGTGGAGCCCGTGGCCGCCGGCTGCCAGACGGGCCCGGCGCTGGCCACGGCCCGGCCCAGCAGCCCCGGCGGGAGCCCCTGGGGGGCAGCGCGGCTGAGGAGGGGGGGAAATGGCCCACGGAGCTGCGGGAGAGAGCAGAGAGCCTGCCTGAGAGCAGCGGCGCTGCAGCCCCCGGGCCGGGCAGGGGGAGGCCGGGGGGGACCGGCCCGGAGCAGAGCCCCCCCGGCAGGGCAGGGCAGGGCCGGGCAGGACCGGCCCGGAGCAGAGCCCCCCCGGCAGGGCAGGGCAGGGCCGGGCAGGGGGAGGCCGGGGGGGACCGGCCCGGAGCAGAGCCCCCCCGGCAGGGCAGGGCAGGGCCGGGCAGGGCCGGGGAGGGGGAGGCCGGGGGGACCGGCCCGGAGCAGAGCCCCCCCGGCAGGGCAGGGCCGGGCAGGGCCGGGCAGGGGGAGGCCGGGGGGGACCGGCCCGGAGCAGAGCCCCCCCGGCAGGGCAGGGCAGGGCCGGGCAGGGGGAGGCCGGGGGGGACCGGCCCGGAGCAGAGCCCCCCCGGCAGGGCAGGGCAGGGCCGGGGAGGGGGAGGCCGGGGGGGACCGGCCCGGAGCAGAGCCCCCCCGGCAGGGCAGGGCCGGGCAGGGCCGGGCAGGGGGAGGCCGGGGGGGACCGGCCCGGAGCAGAGCCCCCCGGCAGGGCAGGGCAGGGCCGGGCCGGGCAGTGGGAGGGCCGGGGGGGACCGGCCCGGAGCAGAGCCCCCCCGGCAGGGCAGGGCAGGGCAGGGCCGGGCAGGGGAGGCCGGGGGGGACCGGCCCGGAGCAGAGCCCCCCCGGCAGGGCAGGGCAGGGCCGGGCAGGGGGAGGCCGGGGGGGACCGGCCCGGAGCAGAGCCCCCCCGGCAGGGCAGGGCAGGGCAGGGCCGGGCAGGGGGAGGCCGGGGGGGACCGGCCCGGAGCAGAGCCCCCCCGGCAGGGCAGGGCAGGGCCGGGGAGGGGGAGGCCGGGGGGGACCGGCCCGGAGCAGAGCCCCCCCGGCAGGGCAGGGCCGGGCAGGGCCGGGCAGGGGGAGGCCGGGGGGGACCGGCCCGGAGCAGAGCCCCCCCGGCAGGGCAGGGCAGGGCCGGGCAGGGCCGGGCAGGGGGAGGCCGGGGGGGACCGGCCCGGAGCAGAGCCCCCCCGGCAGGGCAGGGCACGGCCGGGCAGGGCCGGGCAGGGCAGCCCGCGGGCAGCCCAGGGCCGGGCAGGCCGTGCCCCCCGCCCGGGGAGGGCCCCGCGGGGCAGGGCAGCACACGGTGTGTGTCAGGGCCGGGGGGATCTCTCCCCGCCCTGCCCTGCTGTGGCCGGCCCCAAAGGCCCCCGGCTTCCCCCGGCGGAGCCCGCTGTGCCGGGAGGGAACTGCCGAGCGCTCTCCCTGCCCGGGCCTCGCCCCACCAGCCGGGGGTTACAGGGGCTCTGCCCGGCACCGCGCGGGGGGCGCCGGCGGCCGGCAGCGCCGGGCACCGCGGGGCGGCCGGGACAGCCCGGCACAATAGGTAATAACCAAAGAAACAACTTCATTTCAGAAACGTTTAAATAGTAAATTGCTAAAGTTTTCCCTCCAGCTTCTTTAAATATTTTTTTTTAAATACAAAACCTGCATGTAGAAAGAGAGAAAACTGATCATGATAAATAGTGACAATCTGTGTAACCCCTCCTCTGCGTGCAGACCTCCCGATGTCACACTGGTGAACGCCTCGCTAGTGAAGCTCTGGAGGGATCCAAACTGGTTCCTCAGGAGATCCTCTGAGTCCCTCTGGAGCACGGAGCTGGCCTGTGTGAGTCAGCTCCACACACGGTCTTGGAAGATAGTCATAGTAAGATTCTGGAAAAGTTACTCTAAAATATTGTAAACACATAGAAGACTTAAAACCTGTATCATCAAGTTTAGACAGTCAACAATTATGCTACTCCATTTTACTCTGGCAATTTGTGCGATACCGATTAAACAGCATGGAAACATCTTTTTACAGAGCAGCCAAATGCTTACTGGAGTTGGTGAGCCACAGGGCTATCAGGAGTGTCAGGTTCAAAACTTCCTTCTCTTTCACACTAAGGAACCACTCTCAAATGCAAGAAGCACTAAAACTATGGGGAAAACTTGAGGCTTTAGGATACATCTGGTGTGGCAGGAACTTTAAGAAACATGTAAAATGGACACATTTTAGTTTTGCAGCTTCAATAGCTCCATGGTTTGCTTATTCAGCAAAAACAAATAAGTTACTATAAAAAATGCAATCTTCACTGACAGAATTATTCTTCTAGGAGAAGACATAATATACATGTTTAGGTAATGGTTGTGTGTAACTGTTACAACACACAGAGAAACAATAATTCAGTTTCTGCTATTATCAAGGCAGCATCCAAACAACTGCAACATTTGCCAGGGCCCATTTAGTAAAGTTGGAACACACGTTCTGACACAGCTTCTTGTCATTAATAAATAGGAAATCCAATATGTGAATGTTTTATGATCTATTTCTTGAAATATTTCCTTTGATCTCAACCTGAAATTCTGTGAAAACTGTGAGTAATCTAAAGAAAGAACAGGTTTACTGTAACTTTTCCAAACCAAGAAGTTCCTGAAAGAGACAGGGTATACCATGTCTCTTACATGACCAGTTTACAGAGTCCTTTTGGTTAATCCCCTATTACGTCTGTATCAAAAAAATACCTATTTGTGAAGAACTAAGATATACTACAGACAGATGTATGGACTGAGCCATAGCTTCAGACAGTAAGCCCCGAGCTTTAAAAGGATAAATATCCTAATGCCTATACATGCACTCTGTCTCTTAAATAGGCAGCCTGATTTACAATGGCTGGAGCATCCCTGTAGTTCATCTCACTTCAGTAAAAGCTGCTATAAACTGCAGAGATTCTGAAGGGGGGGGGGGGGGGGGGGGCGGGAGTGGGAAGGGGGGAGAGAAAGAAATAAAAGGAACATGAAAACAAAAAATAAGGGGGGGAGGAGACAAATGAGAGAGAAGGGAGGAAAAAGGATGGACTGGGAAAAGGGAGGGAAAAAAGAACACACACACACAAACTACCTTTATTAGCAAGAACTTGTCACCAATCTTTAGGCACACATAGCTGAGATTTAATTAAAATTTGTCAAAATCAGAATCCAAATTACTAGCTCTTTCTGCTCCTGCTCTCTTTAAACATATCTTTAAGGCACGTAACAAAAACAGAGGTTTTAACCATCATTCAAATCTAGGCTCTATGGTAATAACGTCAACTGGGCCATTTCCAGCTAACATTATTAACAAATCATCCCCTGCTCTTTCTGCCAGCACTGTTTTTTAACCAGCGTGGGCCTGACTTACACAAAATCCCACTCCCCGCGTACAGGAGACAGGAACCTTGTTAACATCAATCCCTTGCAGCTCATAAAAACAGAATAGCTGGGGTAACTGAAGTGTACTGCAATGCACATACTGTCATTGAACTACCTTTTTGTTTATTTTTTACAGTTGACTTATTACGTAGTAGTTGACAAATTAAGAAGAAAGCACAAAATAAACATATCAAGTTATGGGTTTTTTTCCTCTTCAAATCATTTTGTAGTTTTTAAGTCACAGGCTTATTTCAACAGTAAATGCACAGTTTCTTAGGGCTGTCTGATCCACAGCAGCATTGACTAACCCAAACTGTCACGGACAACCACTTCAAAGACTGCAACAGAGTTTGCAGAGGGTCTTCTGGAAGGATGTGAAGGTTCCAGACAGCATAATTTGTGTGCTTATCATGGGATTTAAATACAATATATTTGAACATAGGTATTTAATTAAAAATACATTACAGAAAAACCTTGCTCTACCACCACATAGCTTGAGAGATGTGTCACTGCTACTCAGCCCCTTTTCTCAAACTCAAGATTGGAGCTGTTTAACTTTCATTTTTCTTCCTAAAAGCGCCAGGTTTTAGGGGTTCTGCAGTTCGGTGCTTGGACTGTAGTTTTTCTTGGTACAGCTCCAGAAACCAGTCATTCCCAGAACTACACTAGACAAACATTTGTACTCAGCTTCATGGGAAGGGTAGTGGTGACCACCACTTTCCTCAAACAACCGCTGGGGATCTCAAATCTCTGCTCTTCCCCTACAAATGGCCTGAAAGCACAGTGAATCTCTCGGTAACTACAAGCTCATGCACAGGGTTTTTTTTCTGTGGGAACCTCGCTCCACAGATGGCTGCCCATTTCTCCCATTCCATTTTGTAGGACAAGAGGATGATAAGGGAGAAAGAAGCACAATGAGTGCAAGCACGGTATTTACAAATACAATATTTAGGCTACTTACAAAACAGTGGTGCCAGCCTCTAATAATGCTTCCAGTATGCAGAAGCACTGCATCGTCAAAGATTACTTTGGCCATGGTAGTTGAGCTAGCTCACCCCTTCCTTTGTCCCCCTCAACAAAACGCAACAGTTCCACCAAAAGGAACAGTACTGTTCAAACTTCCACTCTATCTACCCATCCATTGAGAGGTATCTCTACAAACCCTCAGAGAGCCATTTCAGCTGAAGGGTGGGGGGGGGGGGGGGGGGGGGGGGGGGGGGCGGGGAAAAGTTCATCCCAAAGCAAACACCTTGAAACACCTTGGACAGACAATTCAGCTGGAACTGCTAAAGTTTAAATAAATTTTAAGTAGTAACTAAAAATAGGCTTTTTGAAAAAATCTTAAACTAGAGATTCCACTTCATATAATATTTACCATATTGTAAGAAAACTGGAAGTTACACTTGTTTGTGTGTTTTAGTGGTAATAAAAAATGTACATTTATTAATTACAAAGTTTCTAGAACTACCACTATGAGATGACAGCTAGTAACAAGGCAGAACACCGAAAACCTATTAAAGACCTCTTTTGAAATTACTCTCTTAGATACACCTCCTATACCATATTCTTGTGGTAATTTGGATTTCAGGAAACTGAATATAAGCAATGTCAACTTCACCAGGGAAATATCTTTTTTTGGTACCTAATAATTTTCCATCATTCACTCAGGTCATGTTTTCTAAGCAATCAAGCAGACTAAAAAAGATATTTCTGAAAAATAATGAAAGCTTAGATCCTTGTGCAATTTAAGAAAAACTATTTAGGGAACTGAAGCTTCAACAAAACCCTCCACATACTGTAGTGCTGCAAAAAGGATTAACAATACCGATTTTGTTCCAGGAAGAAGAAATTCTGCAAATTACCAGGAAAGACACAGGGATGTAAAGGACCTCCCTTTTCTCCTATTAAAAGGAAAAGGAAATAACAATTCTCCCTATGTCTCGCTGTTGAAAAGACATAGGATTAAACCTCAAACTTGACAGAGCAGGAAGAAGCTTTGCATCAAAGCCATGACTAAATATTCATGGGGGCACACAGGATGCACCATATTAACTGTCCAAGAATTAATAGTATTCAGCTAGGTACTGGAAGTAGCCCAGCTTCGAGAGACCACCACAGCCAAGCACCAAGAAAGGCCACCAACAAAGGGAATACAGAAACCCAAGGTGCTGACAGATCCGTAACTTCCCTCTTAAAGCTGGAGGAAAAGATCTACCTGCAGACAATGAGAGGAAACCTTCTTTCTGTCTAGCACCCAGGAGGCCAGAAGATCCCATAAGCACTCAAGGGACGGCCATCACACAGCCTGAGAAAGAACAGCTGGTAGGAGGCTGATTATTTTTAACTTCATTTTATCTTTCAAGGAAGGAGGACAGTTACTGCAAATGCTGAATTAAACTATCCAACTAGCAGGAAGTAAACTGTTCTAAATGCGTGAAAGGCAAGGCAGCAGCTGGATCTGACTCAGGAATGGTAGGAGCTATACCCTTGTGATCCATCAGTCCCCAATCCAACACATGTCCACCATATAACAACAGGGGGAAAGCAGCTGAAGCACAAAAAATAAAGCAATTGACAATGGCAGTCAGAAAACACCATGTTGTTGCACACAGAATAGCATAAAACCATTAAAACAGTGGGAAAATAAACAAAGTACTTAAATTAACCACTATGATGAAGTAAAAAGCTTTCTGCAGTGATATATAAGTTGTCCGGGGAACCTCTCTTCAACAGTTTTGTCCCTACAAACAGCAGTTTTGAGGTTTTCTTCACAGAACAGAGGGAACTGGAAAAGGGTCTCTCTGCAAACAAACATGCAGGGAAAACCAGACTAAAATTAATACCTGGTTTCTGTATTGAGAAATAACTCTAAAGTTGGACAGTAAACAAGAATGACCCACTGTATTCACACCATTTCCTATGCTCCTGATACTGGAAACATATATGTGAGTTTGATGACAGTATTCACATACAAAATGCTACTTGACCATGAAATTATTCTCCGGATTAGGGCTGAAGTCTCTGATCCTGCCATCAGATCTGTACAGGCAGATCACAACATCTGTGTAGACCTGTGATAAAGTCAGTGAGGTCATGCTCCACAGGGATTCAAGTGTCCGCCTTTACAAATCTCACTGCAAATCTTACTCATGTGAAATTGATTTATGAAGTATAACATCATTCTCCAATATATGCATATATCCTATCTGTATACATCTCTGCTTCCCTCAAAACAGAAAAGATATTAAAACTCACCTCATGGATTATACTCCCTTACCTATTTTATAGTTAAAACACTTTGCACATTTCATAGGCTAAAATGTAAGTTTCGTAATACATTTATGGAAATTGGATCCAAAAGCACAACTGGAAAATGTTTTCCAGATTCTGTATGGCTCAGAACATAATATTTATCATACACCTTACCTTATAAAGAGCTTTGTCTTCCTCCTCCTATGTCAGAGTAAACTAGACAGGTCATTCATCTCTTCCGGTGTAAATTATGCAGAGTACTACCTGCTTGGCAGAGTAAATTAGCCTCTGATGTGTTACAGACTGCTACATTTCAGTTTTGTTACAGGTATCCTCACTAACTGGCATAGATCTAGTTTGTGGATGTTACCGTGACAGCCCTATGGAGATTCCACTTAAGTTAAGGAGAGGTCAGGATAAACAGCCCACGATGCCAAAGCGCAAAGCAGATTTCCACCTTGAGGCAAGCTTAGTTTTGAGTCTCCTTGATTATGCCAGAATCTCCATTTCTCTCTAGGTACACATGTATACACATATAGTTTTTTCTGCAGTACCACACACTAGAATTAAATGCTCTATTTGTATACATTGAAGGTTTTCATATTTTCAGTGGTGAAGTTCACACAATTAGAATGCAAAGATTTCAAAACAAGAAACAAGATTTCAAAACCTCATTTGCAAAACAGATATTGTAACATGCAGATCTGCACATTTCTTGTCAAGTAAAACATTCTGTGCAAGCTTAAGAACCCATGTTAGCACAATTGCTTGTAATATTAAGGCATTAATTTAGTAGGAAATTCAAAAAGACTATTATCTGTTCCCTGTGACTCGTGTTATATAATGTGCATTTCATATTTAGTGTAATGTTTGGATGTGACAGTTCTAGTCATCCATGGATATCCATGTTCCCTCAAGAGGCCTGCCTGCCTCTCCTCCTCATTACTTCATTTTTCACCATCTCTCATAAGGCATTTGTTGTTCAGCTGTTAAGAGCTGCATGCCTCCCACAATTTGTGGTCTTCAGGATTCATCTTTCATCATATTAGAGAGCAGATGGAAGTTGTAAGTCTTTGGTTTTTCCAGGCATGTGTTAAGCAAGTCTGAAATGACTCACTCAGACGTATTAACAGAGCAGTCGAGCTTATTACAAAATCTGTGTTTGGCATATTGTGCAAAAATAAGACTCTCGCTTTCACTTTTACTTTTTATGAGGCTAAAGAAGAATACTTTTAGGCAACGTGCATCAAATCTAGCCAAAATCTGGTGTCAGAGAGAAGTGCTTTAGACCAGTGTAGTACTGGCTTGCACTGTATTCTTCTGCACTGTATTCTAGAGACAAACGCATCAGTACATACAGATGCACACATGGAAGGCAGCACACACCTTTCAAGAGTTCTCAAAATACCCTCTCATAATTAGCTCAGAGAGAAACCTCACGAGCTAAATTGGAACTGCTCAATGCAAACACTGAATGGAAGGTTACCCAAATCATTTAGCGTTATAAACAACAGACAAAATCCTGATACGGAAAAGCATCAGAAGAAAGAATACCAAGGGCGAGGAGAAGCGTGCAGAGGAAGTGGGCTATTGCAACGCTTCAATCCAACATTTGTTCCCTATTGATCAAATTTTTGTTCAGTACTTTATTGATTTAAATCATTATGCACAATCAGTGTTAATGTCAGGAGATCTTTAACTCTAAATTCGGAGCATTTGTTCATCAATTTAATATTCCCAATGTTACTAAGTTAGAACTTAACCTCCTTTAATAACTTTCTGGAGCACTGTAAAAACGTACTGTGTATGCTATGCAAAGAATAAGAATGGTCTTCAGTATGTCAACAGTGGTAAATATCATGTTTTTAAATACAACTACTGAAAAAAGTTTAGAAACAGGACATTTCTCAATACATGCTACTTAAAACTCATGGTAGGGTGTATCTTCTCATTCTAAAGAAGCAAAATACATTCAAAATAAGCAAAGTTTCTACAACTTTTGAGGGAATATCCACAAAGTTTACACTTTTTTAATATAAAATTATTAAAACACACATCATGAAATGTGTATATGCATAGGAAGTGCTTCCATTAGTAAAAGAAAAAAATATTCTCTCTCCGTTGAAAGCTTGATTTTGAGTTCACTCCAAAATAAGTTTGAAAGTTAAACTGTAATACAACTTTTGCTGCAGTAGCACAAATAATCCATTATAGCAGATGAATAAAAGAAAATTAAAATTTTAATCAGCAGTATTCTATTCCAAATACATCAGGAATGTTGCATTAATTTTTACACTAAGATACATTTAACAACATCACTGTGAGAAATGGCTGAAGTTAGTAACTGTTCATCAGGACAACCAAGCAGGAAAAGAAAATGCAGTATCCTGGGATTTCCATTGAACTGATCAAAAATTTCCAGTGGAGCCTTATTCCGGGCAATAATGTATGTCACAACTTTAGAGCAGATGTGCCTTGGTTTTATTTTAATTATCAAGAAAGCCCTAGACTTCAGATGACAGAGAAGTGAACTCATGGAGACATCTATGAGGGACAAAATTATCTAGTAATTTAAGGGTACAGCTATCAACATAAAGAAAAAAATAATCTAATAACCTTATTTTACCTGTGTATTGTAAAAACTAAACTACTCGGGAAGGTTTCAAAGCAGCCTGAACATTCCAACTACCTCTCTTAGTCTCCTGACCTCTACCTCATCCTGTGCACTCCACATTCTCTCTTAAACCACTGACTTCTCTGCCAACTTGTTGAACCTTTACATATTCTCCCTGTCCTCCAAGCGAAAGAAAACAAAGGTTTGTCTCAGTTCATAAATTTAGCATGGTTTTACATATAGTGTATATAAATCTTTTTAGTGCTCTATTCTGAATAAATACTATTTTTTGCACAGAACATTCCCAGAAAACCTCCCCTCATTAGAAAGGCTGTTATCTCTTATTGTTTTCAATGAAAATGAAGCGTAAAACGGTTCTTAGAAAAGAGGCTCTCTTTCAACATGTCCACTGCCTCCCTCTGGGAACCATGAAAGAGGAGCTAAACTGCCTTCAAGGGAGATGCCATTCCTTACACTGTCAGAAGCTTCCACTTATCTCTAACTAATTAACCATTTTACTTCTAAATTCTGAGAAAATTAAATCTCCACTCAAAAGAGAAGTGTTGAAATTTTGGGGAGGAAATGTTGCTTCTTCTCTCTGAAACAAATGGCTTAGTCCACACATTAAAAGAGAAGCACAGCACAAATTTATCTGTGAAATTACCTCTATAAAGAGGAAAAATTATGTTGACTGTAAGCAACAACACATTTCTGTATCAGAGCTTAAAATTAGCATTTGTGACACACAGTAGTTCAAATCTAATCATTATATTATCCAATAATTTATGGGAAAGAATAATGAAGGAGGACGGTAGGAGCAGAAACAACCACATCTTCCTTATGCATGGAAAATGTGAGAATGAGAATTCTGTTGGGGAATTCTTAACAGAAACAAAAAGAAAATAAATCTGTATTTTCCTGCCAAAGAGGTCTCTACAGTCCAAGAAAAGTACCAATTTCTCAAGTCTGAAAATTTCTGAAGTGCAAACAAAAACACTTCCACAGGCTTGGAGATAACAGCGCAACACTTTGAGATACATCTATAAATATGTGGACCAAATCCCGACACAAGTCAATGCAGTTTTGTAGAAAGCGATACCTACTTTGACTGGGGGCTGGAGCATGCTTTCAATTAATTCTTTCCACACAATTGCATTAAAGAACATCTACTAAGCAATAAAATTAAGGAGCTGAAGAGACTGAAAAAGTTAAGCTTGCCGGCGTACAATTCTGCCAATACCATCGTACAAGACGCTCAGATTGTGAGCCACACTGTCCTCTCCAAACCTTCCTCCCATGAAGACATTCACCTCATTTGATACTGGTGTTCCTACGCAATTGACAACTGAAAGATAACAATTCTAAACATTTATCAGGGTTTTTAGGTTTACAGGTTTTTGGTTGCACATATGAGAAAGCCAAGGACTCACCCCCTTCTGAAACACATTAACAGAATTTTCTGCACAAAATGTGACTTATTAATTGTTCATTTTGTTCTTCAAATAGACCAGTGCAATCTTAATGATATGGATTTACTTAATGTGTTCAGATATGGAATTTCAAAGTAAATGCCAGACTTCAACAGTTGGCCTTGATAATCTTAAATGTCTTTTCCAACCTAAATGACTCTATGATTCCTTCATCTGCTTTTAGCTTTCCTATCTTAAGAATACATTTTACTATGCCTATACCTGAACACCGGGAAGTGAGACATGACCTCTGTGGAATGAAAAAAGCAGTAAAGGCATTTCATTCATACTTTAAAATTAACACTATTTACACAGAAAGCAAAGGACATTGTTTTAACAACGGCGGTATGGAAGAAGATGCTTTTCACTTCCATGTTTCTTATGGAAAGAATGCTATAGCCACTTAAAAAAAGTTTTGTTAGTTTTAAGAAATAACCTATTCTCCATGTGGATACAGGCAGTATCTACTCTAGTAGGAAGAATCACGTCTGAAGAATGTATTCTGGAGGCGAAATTAGAGACACAGCGATGACCAGTAAATATGTAAAGGGCCTTCCACAAGTCTGCAGAACTCATGTAAGGAATTAATAGGCGACTCAGACCAGAAGCTTTGTTTTAGGTACAACAGCCCTTGATCATTACTGAGCAAAGCAAGCCAAGCACAAACTATGCAAGGTACTGCATATGCTCCTCAGCCAAAGGAAATCACACCTACCCACAGAACTGTGCCTGGGAACCTCTGCCTTTAATGACAGCCCATGGGACCATGAAGACTCTCAAAAACAGAGAAGAAAGCAATAGAGAGGTTCTCCTGGGTTTGGAGGAAGGCTACCAATTGCTCAGAGATCTGTAACATGTTCATCTCATTCACAGACCCACACATCTCATGATCCCATCGCAATACAATTTGGCTTTTGTCCCAGGAGTGACAATGAATTCAGTATTTTGTAGATTATGTCTGATCCCTCCCCCCACACCACCCGCTGTACTTGTCATCTCCTGCTCTTCCACACCTGGGGATGACGGGGAGCTTTTGTTTCCATTTCTCTTTTCAGCAGAAGGAGTTAACATGCGTTCTCCACAGAAACAGACAGCTGGAAACCAGACCTAGAATTCAGTTTTCGGCAAGGAACCTGGCAGGCCCTAGAAGGCACAAGCTGCCCGAGAGCTAGGCTGCCTGCAGAAGATCACAGTAGCAAGAACTAGGGAAGGCAAGAAAATCAACAGCTAAAACAAGTTCTTCCATCCCTGATAACACAAAAGGCAGAGAAGGAGGCCTGAAAAAGACGTTGACTGCTGTTAGGCATAAACCAGACCACCTGAGAAATACAAGAAAACACATTTTCAAAAGTTACCCTGAAACAGAATAAGTTTCCATGTGTTTTGATCAACAAAAATCTGCGCGTAGAACACTTCTGTGTGGGTTTTGCAAATAAAAAAAGGCAGTTTAATGAAACTGCTTTATTTAATGAATAAAGCAGTTCTAGTTGCAGAATACAGCTTCGCTGTGCTATAGGAACATAAGGCTTGAGATTTATGACCACTTCCAACAAACATTTAACGACACCTTCAGAGAACATCTTCCTACGGGCCTTTCATGGTAATTTTCAGTCCAAAAAAGATGTAAAAATATTCATAACCCCTCAGATTCTGAGTACGGCTAACGCTAAATCAGGGGGGGTGGGGCACTAAGAGCAGGCAAGTGCCTCCTAGTTCTGCTGAAGGAAGATGGGTCCAGAGAAGAAAGCAGTAATTTTTTTACCATTAAATATAGCGATAAATGCAGAGATCCAACTTTTCTAATGAAAGACTCACCAAGAGATTGATCAGTCATCTTTAATGTCCAAACATTATGCCAAATAACTTCTAGAAATACTTCATTTATATCACCGTGATCTTTGAAAGGAGTGATCTGGACAGAACTGATTTAACAACCTTCAACAGGTAAAGCTAAGCTCCGCATCATACAGCTCACTATTAAAACATGCTAACAAGCCAGGTGGAAACACGATGCCAGCTTATGAGACTGTACAGTCCCCAGGGCAATGAATGTGCCCCTTTTCTCACCCTGTAGATTACCTGGCATTCTTTTGGGAGCCATAAAAACCAACAAGAGACCCTTATGCATACCAAAAGTGTGGAGCTGTGGAGAAGACATTAATAAAACCTCACCTGGAAAATAATCAAGATTTTACTATAGCTGCTTGTGAAAATTAATGGACACCCTCTTTGTACCAACACCACCTGGAAGAACTTCCATTGTAAGGAGGATGAGAGAGGCACAGAAGTTCTAGACTGTAAAAAGATCTTTGCTGTTACGTACAAAAATCATCTTGTAAGAAAGGACTTTTCAGGTGCCACCCCTCCAAGCCCAGGGTCGAGAGATGTTAATGAATGGTCAAGACTGAGGAAGAGGAGAACGGTCACTTGTGGCAATCAGAAGTTCACTGATAGGGGTGCTGCTAAAAATCCATTCCTCTCTGAGGAATCACAAAGTTTACATTTTATTTTCCTTTTTGACCCAGTATGTTTTCAGCTTGTGAAGAAGTAGAAAGACAGGAACAAGATGCACATTGGAACCCACTTCTCTCAACAGAGGACCTCAGTTCAAAACCCAGAGAAACAGGATCTTACCTAGAGAGATTAAGAGCTCTCCTTAAGACAATGTGAACAAAGAAAAAACCACTCTACAGTGAAGACTAAGCTACTACTACCAAAACACCTGCCATACTAATAGGCCAGGTAAGCGAGCACAAGTTTTGTTTCCTGAGTTACCCAAAATGTGAACAATTCCTAATTCTAAATCATTTATGTTAAAACTTCAAGGCCAGAAGCTATCTCCCTGATCCAGCACACAAACTTTCATGACATGCATCTGTCTTTTCAGGCCTGAAATATGTTATATATAAATGTACCCAATGAGTTCAAAACCTTGTTGACTCAGAAGAAAACATTCCAATTGTGAATCTCAATAGAAAATAAAAATAGAATCCCTTTTAGACAATACAGAGGCGCTGAAAATACCTAACCTCAGGATTAGCACAGGCAATCTTTTTAAAGACAGAATAGGCCTTTGGTCTTCTATTTGCTGGATATTTAGTTAAGATGAGCACTGTTAGTACTGCAACCAGTTACAGCCTCCACCTTGACAGTCACTTCATGTTCTTGCTGTCAGACATGAAAGATTCTTCTCCTCTCACTAGCTCGATAAAAATCAGAAGCTGTATGAGTACAATCTGAACACAATGAAACAGTACCTTCAACCCCTTTCTCTGCAAGAACAGCGATGCTACTATATAAAGAAACCTGTAGACACACACACATATACATATGTATTAGAAAACTTAAATAACAGTTACCTAAAAGAATTTGGGTTTCCTGTTTTGCACAAGTAGTCACGAACAGACTCAGCAGCACAGACTGACAGGCACACACACAGGGTAAGACTCATAGGCAGAGATATTAATTGTACTGAACAACCAGCAGAGCACATGTTGAAATATGATGGCAAACTAAATAATGAAATACACCTCATCTCTCAAAAAAGCATTGTCTGAGAAGGTTGGGGGAATCAAATGGTATTATTTTTGCAACTGCAGTTAAGATACTGTAAAACTTAAAAACCCAAATCTTTCTGTATCCATTTTATGAGTCAACCTGTGTGTGTTCCAGACCGACTCAAAACTATGTTGACTGAGGCAAGAATATTTCACAAATCATTAAATCATCTGCAAGTTCTTTCCTCTTCCATCAGACGTTCTTAAAACTTTCTTCACAAAAGCAGAGACAGACAAGGTACGGGTTCAGCTAATACAGCCTGCTTAGTGTGAAAGGTGACACACCTGGTGCAACCAGACCATGCGCACCTTCACTAAGAATGGTTTTTCTTAGTCAGGTAGAAAACAAACCCAATAAAAAATTCTGAATTGCTAACATGAATTAATAAACAAGCCTTGTGTGCTTTTTGTACTTACAATTACACTTTTCAGATACGACAGTACAGCTACAAATGCTCTATTACTTGACCCGAAATGTGACAGCAGGGTTTTGATTTACCAGACCCCTCCAGGCTGGTGGAGGAGCCAGAATCCAGCAACCAGCCTTCTGATGGGCTTCACTGACAATGGAATTCTGACCCCTCTGGAGTCAATGGCAAAGCACAACATGGGTCAGGATTTCACTTAATAAATATTCATCTTCCTCTGCTGTGAAATATGCTTGGCTGTATTTTATAATGATTTGTCATGTTCTTTAATATGACCATACAATACACTCATGAAATAATCAAGTACATATAAAATTTAAAAATTATGCACTTATCATGACGTAGACTGTCTTACTACCCAAAAAGCACAATGCTAAGGAGCATCATGAGTTGCTAGATATTAGATGAGTTCAACTGTGACAAAAATGCAAAAGCTAGCTTTTCCTGTCATCTTAAAAGATCAAGAGAATGGGTTTTAGAAACACCTGGTGAATTAATTTCTGAAATAAACCAATTTATTTCTAAAATAAGCATTCATCCTGTCTTAACATAAGATTGATGTGCATATAGAAGCCTACCATGATTTTATTTTTCCTTCCTCAAACACAACTTTATCCAGTAACTTAAAACGTTCAGACAATTAAAAAATTGTATCACACACAGAACTCATTTGAGTATTTTCTCAGGTTGTTTGAATTATGACAATACACATTACAAAGCAGACAGAGCGGAGCAATAAGGCCATGTAATATTCCAAGACTTGCAGAAGATGTGATGCTAAGGTGATACTAAGACAATTTTTTTATTTGACATTATTTTGATTCATCTACTCAAATTCTTAGTATACCTCAAAATTTAGACTCAAGAGTGAACTTACTGATCAATGAAACTCATTCATGAGTTTGTAGAATTGTGGAACCCGCTTCTTTTTAGACTTCCAAGTACTTTTCCACCTAAAATTTCCTCTTGCTGATCATTTTGTTTCAAAATTATTTCAGCACAACATTTTCAGGTTCCAAATTCTTGGGTTTTGCTATACACGTTATATTTTGAGAGCACAATGGCCCCACTGAAGTCAACTCTCATCCTGTGAATTCTGATGTCCACAATTTAATTCACCGATGTCATTCCTTACAGCCATAAACTATTCCTGTAAAACTGCTTCTCCTTCAGTGGGGAATTAAACCTTGTTCTAAAACCCAGGATTAAAAACAACAGCTAAATATTGTATTTTTCAACAATTGTACATTTAAAACAGAACAGGTAAAAAATATTGCAGCAATTGTACTTGGAAGTTACATCACTTTTAATTTGAGGACTATACTTTACCAAGTTGGTTGACCCTAACACCTCTGTGGGTGGAAAACTTCCTTATAACTTTGCTCCTCTCTCTGACACACTTTTGTTTTCATTAATTACGACTAGTGATCAATGTAGCTCAGACATGACTGTGCAAAATTGTCCAGGCTCCTTTACCAGTTAGCCTCCTAATCTAACCACCACGAACAGGGTATTAAAGTGACATTGGTCTCTTAAGTAAAATATGCTGAACAGTTCTAACTGTGTTGATGGTGCATGTACAATGTAAATCACTAACTGGAAATAAGGCAAGATCACCATTAGCTCATATACTGCAGGACACTAAGCCATTATCAGATTATGACAACATAAAATGGAAAATGGGCATTTAGCTAACTCATTTCTGTTTTTCCAAATTTGTGTTTGAAAAACATTGGGCTATGGCAGTCTAACTTTAATCTTACCTGTAAAAATATTTTTCTGTAGAACTAGAAAGTATTTCCAAGACAGATGTGCAAAACATTCAACAGTTTCAGAGTTGTATTGTGAGAGAGTTACACTCCCTCTTTAGAGTACATCAACATCCCAAAGGAACAAGAAACTCAGAGTGGTCAGCCTCCTAAGGATTTTGTCAGTAAAAATGAAACCACCAGATAGAGAGGAGCTGACATATTCTTGGACCAGGTGATTTTGCATTTAACTTATTCTATGATGCCTAATTGTTTATTATGCTGATGAAAAATACCTACTTCAGGATACAAAAACATCCGAAGAACAATCACACTTGAAGTCAGTATCACCCCGACAGAAGCCTGGGGATTAATCCCATCTACTGAACAGCCTTTTCTTTAGCACCTACAGAATACGGGTATTTGGACGGGACATATCTGTGCTTCCACCTGCCCTGCACCTTTGTGACCAGCCTGATGTGTTCATGGCAGGGGAGACAGGACATTCCTCATTTTGCATTAACACAAGGGACAGCTCTTTGATCTTCACGGCGGCCTTCAGGAGCTATCCATATGGTGCTGGGTAATCAAAGAATCAGGAAGTCCTAATTCTAAGGGCATCCCCAGAAAACTGAGAGGTTACCTATATATGACTGACATCTGCATTTCTGAGCCACTGTAGTGCAGGAATGCTTCTCTGTCACATTTATACATACAACTAATGGAAGCGTGGTACATACAAAACTTACATAGTCATGAAAGGCTTTTGCTTCACTTGAATGTTCACATGTTTCTCGTCTTTCTGGAGCTGCACAGTAGAGATCCCAAAATACACTGCAAGTTAAGAAGTTACAGAGGTGGTGAGAAAATCATTGTAATACCCATGCAGATTTTATGGTGCGTGCACACCACACACACTATATTCATAGACAGAAACAGACATATCACTTCCTTGCCAAGGGATGAAAACACCTCTATGAAAGAATTAAAACATCTATGAGCAATCAAGTCCTACTATGTGACTCTCTGAGGCAAGCAGTGCTGTATTCCTTTAATACCACTGTAGTAGAGACCAAGAAAATAGTCTAGCATACAAGGTTTAAGAGTATAAAGCATATAACTGAAGCTCTGGATTTAACCTCATCCCTCTGGCAGCTGCTGCAATTAACTTCCACAAAGCATGGAAAGGGATGAATTCATAGTATCATGAAAAGACAAGAAACTGGAGAGAAAACTGGGAGTTCTTCCAAGGTCCAATACTGTGCTTTAAACAAAAGTTCCCAGAGGAACAGGTGTGTGGCCAAGAGTGGGATAGAACGGGAACGTTCTTGGGTTATAAAGATGGAAAGGATATATTATGGTAGTCCCATCAGCCTTCCCCCCAGCCCATTTCAACTAGAGTTATAACACAAAGTTTCTGAAATGAAATTATGTGTATGCTAGAACAATCAAAAGAATAAAATGTGTTAGTTTCATAGCGTTTCTTCATTGTTTTAGACTTAATCCTTTTGTAACTTAGTCCCACACCATGATCAGGAATTGTGGGCTATTTGAGCACTCTGCTGCAGACAATCAAAATTAAGGATAATGTAGACATCAAGAGATACAAGGGACATGTTCTTCTTGCCAGGCTTCCATCACATAGCTAAAAGCTATGTGAGAAGGGTCACTGAAGAATATGTCACCTTCCATGCAGCTGTACAAATCACCTGGGTTAGGATGGGACTTCAAAAGCTGTAAATTCTTGTACTCCTCTCGTACAGTCGGACATAACCACTGTGATTTTGTATTCTTTCAAAAACAGCCATAGTGGATCTATTCAACTCACGTGACAACTAATAAATACCACGGTTAAACAGCAATGACTTCGAGCACTCCTTTCTCCTTGGGAATTCTACACACACAAATGTGTCTCTGCACAACAGTATATATAAGCAAATGGTATCATGCATAAAAAATTACAAGTCAAGCCCATGTTTACCATCTTCTGAGATGACAGAAACTGTGTAAATGTAGACACTGCAGCACCAAGCCCATACTAATGCATGCTGCCTCTCAAAAAGGCTGGTAGCCTGAGTTCAGCTAATTACTTTTACATGCCGTTCCTGTGACTAGAATGTCAACTGTAGACTGAGGATGCTCACATTTATAGTCTCTATACATACTGGTTTGTTTTTTTCCAAATGCAATTATTTAAGATATGTAGAATGTTCTCTTAAATGCAGAGTTTACTGGAAGATGGTGAAGAAAAAATGCGGGCCACCTTCACTCAGAGGGGTCTTCTTATCAATGCACTATGCAATATTTGTTTTCCTGTGTCTAATATCGGTATCTTTTTCTGTATCTAATTTTCCCTTTTTTTCATTCCTTAACAAGAAAATGGTTCTTGATCCTCATTCTAACATCCCTTTACAATGTTCACCCGAATTTCTTGCTTCCAGCTGCTGGAACTAGCAATCAACGTGTCAAGAAAATAAGAGGAAAAGAAAATCGATACTTACCACCACCAGGAATGCAAAAATCCTGGGGGCTCCCCCAGTGTGATGTTTTTTTCCCATCTTATCTAAAACGAAACAATAAAAACGAGGAGTGTATTTTTGTGATCATTGTGAGTAAAGAGTGTTACATAATTCATGCAGACAGCAAAAAGAGAAGAAAAGATTTTGTAGTTATGAATGGCTTTATCATCATCAATCTTGGTGGCCATATTACTTTATTAAACCTATTAATATAGCTGGTACTTAAAGTAAGCTTTTCTTATTCTAAAAACACATGTTTTTGAATATTAATTTTTTTAGATTTTGAATACAATTTTATAAACGACATATTTTGTATCACTTCACCACTAAGGTATGCATTATTTTAAGGTCAAAAATGCATGATCAAAAAATCAAAGTGTTGAGAAGTACCCTTAAAATGATCTAAAAGAGTTTCCAATTTGCACTGAAGGAAACAGAGGAGACACAGAACTAATTTTACTGATTCAGCAGGTGGCAGTCTTCCTTCCCAACCAACGCCAGCCCGTGTTTTATAATCCTCAAGGAGCGCTTTGCTGTTAGAGGTGATGTGGCAACTACAAACAGCATCAGTTATAACCCAGTCTCCCACCACGCAGTGAAAACGTAATGCTGGTTTGGCTCGGTTTGTCTGTGATGGCAGCCTCTCCTGAACAGCCACACTGGCTGTGGCTTCTTTCCCACCTAGGAAGCCTGGTTTGTTTAACACTCTTTTCAAAGGAAATGCAGAGTTTAAGAACTCCTACCCTCTACTTCACACCTTCCTTGTTGATCACCGGTTAGACAACATAATGCACAGTGACGGCGTTCTGTCTCACTGCAGTACTTCCCTAATATTGTATCTTCACTACAATCACACAACTGTTTTATTAATGCTACAGTCATTAGTTTGTCCTTAACTACAAAATTAAACAGTTTGGACTAGAATAAAGCCTGTGTAACTGCTTAAGGAGCTCTGTTGCAAGTAACTGGAGGTACTGCAGAAATCCACATAACACTACAGAAGAATGTCTCCTGTTAAAACTGGGTGGAAACTAGGGCGTTGCATGCACTCCAAATTCCTCCAGTTACAACTACACACAGCACTATTTCCTGTCCAATTTTGTTTAAAAAAAAAATAAAAATGTTTAAACACAAACCATATTCTGCTCTTAAGACAGAAGCAATGGCTGACAAAAATAGGATTATTTCAGAGAAATGCTTAAACAGCCTTAATATAAAAGGCATTTAAAGATAGATATATATATAAAAGTACATAAAAGCTTACTATAAAAGTTAGATACAGTGTTCATACTGCCAGAGGCATTGGTAAAGCTGGCATTTTCCAAAAGAGACTAAAACGTTGATTCTTGAATCCAACTTGATTTCCACATCCAATTCTTAAAAAATTTAAGCAGGTACAAGTTCTGTCAATAGCCTGCAGGAGAAGACTATGTAGTTCATACACCTAAAAATGTTCTTCGCACTCCATACAAAGTAACCTAGCATAATTTCGATGTATTATACAAATACAACTACTCAAAAATAGTTTTGCTATTTAAAAATTATTTTTAAAAGGTAACCTCGAGGCATTATCACTTCTGGTCAAGCTGGCAGAATGAACCAACTGCACGACGCTTAACCACGCCATCACGATGTAACAGTAGTTAAGATACAAAAAGCATCTTTTAAAAAGCTTCTGCTTAACTGCTAGCAGGTAAAAATATTAATAAAAATTAAAAACATAAATAAAAGCCAAAGCTACTACAAAGTTATTACAGACTCTTCAAATAGACTCCTCTGAGGCATGACTGCTCCTCATATGCACTGGGAATGGCCTGGAAGGACTCGTGTTATCACCAAGAATACACAGCACCTCTGAAAAGTTTCAAAAGCCCTTTTTTCCCTTACAAAGGGGCAAGCTCTGCCTTCTTTATAGCCACCCTTTAAGTACTGGAACACTGTGATGAGTACCCCCAGCCTTCTCTTCCCCAGGAAGAAAAAACCTGAACTCCTCCAGTCTTTCCTCACAGCACAGGTTCTCCAGCTCTTTGCCTGGTGCATCAGTTCTGTGAAATTCAAACTAGACGCAAAGAATTACAAAAATAATAGCAATACTTGGGACAGCCACCTCTAAGTTATTTAGTAGCAGAGTGGATTCCATGATATCCAAAGCTTGCATTTTCCTTTTCTTAGTTTTGTCCCATTACTCTTAGCCATGTTCCCTGGCAAATCTTTAAGGAAGGACTCCTAACCTTTGTCATTTATACATATATAGATACCACTAACTGCTATATAGCTCAGACTACATATGCTTACTACTTTTACACCCCAGCATGCAGTTTTAGAGCTACACTCCCAGCTATTTCATCTTTAACAAAATCCACCCAAACTGTAGAGAGGGTACTGAACCCAAACAGCCATGCTTCTTAAGGAGCAACCACACCAACACAAATTTCCTCCTGTGTAACCTGGGTGTTTCCTCCACCTTAAGTACTCTCACAACAAGCTCACTGTGACAGGGCAGTTGTTTCTTAACAGCCTTGAGCCAGTTGTAACTTTCATTAGATCAGAAATTTGCCAGAAGACATTTTTAGCACTTCTCTCAACTGCTGTTCTCTTGTTTTCATTCACGTTGGGTACAGAGTCAGGGTACAGCTGTTTGTGGTTTACCATTGTAAAGAGCTGTTTGTGCTTTTATCCTTGCCATTTAACTTGTGTATCTTAGTTTATTTCCTCCAAGCCATATTATTGTACCATTTTCTCAAGCTGAACCTGTCTGCCCACATACAATTTTTTTCAGGGTTCTCCATATCAGTGATAACGCCTCTGGTGTCAGATAGAACCATTCACAAGTACTGTCAGCATAGTATTTACCCTTCTGCACTGCTAATGAATGAGGTAAATAAATTCACGGCTTTGTGTGAAATGTAACAGACACTTCATAACAGTCATTATTTTGTCCTTGGTCTGAGTTTACCAACTTTTGGCTAGTATGAGTCTCAATTTGAAAGATTTTATGTATTCTCATATTACATTCATTCAGACCGGAGAGTTTCTCTGTAACCCAAGACTGAATTAGTTTTAAAAGCTAAGCTTCAAGTCCCTATATCGAATGTTTTCTAGAAACCCAAATGTCATACTAGTTATACTGCTGCCAACTCCTCATTTTACAAATTTATCATAAAAACAAAATAAGCAAAATGAATCTTGTGCAGTGTATTATTTAAAATGACAGCTGTTTTGGGAAAGCCGAAATGATACTCTCCATTATTTTCTCTTATTTTTCCATTGCTTTACCAAAGAGAAAAAACAATTGTCAAAAACATACTTTAGTATAAACAGAAACTGATACTATGGCAATTCTACCCCTTTTCCGTATCTCCACTATGGGAATTTTCTAAAGCATCACAAACAATGCTCCGGGTTCTCATACCCTGCTCTCTCACCTCCAAAATGTCATCACCAGCATAGTAACATTATTAGGTTTTGGAGGGAGTATCAATTGAAGCAGTAAATTTACCTAGTACAAATCTTGCCTATTTTTTTCCTCACTTCTGCTCACTATTCAACTGTTACAATTATCTTAAATGTTCTCATCAAAGAAAGACTAAAGACAATAATAAATCCAAAAGACTTCAATATGTTTGGAATGCAGGTATTTTTGTATCCCAGAGTAATGTAAAATGGTGGAGGAGACATAATTTACCTCAATCTGCAAAAGAGGTATACAAAGTCTTTCAAAGACTATGAAAAACAGTAACTATTTTGTATAGGGAAGAATTCCACTAGCAGTTGAAAGCATTTAAGAAACAGGACCTAAATGGTTGTAGTCATAATGGATTAGCCAGATGAAAAGAAGTGGTTAGAAGCATAATGAGAATACAAAGGGAGATCAGCAGTACTTAAGAAAACAAGAACTGCAAGCATATGACAGTAGGATGTAAAATACATGATCACTGTGTATTTTGGAAAAGTATATAATTCACAATTGGAGTTATCAACAATAAGTTAGACGGTCATCAAAAAAGAGTACCGTTGATGCATTCTCTAACATGCACATTTATTACAGAAAACAGATTAATCTTTCCCCGGTGTGGCAGTAAATCACAGAAGAGGAATAACAAACCACAGCAAAAATAGTTACGCAAAGGCATGTTAAATAACATGGCAAACTGGCTTCCACAGAATCAGAAATATATGCTGATCAACAGATAGTCACAGTTGTCACTGCTGTTTACTCTAGACCAATGTATATTTATTTCACTTGCACACACTGGAGAGTTGTGTAAGGAAAAAAAGGATGGGGAAACATACCTCTGATAAAAATGTCTGGGCTGATTTCTGTGCTCCTACATGGAGCAGATATTCATATACGTACAGTGCTAATCTGAAAAATAAACAGAAATGACAATATTTAGTATTGTGCATTTGTTTGGTCCTCTTCTTCAGAAACAAAGGATTATTAGAAATTTGAGGTGCACTCTATCGCCCTTCACAAACCACTATACACTGAACATGTCAGATCTATTACCTATACCAGAATTTTTAAACTAGACATGTAGGTCAATCTGAGCAGACGTGTTTAAATAGTAATTAACTGAGTATTATTAAAGCCCAAAATTACTTAATGTCAATATTTTAAATATCTGGACAAGTGCCCAGTGAGGTAACAACCGACCTACTGCTGCTCTGTATTTGCCCACTCTATACTGTACATACAACATATTTGTAAAGCAACACTGATTATTTTTCCAGATGGTATTTTTTACACGTGGAATGTGTCAAGTTGTTAGCACACTTGAACAATAGCCTGTGTTTATTCAAAGAACATGCAGACTCTGGGCTGCATCTGGAAAATCCCAGCATCCATCCATGGCATGCAGTCCAACCGCATCTCTCAAGCAGAGTGCAAACAGATTTTCAGATTCATTCAGACTTGTGCATCTAGGAGCTCCGATGACAACAGAGCTACAAACGACTGTCACAGCTCCCGAAGGAGCTTCCCAAAACCTGATCTTCAGCACCCAGGCACATCTCCAACCAAGTCCAAAGAGCTGGAATAAGGATCTCACTGCAGAAAGAGGACTCATTCCCCAAATGACTACCCACCACAACTTGGGCTAGGAAGGCCTGTTCCACTTCCCAAAACAGGGGAGCAGCGACAACAACCAATTCCTATTGATACAGGCTACGTAGACAAGATGTGAATTAGAAAAACAAAGAAGTAACACTTCCTACTGCTCAGCTGACTCTCCAGAGAGGCTCCCGCCTGTCTGCGTGTTTCAAGTCTTTCAAAATGAAAGCTCATTTAAAAGGATGATTTAATAATAATGCCTGGAAATTGTCTATAAAACATTTCAGTTCAAGAAGAGAAAAGAAAGTCAGGCTGTGCCTCTTTTAAATTTGCTAGCTGTTTTTAAGAAGTAAAATGTATTTGCATGCATTTAGCAATACACCACTATTTTTACCTGAAACATTTTACTATTCATATTCAAAAATGTAGAAGCAAAGAATATCTATTTTCCTGTTACTGTTCAAAATGTTATGCGATATTAGACACGATAACTGTCATCATGGCACTGACAGAGTAGTAATTATTACAATAACCTATTAAGTGTGAGATTTTAAAATCTAGGACTGGCATTCCATAAAAATCGTTTGCACCAGATGTTTGTAGATGCAATACACACTACTTGACTGTCTCTCCAACTTCTAAAGCAAAAATGTACTTTTTTTCCTTAAATTAAAAAAAAAATATTTATATTCAAGCATCATTCAAGTGACTAGTTTTAGTTTGAAACTTGAGAAGGGCTGTATGCACTTTTTAATTCCAGTATTTTCCAAAAGTTACTTACTAGTTTGTAATGTGCCATATCAACAAACGAAGAGCTCAGTGTGCTAAGCAGAAAGCACTTGTTTCTTCTAATGGAGCACAGTATGATCCAGCGCTTAATTGAAAGCAGCTCAGAGAGGACACAGGGATATGTGCCTTTCTAAGTACTGTGGAGAAAGAGAGGACCACATACTCCCTAGCCTCTCATCCTCTCATCAGTTGTGCTTTTGCACAATTGCACACGTAAAAAAAAAAAAAAAAAAAAAAAGTAGTCACATCTTGTTGACTTAATTCTTCCCAGTTCAACTATCATTGATTTTTAAGCAATAAATGGTTTTAGACAAAATCTAAGACACTAAGACACAGAAGACGGAGAGGAAGGACTTTTTTACAGCAGCCTAGATGACTCGAATACCCAGTAACACTCTGAAGTATCTCATCTGTCTTCCAAGATTCCCATTTTTGTTCTTATCAAAACATGAAGCCTGCCGTCCAGATAAAGGGATTTGCGTGATCATATCCTTTCTGCCCCACAAAGGAAAGTGAAACAGCACAAAACCCAGGATTTTACTGCAGGCTCACAACCTCCATAGGTCTGCCATCTATTGAAAGCTTTAGCAAATACTGCACCATGATACTCAAACTGACAGCGCAATACTTTAATATTGAGACAGATTTGTAAGTCTCATCCCAGGACTCGTGGAGTCTACCTGCAAAACACGGCACACACAGCCATGCTCCAGCACAAGTCAACATTGCTACCCTGTGCCTGTCTTTGCTGGTCCAAGAAAACAAAGATATTTCAACGCTGTGAAAAAGATAACCCTCAGATTTTGACTTAAATGCACGGGATGTGTTAATTGAGTGTAATTAAAACTGTAACAAGATCTCCAAATCTTTGACATGCGTTATTACATCTTGGTCTAAACATACTAGCAGTGAAAAGAAATGGTGCAACAACTGTGTTTATTAAGTGGAGGAGGTAAACATGGCAGATTTCAGAAAAAGAATTTAAAAATCCCTGGTTTAGGATTCCAAGTTGATCCAGCTGTGATAAATGAAGAGCAGGACCATGCTGGCAGGGGGACTGCCTGGCTTCTGTGACAGGAAAGCTGGGACCACCTTCCACAAACAGATGTGAAACAGAAGGCACAACACAAAATAACCTGATTGGGTCTTATTAGATCTAAATCACTAGTCCATCCCTAGTTATTACGCTGTCAAGAAGTCTTCACAGAAGTTAACAACATTATAGCTTCATTCAGAAATAAATGCGTTTACCACAGAGATCAAAAGGAAGATACTAATGTTTTACTGTGTTAATTGCAGCAAAAGTGGAAACTGATGCTCTGAGGAAAGACAGCAAAGAAACCCAAAAAAGAAGCGACACTGTATAACAAGGAGCATTAACAGATAACACAAACTTTAACTACAGCCTAGGACTAGAATAAGATAAAAATTAGGCTACAGTACAAGTACGTAAAATCAACAAATTAATAAACTACGTAACATCTCAGCGGAAGATTAAGCAGATAATACTGAGATGGTCTTCAACACCAAAGGACTTGGATCTGAAGTGGCATTTTAAGCAACAGTTTTTACTCATTAAACTGGTGTGAGAAACCATGTAAAAGCAGCAAGGAGACATATGTCAAATTTTCACATTTGCATACTTGTTGACATCCCATCAGTAATGTGAGGAAGAAATATTTCAAATCAATTTGTGACAGCGCTGAAGTGATTTTTGTTAAGATATGCCACAGGCCGGAGTTCCCCCCTCCCCACCAAGATGATTACAACACACATTCACCTATGGCCTCGTGATATATTAACTCTATCTGAAAAAATAAAAATAAAAATTAAAAAAAAGTTACTGTCTAGCTCTTACTGCTACAGTGCTCATTTTGCCAACCTGGTGCATTTTGCCAGAAGTTTCTGCTCTAATTGGACAATGCATTCATATATCCTGCAAGTATCTACTGAACTCCAAAGGAAGAACCATTTAAGTGGTTCTAGTCAACCAGTTATCAGAATATTAACAGGTAATAAACAGTAATCACTCTAACTGTGCTGTAGAAACAAACTTCTTACAGGTTAAGGTGGGAAGACGAAATTAGCTTAATCAGAAATTGCAACCAAAGCTTTGCAGCAGTATCTCCACTGATGAAAACGAGGTGGTAAACTTCCCCAGTTCCAAGTCAAAAGATTAATCTTAACCCAACTTCCCATTCAAGGCAGTGAAAATGCAAAAGCACCAGGTGCACAGCAGCTTGGGTACTGAGTCACACTCCCTGCTGAACCCCAGCAAGCTTCACTGACTGTATGCAGGGTACTCAATCTCTGCTCAGATGAACACAGGCCTGTATTTATACAGATATTTATTTATACAGATATTTCTAAAGATAAGTTATTATCAAAAAGTCTTTCAGAAGACAACTTGTCTATACAGGGTAAAAGAGTAGTATCTTTGTTCCATTACATAGGACAACATGTACTGAGAAAGTTTCTGTCTCTTCATCTAAGTCTGAACTTCAAGTACCAAGTTTGGTTTATTGTTATTTCTAAGGAGACAAAGAGCAAAAGGAGGATGGTTACATTCTTCCATGAACTTCAAAAGCTGGGCTTAGAACAGTACGGAATTGCTTCTGCTTTCTCTTGAAAGCTGCCCAGTAAACCTGCCAGAAGCAGGCAACGATTGCACACAGCTTCATGCAGTTGAGAAGAAGGGCAGTTGCTCTCATTGTTTTATTAGCCACATGTCATAACTAAAAATGTATGTAATTTCACTGTGGGTACAGTGGCGTATAACCATTATCCAGAAAGCTGTAAAATCAATGTGATGGAGCAAGAGCCTGCAGCTCCCCAGCCCTGGCAGCGTGTCAACGCACAGTCTGGGTACCGTACCGGCCTTCTGCAGCACTGACAGTCAGCCTACCGCTATGATAAGCAATTGCTGCCTCATCGCCACAAAATCTACAATGGTGAATGACTGCACATCACAGAAATGTCCCTAGATGCTACCACCTCCTCTGCCTGCAACAGATATTATACTGTTAACATCTGATGCTAGATGCTATAAAAAAAATTTTAAATAATTACCTATAACAGGAATGTTCCAGACCTAAGCATCACCAATATAGATCTAGCATTTTTGGATTGCTAAGACTCAATTTTTTAAAACTATTAATGTATGGAAAATTCTGCATATGACACACCATCCAGTTAACTTTTGTTTTTTTAAATAATAACTAAAAAACACAACGAAACCCAGTAAATCAATATCCATACATAATTTTTACTTTGTGCGAAGAAGAGCAAAACAGCTGAGCAACACGTAAAAGTAGCTCCATAGAAAAGATCCTAAATGTTCCTCTGTTTCAGGAGACTTGTAGTATTCTAGAATCACTTCTTAGACCTATACAGAGAAGCAGCGTTTTTTTTGTTTGTTTGTTTCGTAAAGGTATATAGACTTCACTTCAAATCCAGAGACTCCTAGGAATCTCACTAATTTAATATCCAAAATATAAACCTCATTCTCTGGAACAGGAGAAAGTAGTGCTGGATCCATATTTTAAATATAATACAACAGCTAAAAGCGTCTCAAATTTGAAGTTTCTTGAACAAATTTTCTTGAATCCATCAATCAGATCAGTATTTTAAAAACTGCTCTGTAGCTCTTGACGGCGAGCTAGTTTTTCTAAGTTTCAACTAAGGACAGCTAACTATTTTTTTAGAAAGTTTCATATTTTTAAAAGACATGTATGCCGAACTACCCTTTGACTGCTATCTGATCATACTGACAGTCATATTCCTCCCTCCGTCCCTCTCTCCCTCCCTTATATGTTTATAAGCTAATATAATTTTCCCCTGTAAATTTTAATACATTTTTTCATATATACATATGTACATACATATAATCGTTTCCTATACATCTCATCTGAGATTTAGGTAATTCCATCTGCCGTCAGTTATTCATGGTAAGAGAGGACCGGGACAAGAGACCACACGGGCCATGCTAGGTGCAGAAGTGCTTTGGTGCGCAAAGCCAAACTCGGCCGAGGCAACTGGTGCGTACCTCCGCCCAGCTTCCTGGAAAACTGGGAAGATCAATCCGGATCCAGCATCAAACCTGAGCTATACTCAAGAATTTAGCTATGCTTTTTTCATCTGCTTAGGCAGGTACATTTAACAACGGCCTCGACATTACATTTATCTGCATGTGCACCCACAGCACGTCAGCTCTCCCGAGCATGCTGCTTCACCTACATATAATTTACATGTTGGTTTGTTTAGCTTGAGGCCAGCAGACTGCTCTTTTTATGCCAGTCTACTGGGTTTTTTCCAGCTCAAAACATAATCTTTGTTAATGTTTGTGCTCTGTATTCTATCAACAATGTGATCAGTTTTCTTAGAAATACCTGGGTATTAAATGAAACCCAAACATGGTCTGCGGAAACTGTATGTCCCAAAGGAGATAACTCTATGTTTGTTCAGCTATGTGCACTGCCTTTTCTGAGAGCTCCCATCACAGCCCTGCAAACACAGGCAACATAAAGGGTATGTATTCAATATGATTCATGTCCATTTATTTCTTCCTCTCGCTGTAGACAGCAGAAAACATTCTCCTTGTATGCACCTAAATATCTGCACCTTATACATGGTGCTATAATGAACAGTGGCCTCAGTGCCTTCTTTTAGGCTAACGGTACTTTCTGAATACATTGATCCTTCCCCTTGTTTATTCCAGTTTTACAGATAGCAGAAGCCTTCTCCTACCGTGATTCTGGGCAGGTAGACCCACCTCTGGTCTCTCTTCCACTTGATTGCCTGGCTGCAAGTATGCCTTGTTAAGTCTGGTCACCATCCTCTTGATTATATATACTGCCTCAAGTGTTAAAAACAGTGGTAACCCAGTTAAGTGCCCTTTGCCTCTTTTAGAAATTATGGCAGGGCTTTTTTTTCAGTTTATCTGTACACTTGCAACTCACATATTCTTTGTGTTCTAATTTCACATGCTCTTACTTCCAAACCTCCTGTAGAGTTCAAGCACCAGCATAACTACTTCCAACAACACGTTAACTTGTGCACCAGTATATAACCAAACATTAGGAGTTATCCAGTATCCACTGAGCTTTTTCAAAAGATCACAGATAGGTGCTGTGGTGGTGTGCACCACCATACTTAACGGTATGATTTTACATATTTTCATCTGCTAAGGATGTCTTGGTTTGTGCTAACACATCACACTGCAGAGCGTTCCCCACTTTACTTTCATTTGACTCTGGTTGAATTTCATACCAATTTTTGTCTTGGGTCTCAGCTCGTAGAAATTACTACTGATTCAAAGTACTGCAAAATTACAACACTCTTCAGTAGACTTCATCTTGAATGGGATAATTTCCACTGATTTCCAAATACTTCATCAAAAGGTAGATTTTCTTGATGACCTCTAGGTTTTAAAACAAACAAACAAACAAACCCGCCTACAAAAAAACCCACTTTTGTCCTTCTTGCACCTGTGTTCTGCACATACATTCCTTCACAAGATTTTCAGTAGAATTTCACAGCCTTCCTAGGCCATGGTTAAGAAAGAAGTAAGGATTATGCACCTGAAAGTTTGTCTGTATTTTTGCAGCCATATTTGCTTGTGTAACAAAATAATATACCCTCCTGCAAACCTTAGTTCTCTTGGGCCACTAGAGCTACAGCATTATTCCCACAATATTCCTATGTGAAAGCTGATGAATATCACAAATGTATCAGCAGCTGCAATCTTCATTGCCTTACTTTCATTTGAAAATGACAAATACAAATGAAGACTGAAACATCCTGAAATTAATTCACTTTGTATTTTCAGTGTTTATGGAGCTTCCCTGTGCTCTATGCCTCCAGCCTGCTCAGGTGCCATTTACCTCTGCTTAACAGATCCTGTTCCTGTAGCCGCCTCTCCCCCTTCCTGCCTCCCCCAGCCTGATGTCACCAGCCTAGAAAGCTGAACCATTTGGATATATCATTCCTTGAAGTCACATTACAGACAGTTCTTTGCTGTCTATGCGGGCTGAAAGATGGTCTCCCCTTCTTTATCCCCTGCACCTGGTGACAGAGGAAGCAAGACAAGCTCTTTTCGTGCTCTGGCGACCTGCAGAGACAGAGGCAGTAAAACGCCTTTATCATGTAATTCTCAGGGTTGTCCAATGCAAAGCCAATCTGCTGCTCATGCGGCCTTTGTCCTTTTTGCTCCTCATTGAGGGCAAGCTATTTACACTGAAATACACCAATTCCCTCCCAAACAAAACAGAAAAAGAAGGCTGAATTCACCCAACACCCCACTGACACCGGGGACCAAACCCATCCTCTTCTAAGTACTCTCTCATTTCTTCTCCCCTTCCCAGCTAAGGGATTAGAAAATTAACCCAACCAAAAAAAGTGAACAGTTTTCTGCTCGATGAGTGAGCTGAAGCAGCCTACCAAGGGCAACAGCAGCCACACAGGAGCAGCAAGAAGCTGGAATGCTTATTTTGGCAGTCCTGGACTTGCTAACACAGCTCTGCCTGCACTGTCAATTCCTTCTGCCAGCTAGAATCTTGAATTTCGTATTTTATGAAAATGTATGTATTTTTTAAGGTAACCTCTAAGTAGTTTCTTGGGCTTAAACCATATAAACTATCCAACTTACCATAACTATAAAACATACTAAACGGCAGCTAAAAAAATAGTTTCATGACAAAACACACTTTAAAGTGTAAGATAGAGACTTTCATAAAAATGCATGAGATTCCACCTCTTCCTGATAATAAAGGTGCTAACCGTGGTCTTCCCTGCTGCTTCCAATGGGATATTAACAGGTTTTTACCTATTTTTTTCCCCCGGTTTATAATTTGCTATAGTTAATGAGTTTAATGCAATGCATCCTGCCCTGACAGTAAGCAGAGCTAGCAGCATAGAGCTATTACTGTACGGAGAGTCACTGGTAGAGCGTAGCACAGACATGGTCCTTAGCAAAATGCAAACTTTAAAGCATTTTTATATATAAAGTTATACCACAGCATGAGCAGGTAGTATACGACATTTCCTTGTAGACTTCAAACTCCTTTTACATATGACAAAAGGTTGCTTTAAAACCCTGTATCAGCAGAAACCAGGCTGACACTGACCCAGGGCACTGCAAACACCAGGTTCCACTGCTCACCATTTGCCACTTGTCACCCACTGTACTCGAAAGATAACTTAATTTGCAAAATCCGCCACTGACTGAAATGTTTTAAAATCTTGTATGAAGAAAAAAAGACATTTGTATTTTATACACCAACAGAAAAACAGTGACTGGCTCCTATCCAGCGCCTTGGTAGCACGCACAGGCTGCTGACAATATTGCTGCTGTACAACTGGTGCTTCAGCACTGCTCACCTACAGCACAGGCAGATGATACCTTTTCAAGCTACAAGAGTTAGAGGTGCTACCGGCTTCAGCAGTTTGTGGTGGTCTTTCAGGTGTCTAAGTGCCTCCACCCCACAGTGAGATGCACTACAGAGTACTGGAGGTGCTGGCAGCCTGCCTCAGTGCAGGGCCAGCCAGGCCACCTCTGATCAGCTCCAGCAGCAACTGCAGCCACATCTTACCTTGCACAGATGCCAGCGAGGGGTTACCATGGCGCTGTTGTAGTAATAGCTCCATGCAGTGGAGTAATAGTATCTTAAAATATTACAGCTGTTCCTAAAGCAGCTGCCTACCTTGAGGCAGGAAGACGTCCCCTGATCACAGCAGCACCAGGACAAGGCTGAGAAGGAAGGGGAAGCACGACTGTAGCTCCCCAAGGATGAGTTAGACTTGTCTCAGATCCGCACTGACTGGACATGCAACGCCCAGCTGTCCCACAAATCAAACATCATGTAATTTGATTTTCATTCATATGAAGAAAACAGTATTTCTGAGTATTTGGCTCCCAGACGAACCCACGTTTTCAATAGCAGCTTTCCCAGCTCTTCCCACAGAGTATAGATTTAATGTCTTATTAAATACAGTGGGTGGGTCCAGAACATTGAAGATTACCAGGAATCACTGCTACTGAAACCTAAAGTCCTCTCTTCAAGGCTGCAGGGTGAGACACTAGATTAGAATCTCACTTGTGGAAATACGAAGTGCACAAGTGGAAGAGGAGGACCCCGATGAGTACCACTGACAGGCTGGAGGTCTCACACTGCTGGTTTCCTTTGTGAGAGCCCTGATTAATGTCAGCCGGATTCCCACCCGCCCCCACCTCCCCTTCTTTTACAGCACATCACAGTTAAACCCAGTTGCAGATAATTAGTCAAATAAAGATTGTATCACTCCTTCCCACTCACTGCCTCCTCCTGTTAGGTTTTTAAACTCTGTTAAGAACAAACTCTGTACTTGGAGGTTGGCAGGACGCTCCAAGACCTCCCTTCCAGGTTTCACAAACTGGCGTGTTACTGAACGAATACAGCAGCATGGGTATCAATGTCCCCACAAGCTGATGGGGCTGACAACTGGTAACAGACATGAATCCAGTCATCTCCCTGGGAGGTCATCGAGCTGATCCTGCCCAGACTTTTGGCACAGCCATATGGCAACCCACAAAGAACAAAGAGCTGAAGGATCTGGCTTCAGTGAGCAGCATACAGCTGTGGCGCTTTCCACTGCCCACAGATCTCCTGTAAAAGGCTCAAGGTTTTGGAGAGAAGACATGTGAGTTTAGTGGCTGGATTAGATGAAATCCATGTCAGACTTAACTCACAGAATCCTTCCTGAACTTCATCACAAGTTTCCTGCTGGAGCCAAACAGTCAAAGACTAAGTATAACTAATATTCCGGGGATGGCAGGTTATCTCAGTGGCAAGCTGAAATAATGAACATCAGCACAAAAGAATAAAACAGTAGACTTCCAGGAACCACAACCAAACATGAAGCAGAGAACTGGTCTCATGCAGGAAGGGGAGAAAGCAAGGATGAAGAGACAAGCAATAACAAGTCACCTCATGAATCTTACGGGAATCATATGTGATGAGAAAATTGAGGATGAATTTCCCAGAGTATCTATCTAAAAAGTAATGGTGGAAAGTAATGAATGTGACTGACTATGAAATGGTAACATTTCCTTCTGGAGAGATGTAGTTCTGAAAGCATCAGGGTAAAGCTAACACACCTCAAAAGTCAAAAATTCTGGGAACTGGTAGAGTTTCTTCAAAAAAAGATAACCTGAAGGAAAAAAGTGCAAGACAAACATCAGGTAATTCAGACTATATTAAAAAACTCAATGGCAAATATCAATGGAAGACAGACAGGAAATTGTAAGAGGTTACTCCAGCTGCATCAAAAAAACCTCACTGGTCCAAGAAAAAGGTGCAACAACAATGAAGAAAGTAAAGGCACATAACAGTATTAAGGAACAAGACAACCACACAAGTGACAAATGCAGAAAGGCAAAGTGCCAAATGAGTTTCAGTGAGCAAGAACATTAATAAGGCAGCAAGAATGAAGCCTATACCGCAAAGGAACGGGAATTCCACTATTCAATGCAAGAAGTGTGTAAAGCACTGAGAAGGTAGAGAAGTCTGAAGTCCTGGTGCATGCTTTGTTTCTACCTCCACAAAACAGCAGAAGCAATCATTACTACTTAAGTACAACAGGAATACACACAGCAGGAGAAAACAAAAGGTTAAAGATCAGCTTAGCCAGACAGCTGTACTACAGGGAGAGGGCTGGAGCACGTGGCCTCAAGAGTGCTAAGAAATGAGCCAAAATGTTTTCTGAACTTGGAAGAACTTAAGAGTCAAATGTCTTTTGAAAAGAAAGAAAGGGCCCAGGGATTTACACCCCACTCAGAAGTAATCCTTATCACCAATAAATTTCACTTCTTTGGCCCAGATGAGCCACGAACATGACATTGGCTCTGTTTCTCAAGAACAGATCCCATGAATTCTACTTCAGTAAAATCCCAATCCCTTCTCTGATAGAAGATTCAGCACTGCGAGACATGGGGAAAGCAGAGCTCTACCTCGGGGTAAATCGCGCTGCCCTCTGCCAAGAGAGGCATCCAGTGCCTGCACCTCGCGGTGCCCCACGCACGGCGGCTTTTGGTGCAGCACTGAGAGAGGCCGTGACCAGCCTGCTGGTACCAGGCAGTGTTCGTTGGGTTGCCAGCATGGGGTCGCCAGTGTGTATTACTTTTCCAACGCCACTGCTCTGCAAAAGCTGAAGCGTGTACTCCCGTACTCCTGAACACCTTGACAATGCAGGTATGAAGGGGGGAAAAAAGTAAGCTTTTTCTAAAGCCCATCCCCCTCCTCGCCCAGTTCAGAATGGCTTCCTGTATTTGTTTTGGGGGATGGGTCATTGCCTTCGGATGCTTTGTGATTCCAGAGCTGCAGAAGACACGATGACATGAACTTTTATGCAGTTCCTTCATTCCTTCTGAGCCAGTTTCTTTGCAGAGGTCATGAAGGCTGCCTGCCTGCGTAACAGTGCACTGAATGGTACAGGCTCAAGCCACATCAAACAGCTGAGGCCGCCAGGAAAAGCAGCTTTCAAGGGTATACTATTAGTTTCCCCCTTCCGAACTTCGGGGTCCAGCAGATGGCAACTAAATATCCGCCTGAACCATAAAGTTTCCCTTCCAAAATGGCAGCTATGATGCTAGTCCCTGGTAATAATCACAGCAGGCTTTAAGACTGACAGTAACGTTGGGTGAGAAGTTCTGCACAGGGGACTGGGGTGGAAGAACTCAAGGCATTTCTCTAATAAGAAAAACAAAACAACAGCAACCACCCCAGCCAAAAGACAGTCTTTGTATGTACAGGTGTAAGTGTACGTACAGAAATTTGCAGTACACATAAACCAGTCCTGCAAAACTTCATGTACAGTACTCCTTCTCAAATCACTGCCATGTTCACCCACAGGACGACTGCACACAATTTGATATATCAAACCTACCAACTGCCATATGGCTGCCAACCCTGCAACACCTGTCCGCTAAATTCTCACACATCTGGCTAACCTGCTAGAAGGGTTTAAGCATGTGCCTGCTACTCCTCCCCTTGGCCGACAGACATGCTGAGCAGACAGCTGGAGGTAGTCTCTTGCTGCTCCCCAAACTGGATCATGGCCAAGAAGGATTAGCCAAGACCCTCCGCTTACTCAACATTTCCACTCAGCTACAACTCCAGATAAGCTCAAGCACCCACCCGCAAGCTACAGTTCATGCATGACAAGTTTGCTGAGTTTCAAGTCCTCTCTCAAACTGCCCAGAGGATAGCCTGCTACCCAAATACATGTATTTTACAACTTTACAGATAATTTGCTTAGACTCCAAACTGAAAGTTACCAAAATATTTTCTTTTGAAATGCAGCTCATAAAAAACCCCATAGTTTCAACATCCTCCCTCATTTTTTTATAGTGAAAATACTTTCCAAACAGATAGAATTTCATCAACAGAAGGGAGAGATTTGAAAATCTGGCTAACAAAGAGTTGCTCCACCAAAAAAAAACCCCAACCAACCAACAAAAAACAGCAACAAAAAAATACCCAGCAACAGTAAAATCCTGCAGCTGTGAAGCTATACAACCAAATGTTTGACCAGCAGTCTAAATAAACTTCAGTAGCAAATCTCAAAATTGCTTCTACTTGCTGGTCTTTGGAAGGAAGAAACCAGACACTGGACAAAAGGGATCCAAAGTATTTGATTCCATACTGACTGCTCATGTCTAGTGGAAAAATTTATACAGTATTGTCTTTCCTCTTAATCAAAACAGGGGGGAAAAGCAAACAACTTCTCATACAATCTCTAGCTAAGCACTTCTTATTTCTAAATTAAAATACAAAGGACATAAGCATAAAATAGACCGCAGTTCTACCACGTGCAATTCTACACAGTGGCTGCAATGCTTTTACCAATTACAAATTATTTCTGTACAGTACATATTCAATTCAGAAAAGGTTATCTCACATTTGGCTCACACTGGAAAATAGAAAATTCCATTTTCTCAGTTTTTTAAGTAGGTATTACTAGAATAGGATAACCCATACTGGATTCAGTTTTTAAGTTAACTTCATTGATACCTCATAGGCAGGCAAGTCAGTAAATACAGAATGTAAGTCAATGTCATACTACCAAGATGCAATTGCTGTGGTAGAACAGTAAACAGTCAAACAGGGGGGCTTCAACACGCCATCGACAAGGTTTCAAGATGCCAGGAGCTGGCACTGGAAGGAAAACAAAGATGAGGAGGAAAGAAAAACAGAAAAGGGGGGGGCCGTGATCAGGACACGGGGTGGGGGACACTACCAAATCCAGATGGGTTCTTCGCAGCCGAACAATTTAAGCTTCCAGAAATGAGTATCAAGGCTTATGCTTCAATAAACTGATGGATCCCAACACTGCACACCTATTAACATAGCTGAATGAGTCCACACCTGACCCCAGCTACGGACGGGAGTTATGGGAACACAATTCAAATCACTAAGATCCTTGGGGACTACCATCAGTGGCATACCAAGCGTAGCAAAGGAGTATGTAGAACTGTCAGTCTGTGACCAAAAGGAAAAAGATAGTGAAGATGTCTTAACGGACTCAAAGCTTTACAATTTAAAAATACTCGTGAACTCATGAGCTTTACACAAGAACTTTAGGTATGGTAGTTTGTTAAAGACAGTTTCAGAAGACATCTTCCAAAATATGGTCAGTGATAAAGCATTTTACCTACCACATTCTCTGTAGTAATAGTGCAAAAAAAGATTAGCCTTTAAAAGGTACTCAAAAACGCTTTATTTAATGTAAACACTACTTTGCCTATTGCCGAGTTCCTGAGCAGCATTTTTAATTTCTTCAGTGACATTTTAAAGATTTCTGATCAAACTGCTTGAGAACACAGAAAAGTTGATTAAAAACTTGCACAACTTTCACGTGTTTTTTATTTCTCAGTTGAATATGAATATTAATATTCAGCAAATATTTATATTTAAGATGTTGTTTACACACTATTTGAAATTTTCTTGAGCTATTTATATGGTTTAAAACAGATCTAATCTCAAGCCACAAAGCTACACTCACACACACACACTGCAAGATATTCTATGCTTCATTTATTACCTTCATCATCCTTTCTTTATTCTCTAGGTTTGTTACCAGGAAAAAATAAATAACATCTTGAATTACTCCAGAAACTCTTAAAGAGAGTATTCCAATGTAAAAAGCAGTAATCTGCTCAGCATATGAGTTACAAATAGCAGAGAGCAGGAGATCTATCTTGCTGAACCTTACCCTAAACAACACTACCTGAAGAAGCAAGGGAAAAGAGACTTACTTTTCTTTTTATTACTGTGTCTTCTTCAGTCTAGCAGCATTATCTCTACTAAGCTGTAATGAGATGTTAGTACTACCAGGGGTGGGAAAAGGGAGGAGTGGGAGCTTTAAGACTCCTCCAAAGATACTGCGTAAGTTGCTTCAAGTACCAAGTGATGAAAAAATCTAGCGAGATTCTTTCACTCTTTCTACCAACTATGTATTTCTTTTTACCAGCTTACATAAATAAATCAATTTATGCTTCCCTGTTTCATGTTTTATACACGGAAAATAAGGCTGAACACATCAGAATTTTTCAGACACAACCACTTCACTTTAACAATGCATAGTGATCAAATTAGTACGAAACTGTAATTTTATGTTACATAAAACTTTCAAATGGTAAATTAAGAATATGCAACAAACTATATCCTCTTTCAGCATGTACATGCTTTTTCCAAATAAACGTTAATTCAGATTTCTGAATTACTGTGAAGAAAACTATGAGTGAAGAAAATTCTATTAAACTTGCAATGAATAGCATTAAAGGGAAAAGACAGGCAACACTTGTGATTCATTACTGAACTTTCCTGTTTCTGTGTTAACTGTTCCCTTGAAATTAAATGGGAGTAAAAAACCCCCAAAATTTCACTTCTCACAAAAAAAAAAACAAACAACCACCAAACAGATTAAATCAGTGGGCTTACAAATCACTGTATTTTTGTGGTACCATGATAGCAGAATGATGGTTGCAAAACAGACTGTTTGTAAACATAGGCAAAACGGAAAAGGTTGGGTAGCACCTGTAGAGGTTGAGGAACTTCCATCATCGGAGGTTTTCAAGACAAGCTAAGTAAAGCTCTGGCTGACCTAATCTGTTCATGATGGACACACCTCAAGGAAAACAACTGGACTACAGGACCTCCACGGGCCTCCTCTGACCAACATCTCTACGTTTTTATAAACTGTTTCCCAAGAATGCCTTTGCATCATCTTCCCTCTTACTTCATCACATACAGCTTGTTCAGTATCCTACTGCTCCACGACAAATCCAATCATTCACAGTTGAGTCTTGACTTCACACATCTCTTCGATCACACATGATGCTTCTCTACAGAGCCATTCCAGCGACAAGAAAAATCAGCTTACAGAAGGGAGGATACAGCAGTGCGACTACATCAGGGAAGAGACTCAAATCTCCTCTTCCACCAAATGGCTGGAGGAAACCTCATCCCAAACACACATTAGAAAAGGGTTTCCCAAAAGTCTAAGGGCTTAACATCCTTCAGATCTGTCTCACGCTCAGCAGAGACAGACCAAAACAGAGAAAGGACAGACTACACCTAATCAGAATGAAAAAAAATCAGTTATCATTAAGGAAAAAAGGACTGGGAAGGAGCACTAAGAAGAGCCACCTTCCCCACGACGGGAAGAAAAAGCTTCATGATATCTCTGTCATGTTAACGTAGTACAATCTGAAATTTATCTGCAAGAGATTCCCTCCTTCGAATAAAAGAAAAAAATTAGAAATAGATCTCACAAAAAAGAGCACACATATACACAAATCTGCATTAAATGCAAGATTTGCATTTTCATCAGCAGCCGGCTGCATTAAAACCAAAGATAAACAAAACTGCCTATTTAAATACAGAAATTAATTTTCATTAGGAATACCATTTTTAACTCTCAACCTGACTCAAAATATACTCAAGTTACAATACCCTACTTTATCTTCCAAATTATTGATGCTCAACTTGGTCCTATGTCTACTTAGAAAACATACAAATTAAGTTTTTTAATTTCCTTTTATTAGTGTGTTACAAGAAGACAGCTTGTCAGCACAGCACCAGACATTCACAGCTCTGGATTTCACTGTCACCTCAGAAAGCCAACCCTGCTTCATGCCCTCCTCAGCAGAGTTCTACTAGAGGGCTGGAGTCCTGGAATTATATTCAGTATTAAATATAAAGTATTTATAAATCCTTATTAAGTAAACTAAATGTTTAATATAGATTTTAACAAAAGGTCATTTGTTACGGATTTTAGTGCAGCAGTTAGATAAAACACTGTCTTTTAACACCTTCTACTGTGTGCTTACTGCCATATATAATGCACACTCTTCATGCCTGTAACCTGTTTAATAACAGACATTAATTATTTATTAGCCCTCTATAAACAATTTATAAATGTATCCTTACTATAAAGCATGACTGGACTGGCCTTCACTTCCACAACCAAAAGAGTCTGCAGTATTTTAACTGCTGCATTAAGAAGTAAATTCTTACAAAGAACTTAACAGTGATACACATTTTACGATATAGAAATACAACCGAATAGCATATCCTACCATTTATCTCAGAATTCAGTAATATGCAGTGGACTTCCCAAAAACATATGTGACTTGGTTACAATGCCACTGTAAGTGAAACCAGAATCATGTTTAGGCACAATAAAAAGATACTTTTTATACCTCTGTCATGCAATTACTGAATAAATTTATTTTTTCAGCTTGGGCAACTAACAACCCAGTTTTGTGAGGACAGGAGGTGCTATCCAGGCAGGCTGCCTTCGTACTCCAGCACCAATGAACCGAAGGCAAATTTTAATACCAAATTCCTGGCAAAAGCGTGTCCATATGCCAAATTCTTCTGAATATCCCACCCTCCAGCTCTGTGATTGGCATCATTTCAGGTAGGCAGCTAAAATGACAGGTTGGTACCCATGTATCATTTATAACACTCGCATACACCTCATTGCCCCAACACTGGACTATGACCATCTTTTGTTTTCCTCCACACTGTTCAAGACATCTTTCCTGCTTCTCTGGGTCACCTGCCATTGGCACTACTCATCTCCAGAACCAGCGGCTCAGCACCAGGGTGCTCACATGCAGGTAACGCTAGATGCTGGAAAGCCTGCACAACCACGCTGCTACTTCTCCAGGCACATACAGGTTGGACAGTCTTAGCAGTACTCTTTTTAACAGGATTGTCTCAGCGAGGCTGCCTAGGATCTCTTGCTTGCTCAACAGGGAGTGAAAATTTTAGGAAAACTGTGTATTTTGCCACTCTAGGTTTTAAACACAGACTTTGGAAATAGGACTGTATGTTAACTGAGTGTCAATCTTCACTTTCAGAGTAGCTGACATTCTATATATTTTTAGCATTAAAATCAGTTATTAGTTTTAGTATGTATAAAGCATTCTGTGACTCCTGGCACTGCACTGACTTGCTTTTACTATAAATGTTGTTATTCTTACATGAGGATGGCATTGAATTTAAAGCAAATACAGCATAGCAAAATGCAAGAAAAGTTGCTTAATAGCAAGACACAAGGAACAACACTTTCTTAAGTTTTCAAGATCACTGTTTGCACCTCCCTTCCCTGTTTTTTTTCTGCAACTCAGTAAATGAGTAATCAACCACAGCTTTGTAACGGTGCTTAGACTTGCAGCATGTTTTTTTTTTATTAAACTTGGAATTTTCATTACAGAAGACATCCTTTCTGAAAAACACTAGTAGATCTAACGCGACCTAAGCAAACTGTTGGAACATCAAATCCACGTGTCAGTGGTGCTACAGGTGTCACTTGTGCTGCCCACCTTTGAAAGCAAATTCTATTGAAGAACAACAACCAGCCGCAAGTGAGACCACATGCAAAAAAAACCCCAAACAAACAACCCAGATATCAGGAATAATGCAGCATGGCCTCTTAACTTGTTCCCAGCAGTCTGGATTCATTCAGGAAAGAGACACTGCACCAGGGAAAATAAAATACAAAAACTAAGGCTGGCAGTGTAAAATTAATTCATGCAGCTCAAGATTACTCATCTATTTTAAGTCAATGAGAAAATAAGAATCACAAGGCTGCTCTTTGTACATATGAAACATGTCTGTCTTAAATAATGTCTTTTTCAGACCTAAATTCTGCCTTCTATGTACCATCTCAATGTGAAAGCAAACAGATAAAAACAAGTTCTTGCCCATATGAAGTTCACAGGGAAGCTGACAAAGGAACAGCTACATAATTGGAACAGAAGAGTAAAGTCTGAAGTTCATAAACAAAGAGAGACTAATGATTGCTTTATAAGATATGAGAGGGAAAAGGAAAACCACCAACACAGGCGACAATACCCATGTACATTCAGGTAAAAAAAACCACAAGGGAAGTACAGACACTGAGAAATAACCACAGGATTACGCACAACATTATGAAGCATTTAAGATCCTCAGGTCAAGACAGCCTAAACCGGCTGGACAGCAGTACCAGGTGGGAACTCAAAGAGCAGATACAGAGCTCACAGCAGCAGGAAAGAACGCAGCGCTAACGTCATGACAACACTGGGGAGGCAAGGAACTCAACATCCTCTGCTGACCTCTTCTGATCTCCTTCTACCAAGGCAAATTCAGTGCTAATACAGCAGACACAGGTATGCAGAGCACACTGGTGTATTCATAGATGATCATACCCATACCGGTGATGTAATCTTTTTATTGCTTGGTCAACAAGCCAATTCCAGGTGGAATTCCGAGTCACTAAAAAGGTCTTCAGCACTCTTCAGGGTGATGAATACAACTTTCCAGCACTTGATCATGCAGCTATCCAGTCCTTTGAAGATCAGTCCCTGGAGGTATGCAGCTCTGACTAGCTTTGAAGATTGTCCTTAAATTATAATACAACAATCATACATGGGGAAAAAGTTGCATGTATGGGAATAATAACTGAACAAGCAAACCTGAGATAAAGCAAGTCCAAGTGAAACTCAAGACAACCCCAGCAGATCAGCATAGTTAAAAGCTGCTCATTATTTTGGAATGTGTTCCTCTCACAGTGCTTCTGACCTAAGCAACGTCCTTGCTTTTTAGAAGATGGCTACTCAGTGGTTCCTCATTGCTCTCGCTCTCCAAGAGACCTCAAGCCTTGCTGTCATAATCACAATAAAAGGTAAAAAGACTGCAAGTTAAAACCCAGGGACTCAGAAGTCTTGTGCCCCAAAGAAAACGACAGAGGGCCAAGACCTAAAATTATATGCCCTTGAAAACTGTGTAAGGGACAAGAGGTAGGTAAGCCTGTAACTGCATCAGTCAAGAAACTGCAACAGATGGAGAGATGCACTTGGAAACACATTAATCTCTAGTGTTTTCTGCCAGACTATGAAGTCTCTCTTTATCCCTAAAAATGCGGAAATGGGGCAGAGGGATCGAGAGTGGGGTGGAGGGTGGGAAGGAAATAGTTGGAGACACACAAGTTCTTGCTAGGATTAAAGTAAAAGAAGTCTGTGGCCCTACAGAGCCTGCCTTTATGTAATACTTCCAATGGGAATCCTGCAATTTCCCTAACTCTCCCTGCAGATGCAACAGCCATGGAACAGAAAGGTAATTCTTAATACAATATTTTTTTTTTCCAAAGTAGCTTGTTACTGGCATCAGCCATCAGACTGGATTTAAGCCCCACGAAGTGTTGAAATTTGATGGTGAGCAAACTCTGAATGGCCCTTCACCTTCAGCTTCTGACGTTTACCTTCTACTAGGCTTTTTGCCAAGACCTCCTTACAATCACAAAAAAACGTTTTTATCAACAGGATCTGTTATGGCCAACAATAGAAAGAAAGGCTCTCCTCACAAAGCCCACACCACACAACCCCCACCTCCACACACAGGGAGCAAAGACCCCGCTGGCGCACAGCAAGATAATCCTGGCTGTTGTCACCGGGACCACAGGTTTCTTGTGTGGCAGTTTTGACGGAGGGGATACAATTTGTGCCACACTCACTAAGTGGTGATGGTACAGCCCAGCTCCATGGAAAGCAAATACTAAAGATGAGTGATTCCCATCCTTATTCCTATAGGTCAGTGCTCTGACAGCACCCTGTGGGTGGTTGGGGGTGGGGCGGGGGGGTGCTGCTCACTGTAAACCACACAGCACACAGCCAGTTCACTTTCAAACTGCATCCCCCAGATCCAATCGGTCATGCTCCACTTACCCTTACACCTTGCCCAAGTTCAAAGTATGGTGACCATGCTCCCCCAAAAGAGAAGGGGAACTCACAGGCCATCCCCCACTTCATCTCCCTTCCAGACCTGCCAAGGGCCACCAGGAACAAGCTCCTTCAAAAGTGCTGGCTGTAGGGCTCCTTTTTTTGCAGAAAGTGGTTTTCTGTGTTTTGCAAGCACACTCAAGACCTGCTGGTAGTTTTGCTATGCCTTGATCTCCTTTTTATCATTTACACACTCCTGTGCCAAGCACTACAAAAGCCAAAGGACCTGCTCCTCATGCCCTGTCCATAAAGCCTTCTCCTCCATTGCTGCAGGTGGCTCAGTGTTTGTACTCCAGTAGCCCTGGGGCTCATCCCCCAGCCCTGTGTTTGCTTATGCCCTGTTACAACTTTTAGACAAACTGGACATTTTCTTATGACTACTTCAGAACACTGTTTCAGTCAGCACAATGACCGCAAGTATTCAGGAAACCAAACCTTGTACTTGATTCGGTTATTTTCAACACAACACTTAAAAATCTATGCAAAAAAATCACTGTCATCTCTCAACTTCATTGGGAGGATCACTTACTGAAACAGAGACAACTGTTTTCTCAGTACCTCTATTTTAGTAATCTTACCTATTAAGAAAAATAAGCCATTGCTTGCTTGTGAAAAACTTCACGTGAAATTCAAGAGGAAGGCAGCATTTGCTACTCTATGAAAGTTTGATCACACCTCTACAGTGACAGTTTCATTAAAACTTTGAAATATTAAGAGTATTTTCATTTATTCTGCAAGCAAAATACAAGAGCTAACAATAATTTCTTTTTATATTCATCCTTAGACATTACTGAAATAATTATAAGGGAATGCAAGCATTTATCTAGAGGCTGAAATTTCTCGTCATTCACCTCAGACCAGAATGATCCTTTCCGTTGTCTGGAAACTTTCAAGGTGCTTTTTTTTTCCCCACTCAAAAGTCTGTAAAAGAACTTCATTTAAAACATTAGAAAAAGTAAGAGAATATGTTACCACTTTCTCATTTCAAGATGTGTCAAGCCTTCCCCAAAAAAATGTTTAAAAGTATCTATGTGATTTTTGTTTCATGAAGTTACTAATCTCTGTTAGAGGCTTGATACAACTGCACTGTTGAAGTTTGCTATGTTTAATACATGGTACATCAAATGCCTAGATGACCTATAAAACTTAGGTGGGTTTGAACATAACATGGATGGTAACGTGCTGAAGTGGTACCACCATCCTCAAATCAAGCTAACACATACATACATACACAAAAACAATCAAACAACAAAAAAATCCTGTCATTGAACTCTCAAATTAGTGTTTGTGATTTCAGTCTCAAACTCAAAGATTCAGCACGCTACCCTAAACAGAAAACAGGTTCCTCTAACGCTTCTATTCCATGTATTTGTGCATTAATTCTAAACCAACTTTTCACAGCCAACTGGCAGCCCTTTAAGCTGTTGCCTTTCTCTTCCACATGCATTCTCCCACATTTGCAGGTAAGAAGGGAGTATTAGCCCCCCATTGGGTGCTTTTTACACTTCATTCAAGTTGAACAAGGCACAGAAACTTTCATACAGGTAGGTGCAAACTTTACAACATCAAGACTAAATTTCAGGTCTGGAACTGAGTATTAACAGGAGACACTTGGTTTTATAAAGCACTCCAGTTCCCCAAACTTGAGTTCAGCTTGACCTGCCCTGTACCAGGATAGGAGACTATCTCCTATTTATTCTACATGGGCTAAAGGGTTAGGGCGATGCTTGCATGTGATTTGTGCACTTCACATTAATACATACACACAGTCATAAAACTTTATTTATCTATTTAAAATCTCTGCTGGTTTTTGTAGTGGTCAAGTTGCTATAGAGCTCTGTTGTGTTGTGCAGGGAAGCACAGCTTCATTCCTGCTCTACTTATTTCACTCCCCAGGGCTGCCATGAGTACAACAAACGAAATCACATGGATGGTGATCTTGTCAGATCTCATAAGCGAAGCGAAAGTTGGCCTGGTCTTTTTTACAATAGGAGATCTCAAATCTAAGCTTGAAACAAGACTATGAAACTTCCTGTACACTGAGCTGAAGTCACTCAGTGCTGCTTCTCTGTGTAACATCTTCCTTCCCTCCAAGTATTTCACTGTATTGCTTTTTCAATTCAAGAAGGACCATTGGAAAAAGCAGTTGTACAAATAGCAAAAATAATGAGTCAGCTGCTCAGTTTATTTAGGGTCCCTGCAACTCACATGGCAGTTTAAAAGAAGTTGCACAGGAAATTCAGTCAGCAAAATAAAAAAAAACCTTATTAGGACTGGATTTGCAAAAAAAAAAAAGTCAAGAAATTCCCAACCAAGATGCCAACAGTGTAATTATACTAGCCTGTTACAAAACAATTGAAAGTAATGACATTTTGACTATACTTACTAAGTGTCAAAAAGCTTAAGATTAGTATATAGTTAAACTGATAGTCCCACTGAGAAGACCCGACACAGACTAGACAACATACTTGAGGCGGTGGTGGTGCTCCACAGCTTCTCAGCAGCATCAGTCACCTTGGAGCAGACAGAATGACAGAGGAAAACAACAGCAGCTTACCTAAAATTACATTTTTAAAGGTGCATAGAGACTGTCCATGCAAAAAGGCACAAAAAGCAGCTGATACCTAGGGGTACAACACAGAACCTCTGTCCTTAAAGGGCCCCACAATTTACAGATTCAGAACGGTAAGTTTCCAAAAAGGTTATGCTTATCAAGGGAAAAATCTCCACAGTGCTTAGTAAGTACAGGCAGAAACATTTCTCCAAGTGCTTTGCGAAAACAAAAAAAATGGTGCACATGTATTAAACTGGATTCTCAAACAGGTATTTAATCTAACTACAGAGGGGCGACTGCCCAATCTTGAGGAGGAGCAGGGGAATGAGGAGTAAAAAAACAAAAAACCCGAAAAGGCAAAATGAAAACAATGACCAAAACCAAAACAAAACCCACACTAGACATCAGACTTAAGGCTTCAGCTTCGCAAACAACTACTGCAAGATTTGAAGTCCCTAAAGGAATAGCGGAGTGGTGAAGAGCTGCTGTAACGGGTTGCACAGGGCTGCTGTAGACTTGCCAATACGTACTTGTATCCAGCTGGTCCCAATTAATAAGATACATCCTGGTGGTTCCTGCAAGCCTTTCAAGCGGCTCTAACATGCCACAGACCAGACTGGCAACCAGAGAACTCAAGACAAAGACTCTGCATCGACGGCACAAAGTCATCTCCCTGCTCTGCAGAATTGCATCAGATAATAGCTAAGTGGATAGGAGTAGGGTAATGTAACTCATTGCCACTTAAAAATAAACATCTTGGAGGGAATAAGGAGAAAAAGGCAGTACAGACAATTCATACCCAACAAGAAATGCCATTTAATTCTCATTTTAAACTGAGCATGATTTCCACCATCTGCCCCTCTCACCCCCACTTCCCTAGTCCTACAGAGACACCTCTGCAGTGTTTGCTGGACTCACTATATTTCACCAAGGCAAATCAATGTACAACCAGTAAGTTTAACAGTAACAATATTCTCAAGGAAATCTGGATGACTTATTTGCCTAAAGAAGGTATTAGTCCAGTGACCCCAACAGAATTACTATTCAGACAGATTATTATTTTCAATACAAAGAAACAGCCCCATCAAAGCAACAAGACAGCTTTTCATCTTTAGTCTGAAACTGTGTTAAGAAAGCGGGGGCAGGCGGGGGGGGGAGTTATGATAGTAGGATCTGTGAAATTATGGTTACAGTGGTTCTTAAAGGCAAAAAGGTCAATACGAAGTATTTTTAATATTTTCTTTCAAAGTAACATTCATGTAAATTTCATGGAAGGGTAAGGTTATTCAGAAACTTGAAAATGCTGCGTACGCAAGATGTGCCAGCAAATTCAATATTCGGAATATTAAAGAACTTCATCAGACCATAAGCCAGGCAATCAATGAAACAGCAACATTAGTAATATGACAGAGGATTCTACTGCCTAAAAGATACTTGGAAAAAAGAGGAACAAAGGCAATTTCAGAGAATTTATATTTCTTAGTGCGAGTTCCCACTTTACAATTCTCTGCTCTTTTTAGTTTATTTACTTTCGAGTGGTTTTAAGCAGAACATCAATTCCATACATTTTTCAATATCAAACACCACCTCCTAAAATGAAGAGAAAGATTCAGTGAGAACATAGCTTCAGCAGCATCAGTCAGAGCATGGAGCAATGACACTGACACAAATACTTCAGACCAGGACTCAAAGTTCCCCCAATTCTTAAGAGTTTAGATTCCTGGGAATAAGTGCAGGCAATTTGGCAAGCACGCTCATGAATATGTTAACTCACAAGAACGATCCATCCACCACCACCACCACCCCCAAAGGTAATATATATCGGGGAAAACATGTAAAGAGGCTCAAATGGCTAAATATCTCAGGCTAAAAATATCAAGAACTCCCTCAAGCTGGAAGCTGTTTGCAGAGCCCTGACAAAAATAAGGAACCAGGACAGCATAAATTCTTTCCCTTCCCTGCAGAAAGTAAACTACATCTAGAAGGAAAGTATTCAAAACATAATAAAAGAGGTGACTCACCCCTATCAACATACAGTACACACTGGAGGGAGTGGCGGGGTGGGGGAATGGGGATGCAACCTAAATCCTGGATGCAAACACCAATTCCCTGCCCCAGTGAAACACACAGTTCCTGCCCCCAGTGCTGATGTGAAAGGGTGACTGCAACAACTTTGTAATCAGCACAGTACTCCTGCCCTGAAGGATGACCTGTGGCACTCGAAGGTCTTCAGAGCAAGGTAAATGACGGAAGGAGTAAATGACTGCTCCTGGAGCCTTCTGCGGAAGTTAACTCTCCCTCTCAAGTGGGATGCTCCTCCAGAAGGCTGCTAACACCTACAGCAGGAGCTGAAAGGCTATAGATACTTCAAATTAACCTCTTAACCAATCAGATTTCCAGACCCGGGCTGTATTCTTTATTTCTTATTTATTTTCCAAAACGATGGTGACGTAGTCAAATGAGCAAACCTAGAACAAGATGAGCCAGCTTTGTTTTGGGGTTTGCAGGTATGCCCATGGATATCACTCAGTTATTTCATTTCTGTGAGCAGGCAGGGTATTGAAAAGCAAGCACAATCCACCTGTATTTAACAGCCTTCCACACTCAGAATTCTGAGTAGAGGCAGCCAGAAGAATTGGCTCATGTCAACTATAGAAGAAACACAGCAACCTTTCAGGACAACTAAACCAGTAAATAATCCACAATGGTATCACGTTACTTCACTCGGGATGGAAAATTCTTAAAACACTGGAGGAACTGCATAAAGAGCAATGATCTTGCTAAAGCATATCACAGTCTTACCGTTTTGTAATCACACAATTGAAACTTGTACATCACGTTGGGTCATATGACACTAAAGACACTCAAATGCTTCTGCAATTTTTAGAACCATCTGAAGTACCTCCTTCTACGCAGCATCTGACAGAAGGATAGCATGCTTCCATGCACTAATGTCTCTACTTGGAGAAACAGAAACTCAGAAAAGAAAGAGAATACCAGGGCAAGTCTGCTGACCTCCAGCAGACACCAGTTGACATCACTTACATGAATGCCCAAATCACTGAAATGTACTTAATTTTACAAACTGCCACTAGGAAATACTCATATCCCAGCCACTTCAGGCAGTGACATTCTCGGACCATAAATTACAAATACAGAATATTAAGACGCAGAGCATCTGTGGGTTGGAAAATGAATTTACTGAATTTGAAACTTTGAACATAAAGGAACAAAAACGTGACTATTCTGTAAGGATACCTCAGCATCTTCACTGAAGGAAGCATAACTCACAGGTTAAATCACAACACTGAATGTCAGGATCTTTTCTAACAATTTATAGAACTAATTTCTCACTTTTATGTGTTGGATGAAAAAACACGCAGAGAGAAGCTGATAATTTTCCTATGCAAAAAAGCTGGTTGGAGAGGGGATGGGAAACCTGGTCCAAGGGGCACTTCTGAGTAGCCAGGCACAACATGTATTAGTGTAGAATACACGGCACTTTAATCTTATGATCCTTAACAGCCATACGGCTGTGAAGCAAAAAGGAAGACAACCTCAATACTTAAAGATGGATTCTTTATTGTTTCAAAAAGTGGAACATCTGGCCTGTCCTCTTCAAGTGTTTATGTTTAGCTAAAATATCTGCTGCTAACTTAAAAGCACAAAAAACAAAGAAGCATAAACCTTTAGGGCACAAAAGCTTCTTCTTCAGGTCACCTGGGCTGCCAAAAGGGAAGAAAAAAATTTTTTATTCAAAAGTTCTATTCAAAAATTCTATTCTATTCCATGAAAAAAATCTTTTTTGGATAATCTTGTGTCAGTTGCTGGGGGACTATCCAAAGAGACAGAGCGATGGAAGTTTTCTGGAGGAATCAGAAGCTTGTTTTACCAGATAAGCATCAGGGGAGTTGTACATTCCTAGGCAGAAAAAAATGCCACATACATAGACTGCTTTTGTTGTTTTCAGATGCTCTCCTTCACACTGCTCTAAACAAATACTTTGCTTTAAGAAGTCCGGTTGTTGGTACTCCTGCCATTGCTCCCAAAGAGAAGTAAATCACAACTGCTGAATCTAAAGTCAGCCTTGGTGAGGTAACCGCAGTTATTACACAACAGACCATATGCGGGCCATAGGTAGGACACAGTACATGTTCTATACCAAGAGACCGGACAAGAGCATAAGGATGGCACTGAATCAGCTTGGAAGTGGACCAAGAGTGCAGTTAGTCTATTAACTCTGAAAATGCCTCTTCTAATTCTATTCCGTATTTGAATCAAAATAGTTTGTTGTTGGGTCTTTTTGTGATCAACCTGCTTCTGTGATTCAACGCGTGCAGCTGCCCATTCTAAGGACGAAGATATTAGATTGCCTTCCAAGCTTGCATATGTACATAGACCTATACACACAAACACACACCAACACACACAACGCAATATGGAAAATCAGTACACTAAATTTCAGACTGGGAGAATGTAATGGTCTTCTTTCTTCAGTTATGTTAATTCTTTAAATATGCTATTGGACTGGAAAACCAGAAATTCGAAGAAAGTCACAGGCATGCTAAAAAGTAACTGTCATAGAAGTGGTTTTAAGTTTAGCTGAAATCCATAATTGAATCACAAAGGCAAAAAGATTATGAAAACATTTCCATTTTGATGCTGCAGAATATACAGCAACAACTTTGCCAAATTACACCACTGGTCTCTTTAATCTGGTTTCTTGTTTCCCTTTACAGCCCCATTGGAATGCTTCAAAATAAGGTGTTGGAAATCCTGGGGCATATATGACACTGTCATAGGTTAGGTTTCTTCGTTTTCCTCTATTAGTTTTCCACTTGTATCCCAAATTAGTGACACAATCCACGTAGAACAGAATCCAATTTTGTGCTGAAGAGCATGCTCACTTAAGTACACAACCCTTTGTACAAGGCAAAGCTCTTCTCTGTAACAATACACTATACCAGAGAGAGCCTCTAATTATGTTTTGTCTATTGGATGTATACACTGTGAAGAAGAAATTAAACAGAAACTAACACCAAAACATGTTCCTAAATTTTGTGGTTTCTCTCTGCTGCACTTCATCATCCCTAGTCTTGCACTAGCAAGGAATTCCCTCTGTGCTACCTTCTCTTTTGCTTTGCCCACGCTATCTTTTAACAAACACTCCCAACTTGTTTCAAAGCCTGTGACCATGCCAAAAGACATCCAGCTACAGGACTTCAGCTTTTCAAGCACTTCAGCCATGAAAATGAAGATTGGTGTAAGTGTGCTTCCGTAACTAGTGGGTAACCGTGCACTGACACGACATGGGCAAAGCTGGCTGCTCCAACAAGGTAGGAAACAAAGATTTTTAGCTTTGGGTGATGTCTTGAGTATTTTACCAGTGCAGCTTACTAAGGATCGAGATGGTATTCAAGAGGGAGAAACAAGACTAACTGTTGCATCACTGTCAATCTCCCTGTAGTCCTTGACACAGCCAGTAGGTTTTGGCCAATGCTGCTTGACAGAAGTGTTTGCAGGAGAGGCTGGAATACGGAACAGGAACACCCACAATCTGCTGTAGGCATGACTATGTATTTTCAATACGTTTGTTTGCCTCAGTCTAAGTATTAAAAGCAGAGTCCTTTTTCAACTTTCTGGAGTGCTTCGTAAGAGTTTTACTAGACAGTAATGAAATACTGCTCAATTCAGTTGTATTGTTGTACAAGGGAAAAAAAACTTAATAGTTTTATGACACAAAAACCCCCTATTATACCTTTATTTTTTTAAAAATGAGAATTGGAGACACAGAATTGGAGACTGACACAAGGCAACTCCAAACTTTTTTTCCTCTAATTTTGAGTAATGAACTACAGAGTTACAGGGCTGTTTGGGGAATACTGTGAAAGATTTACAAGGAACTTTCTCAATTACTAGAATTAATACTAATATACCTGCATTCAGCATTCCAGTATGACTTTGGTTTTAATCATCTATTTAAGATGTCCTGCAAAGTCTTTCAAAATTACTTTTTCATCCATTCTTTATAGGCTCCCCAACTACAGCTGGACAATTTAAGTCTTGCATCTTCAAAGCATAAGATACAGCTTTCTTTGTGTTTTGCTGCATTATAGTCTCTCATTTCATTTGTAAAAAGATTTTAAAATATGTAGAACTAGGTCTGCAGTTACACACCTACAGATACTGGTCTTGTAAGAGTAAATATCTTTCTTTTATAAAAAATCAGATGTACAGACAGTAAAATTAAAAGTGACACTGAATTTGAGGAGCTGCAGCAGAAGTCAGATACACCAGTATGCTGCACCTTTCAGATCTGCTTGTCAAGCATATTACCATATACTAGTGGCATATTTCTGTATTTCTCACTGCTCTTCATCTTCTGACTAGAAGCTCTCCTTTATCTTTTCCAGATTTTTTTTCTTTTACATACTGTCCTGTGTTCAAGCTTTAAGTGTTTATTTGTTGATCACTTACTTTTCCTATTCCAACCCAGAAAATCAACTTTCATTTATGTTACCTTACAACATGCGTATGAACACACAGGAAAACAAAACTTAATGCCTCAGGCCACAAATATATGCCTTTAAGTTTTTAGAACATCCTCTCCATTTATTATACTCTATACAGTGGCATCATCAAAGTCTTTCTGACTTGCAGAAGGGAGCGCATCCCCTAATCTGAACGGTGGCAGGAGGCACTGGCAGCTCTGCTGCCCATCACCAAAGATGACTGACTGCTGGAACAAACTACCAAACTGGTTTACCAAAGTTTAGGAAGCACTTAAGAGAAAATGCAATAAATTCAGACAACTTTTCACTACATTACTCAAAGGCCTTTGACTTGCAATTCACATTTCAAGGCAGATTAAACAATATATACCGATTTAGGAGGGCTTTAACAATAAATAATTAAAGGGCCAGAACAGTTCAGAAGACTGTCAATGGGAGTTGTAACCTTCACTTCTAGGGAAGTTTCAGACTAGACAGGGGAGCTTCATTATTCCCGATACCTGATAAAATTTCATTAACTCACCCACATTCCCAACCAATAAATAGCACCTATCAACTCACCACCACCACTTCAATTCCAAGGCTGACCTAAGCAGGAATAATTGGAGCCATCCAAGACTGGCCCCACTATTTGAGGATTAGTTGGGAAACAAGAACAGTAAATAAAACATTTAGCACAGAGAAAACAAAGGGGCTTTGGTTTATCAAAACTTGCTGTTGCAATTACAAGGATCTGATAAAGCACCACAACTTCCATAGCAGAAGCATCAGGTGGCATCCTTACTTCTGGCCTCATAAATCACTAATATTTACAACGCAATCACACAGCCTGTCAGCCATATGATCCATTTTGTCCTGAGACTGTCAAGAATAACAGATTTATTAAGGAATTATAGTTCCATTTCTGCACTCAAGTATTTTCTTCAGAAAGTACAGCCCTTCCCAGGGAAAGACCAACGTGACAACACAGGCTACCTCAGGCTGCCACTGACATTGCTGTAATTTTTTTTTAACCTATAAAAACAGCTTCCAAGACTAGCACTGCAACTTTTTAATAAGCATTAAATTGATTACCACAGAAAATATAACTATTTTACCTTCCTCTAAGTACGCAAAAATACTTTATCCAAACAGTGGAACATTCTTAACTTTCCAAACTCACTAGATGGATTTAAAAACGCATCTACTAGCGACAAGGCATTTTCAATATCAACATAAAAAAATACTGCATGCACTGGAATTTACATATACTGGTAATTTATTGCTGCTGCATTTTCAAAACACTGGCTTCTTTCTAGAAAAGTTATATGGGTTTGGTTTTAAGGTGAAATCTCTCCCAAGTGTCCAAGGCACTGAAAATAAAATGAAAGTCAATATAAAACACGTGACACTGTGTAGTCAGTACCTTCTTACATTAATTTCTTCTTCATGATTGAAATTCCCTCTTTCAAAGACAGTCTTTTATTCAGGAATGGAAGACAGCAAAGAAACAAAATAGCCAATCTGAAGTAGCAAACCAGCATTTTCATTGGCAATTTAGGCTTGATCAATCCCATCGAGAGTTTGGGGTTACCATCAAGGGTTGTACGTCAAGAAGAACCACACAAACTTAGCAAAAAGTATTGGTTATATCATGGTCTGCTCCCAGTTAAATGCTTCTGCCTGAACAACTGAACTTCACACTGAAACACAAGCCCAAAGGCAGACTGAAAACCCTGACAAAGATGGGATCAAGCAGCCTGTGAATTCAATGCTAGGAAGCACTGAGGAGCCAGACAACTCTCACAATCCACAACCACACCTGACAAAGCGCACCTGCCATCAGAAGCGTGATTTCCGATATCCAGATTTTTACACCATATTTGCAAAGGAAACAAGGTGGGGAAAGAGCATGCTATCAGTCACTCTGAAGGAAATCCAGTCAGTCACTGCTCTTCAATGCATCAGTCCAGCTTGAAACTTAAAACCCAAAACTTCCAGTATACCTGCCTGAAGACTACAAGCATTCTGAGAAACCCCACAGAGAATAAATGGACACTATACATTCTGCTCATTTACATTTTGACTGTTTTATCACAATAAACACTCTCCATCATTTATCATCAGCCCTGGCTCACCGGGGAGGTCCCAGCAGGGTAGGGGTTGGCCAGTGTGACACCCATCTGCAGGGAGGGCTGGAAGGAGGATCTGGGGCCCTACAGCCCTGTTAGCCCTGTCACCTCGGTGCCGGGGGAGGTTATGGAGCAGATTGTCGTGATTTCCATCACCTGGCACATGCAGGACAAGTGGGGCATCAGGCCCAGCCAGCGTGGGGTTGTGCAAGGCAGGGCCTGACTGAGAAACCCGATCTTCCGTCACAAGGTGACCTGCCCAGCAGTGACGGAAAGGCTGTGGATGCTGTCTGTGTGGACCCTAGTAAAGCCTCTGACACCATCTCCCACAGCATCTCCTGGGGAACCCGGCTGCCCCGGGCCGGGCCGGGGGTGCCCTGCGCTGGGTGAGGGGCTGGGGGCGGCCGGGCGCAGGGGGCGGCGGTGGCTGGAGCCCCCTCCCGCTGGCGCCGGGCACAGGGGGTGTCCCCAGGGCTCCGTGCTGGGGTCGGCCCTGGGTAATGTCTGTGCCGACGGGCTGGGCGAGGGGACCGAGCGCCCCCCGGTCCGTGTGCGGGTGGCACCGGGCTGGGGGCAGTGCTGCCCTGCGGGGGGCAGGGGGCTCTGCAGGGGGGGCTGGGCAGGCCGGGCCCAGGGGCCGAGGCCCCCGGTAGGAGGCCCGAGGAGGCCGAGTGCCGGGCCCTGCCCCTGGGTCACAGCAGCCCCAGGCAGCGCTGCAGGCCTGGGCCAGGGGGCTGGGAAGGGCCGGGGGAAAAGGGCCTGGGGGGGCTGGGCAGCAGCCGGCTGGGCGTGAGCCCCCGGCGTGCCCAGGTGGCCAAGCAGCGCCCTGGCCGGTGTCAGCAGCAGCGTGGCCAGCAGGGCCAGGCAGTGCCCGTCCCCCTGCGCGGGGCACTGGTGCGGCCGCCCCTCGGGCCCTGGGCTCAGGGCTGGGCCCCTCGCTGCAGGGGGGACGCGGAGGGGCTGGAGCGTGTCCAGGGACGGGCAGGGGGCTGGGGCAGGGGCTGGGGCACCAGGCCTGGGGGGGCGGCTGGGGGGCTGGGGGGGGCAGCCTGGGCAGGAGGGGGCTCAGGGGGGGCCTGGTCGCTCCCTACAGCTGCCTGGCAGGGGCTGCGGGCAGCGGGGGTCGGGCGCTGCTCCCGGAGAACAAGCGACAGGGCGAGAGGAAACGGCCCCAAGCTGCACGGGGGGGTTAGCTCGGGTAGCGGGGAAACGTCTTCCCTGCAGGGGTGGTCAGGCCCTGGAACAGGCTGCCCAGGAGGTGCTGGGGTCACCGTCCCTGGGGGTGTTTAAAAAACATGCAGGCGTGGTGCTTAGCGACATGTTTTAGTGATGGACTTGAAAGTCCTGGGTTAATGGTTGGACTTGATGATCTTAAAGGCCTTTTCCAACTTAAATGATTCTATGATTCTATGATAAATGAAGCTGATTTTCCTAAAAACAAGATGTGGGTGGTCAAAACTGTGTGCAAACTGAGGTTTGGAGGAGCCGATGACTCATACACAAGAGGCTCAGGCTGCTCTGGTCACTGGGAATGAAGGTACAAAGGGAAGAGGAAGAGGAAAGGCTTCTGGGGACCAGTCATAAGGAGGGCATCACTGTGAGATGTTTGTCAAGTTGATATACAGTAAACTAGATGTTAGGCTGCTGAGAAAAAAAAAAAAAAAAGAAAAAAAAAACACAAAAAAAGAGGCCCTGAACTTAGCTCTTCAGTTGAAACTCAAACTCCCACAACAGTGTAAGTTAGTTTAACTGCACAGAAAAGCAACCAAGATACAGGCAAGCAGAAATGAGCCATGCAACGTCCCTGTCTGACTGTCCAACCACTCACATGATGAGCAGGAGTCAATACTTTGGCATGTCTACACATATTACATTGGTCTGGTATTGGAGAAAACAAAACTAGAAAAAATCTCAAGAAACCGAAAAATCTTAGCATGCCATACCATGTATGAAACACATATTAAAAAAAAATATAATTCATGCAGACATCAGCTGGACTATCAAAAAATATACAGAAAACAATTTGAGAAACAAGTTATAAACACCTTCAGAATACAAAGATAAGGAAGAGTCAACATTATCTGTCAAGAATAAGACCCTGTCAGCTGTTTGGTTTACCTGGAAGGGAGACTGTGCAGTAGGTAAGGAGGAACACACGGATGGCTTACTAGAAGTTAAGATACAAGAGTTTTGATTCTTAGCCTATCATATGACGTGTATGTAAGCAGTTAGCTTTCACGAAATCAAAAAAATGGTGTAGTCACGTGAAAAAAATGGAAGAGTCATTATGAGTATATTTCTAAAAATGAGAGAACGTTTCAAGAAATTTCTTGCTATCCTAAGCCAATTCCATTAAAAGACCTTCATTAATCAGTTGTATGTAGAAATACGGAAGTGTACATGGTAAACTGGGAAAGATTATAAGCCCTTTTGGGGACACAAACAAAATAAGGGCAGTAAATAAGAGAAAATTTAATACAGACAAATGTAGAGTACTATGCTCAGGAATAAGAAATCAAATACACGAATATGAAATGGGGAATAATTGGCTAGGCAACAGTATTGTAAAAAGAACCTGGAAGGCATGTTGACTGCAAAATGGATGACTTAAAAAAAAAATAACGAAAAACAAACAACAAAACCCAAGAGCAACAAAACCCAGGCAAGTGTTCTAGGGAATATTAGCAGCAATATTTTATAAATAAAACCTAATTAGTATATATCATCTCAAAAGAGAAGTAATTATTTCATTCTGCGCAGTTCCATGCTCTGATCTGGACACACTACTAATAAGGAAAAAACAAAAAACGAGTCCAGAGGCAAGAATCACAGAAGGTTTGAAAGGAAAAAATGACCTATGACAAAAAATTTCAGTTTATTTTTGTGGTTTAGATTTTTGCATTTAATGAAGCAAGAAAGCAAAAACCTAGGACGCTATGGTCTTGACTACTGCCACCTTCCAGTTCCTTAGTAAAGAACATCTTATGTTCTCATCTGTTACTTCCCTGGGACTGGAAGGAATACTTTAGAGCCCAGAAGAATGCACAGAGGTCATCAAGTTTTCTGAATTAATGTGTTTCTTGCTATCTGAGGAAGAGCTTCTCTTAAGAGTTGAAACAACAACTATGTATGACCTGACCACTACTTCAACAGTCTGGACTAAACAATCTCAACTGAGCACACACCAGAAAAAGAAACTTGAGCTTCAACTCAACCCAGACCACCACTCCTTTCAGGCCTATATGTACACCAACATAGCAGGAACCAAGTAGCCCTCATCAGCTAAGACAGCTGGGAAGCCTTGAAGTTGTAGCTATCAAACATCTATGGTGAAAAAACATCACCTACCTGTGTTCTTGCTGGTGCCCAAAAAAAAGGTTTGCAGAAAACTCTTAAAAGCAACTGTTTTGAGCACTTGCTAATTACGTGCACTCACAGAGTACCATGCTAGGCAGTGCAGGACTGTGCCCTCTTCTGCACTCTGAGGGTTCATGGAGTGGCACTACCCAGTTACAATGCTACCCTGAATTATACAATCATTTATTTGTAGTCTCCCTCCCTAAGAAAAGCAGGCTTTCGAGGTCATGCTGAGTGTTACAGTAAGTACACAACTGTCCACCCTGGATAACTTCTGAGTTCATTTTCCACCTCCAAAAAAGAGACAGTAGTCTCAAAAATCAAAAAAAACCCCCCACATTTCTACAAGTCGCTTCAGCTATTTGCTTTCACAGAAACACTGCAGCAAGACCTCAAGAACAGAGATGTCCAGAAAATGAGGCTCCAGCTGTTCTCTAACTGATGGGACTGCTTGTTTCCATCCTGCTCTGGACTGAATCACAGTCTGTCCGAGGCAGATGCTGTGTGCTGTAGCGGGGAGATGGCAGACTCTGGGGTGGCAGGGACCGTGCTGTAGATGGGTCCTTCTGAGACCACCTGAAAAGGTCCTCCATCTCTGAGTGTGCCACAGGATGGCTCTGTGTCGTAAGCCACTCAGCTGAAACAAACCTTGCACAGCAGATGAATCATTTTCTGTTCCTAACCTTCCAGATGCCCAACATGATAAAATGGTATCTCATCCTTAAAATGAGTGGAAGAAGAGATGGTGGAAGTTTTATGTACACACCAGTGGTTTGTATAATGCTCCAAAAAAAATCCTGGGCTACACAGCTCAAACTGGGCACCCAATAATCAGCAAGTATTTTTGCTTTTTACCTTTCTTGTGTTACTGCCATTTCCAAAACTGGCAAGCAGGCAGGAGTGGCTTGATGCATATTTTTAGAGGTTTGTGAAACTCAGACACTGTGGTGCTGGGCACCAAAGAAACAACACATTCTTTCTCTAGGAACAGCTGTATTATGAAACAGCAAGGCAGCCATAAGGCACATACCGTATGGCAGCAAAATAGCAAATTATCAAATAGCTACTAATTATGAAAACAATGCTTTATTCTGCACAATAAAAAACCCAAGAGTTTTTTTCCGGAAGTTAAAAAAAAAATATTAGTGAACATGCAGATGAGGACAAAGTAAGAACAATGCTTAGTATATATCCATATTTTCCAAGTCAAGAGAATGTTACTGAGAAAGCAAGTACAACACCCAGACATTGCACTCTGACACATACAGACACGCTATTCCAGCTGCTTCTGAACAGCAAATCCTACCCTTCCCTCTTAAAGTTCCGACACCTCATCTGAGCTACAGATTCTAGGACTACCATAACCTCTCTGCCATTTCAGTCAAGTCCAGTATTTCATACGTGTTTGTACATTTTATCTTGTTTTATCATTTTATCCCTTGGTCTCACACATTCCTTTGCTGCCAGCAAAGGAACGGTCATTTTCTAGCACTTGGAGGGACAGTATGTTCCTCCTAACTTAACAAAAATCTTCCGCTTCCTGACCTGTCTCCTTGAAGGAATCACTGTCCTGGCTCTGCTCCCTGTTTTGCACCAGGTCTATTTTCCTTGTCACGATGCACCAGCTCCCATCCAGATCTCTGATCCCAATGCCAGTCCCTTCAGGGAGCAATTCTTTGTCTCATCTCTCTGGACTGGCCATTTCCACTCCGCTTCATCCTCCTTCAAGAGCCAACCCCCTGTTAGCTCTGTGTCCTGGCATCTCACAACTGCAGCTCCAACGGCTCGGCCTGTACTTGCACTCTCCTTCCCAACAACACCCAGCCCCGTTTCTTCTCCCCAGACCGTTCCTCTGAACCCAGTAACTACTGCACTCCCAGCAAAAATGAAACATTCAGCGATTACAGTTAGTAAGCCCTAAGCATATGCAAATTGATCCTTTTGAAAAGGCTTGTATCCTGGCTAAATTCAGATGCTTTGTCATGCAAATAGAAAAAGACACAACCCTGGAATAAAATCCCTCATCCCTTCTCAACTAGATTTCAAGTGTTTCAAAGGAGAGGAGTACTATTGGTCTTCCATGGTAAAAGTTATGAGAACTTTTGAAACATTGGAAAACGCATTTTTTACTTTGCCTAATTTTCAGAGTGAGCCAAAACACTTCAGCTGAACTGTTTAACACAAAGAAATTAAATAAACCAGCACAAGGCTTACATACACCATTACAATTTTTCCACCCAAACACTGAAAGTTTGGCAAAGAAAATCTGGTTTGGCTACTTTAATACTTGTAACTCTATCATATGCCTATAATTTAAGCAAAATGAATTATTAATATATGCTGGTTTCTGTTGACTACTGTCTCCTCCAGCAAGATTTAATTACCTCTTAGGCAAGCCCGAATGATGCTCATTGTCATCAAGAGTGCATCTGCTGTACCCAGTGGGTCTGAGTGGGCTCCAGAAGTCCTTGCTCTTTAGCAGCAGAAGTCTGCTCAGCACTACAGAACCCACAAAAGCTAGCATCAGACACCTCATGAAGCTCACCATCCAGGAAAAAAAAGCACAGGACAAAACACTCAAACCTTTTGTGAGCAGACCAACTGTGTAGAGGAAGCAATGCAGAAACTGAAGCTTCTTTTTTTCCTTGATTCTTGTCAGTCCAATGAAGTCCTTAACTGTATGGAAACAAACACCCCTGCTATAAGCAGTACACTTTTAAGTTTGATATGTATTTCAGGGCACCGCTATACTGAAGTTACATTTCTACGGTCCACCACACCTACCCTTCAGTCTGTCAGTGCCTGTTAAATCTCCACTGCAACAGTAGTTATTCTTAGTGGTCTGAACTGCAGCATATACACTACCTGAAACACCTTCGTATGCTGTCTAAGATAACTGTGCAGTATGAGAGAGTACCTGAAGCACTGTGATCATTAATAAATACTGATAAATACTTACTATCTCCAGAAAGTTCCCTTCTGTGCTCTTCTTTAATAAAAAGTATATTCTTCTAGAATGGTTAAAAAGTGTTATGTCCATAGACTCCCAGAGCAGCACACCTGCAACTTTTACAAGTTACACCTGATGGATGAAATCAGTGTATAAACATTAAACCTAAATTCTGTAAAACACGCTGGATTACACTACCACCAGAGTATCTTTCACCACCTGAAACTTGGAAAGCTAGCTCACCGTTTCCCAGGGATAAGCAGCAAATTGATCACTGAAGCCAATTAATTTTAATCTGCCTTTTATTTTTATGTAGTTTACAAACATTACAGTGAAAAATGTAACTTAACTATGTCAACTCATGCAATGCTGTCTTTCCAAATTTGGAAAAAAAACCCCCAACAACCAAAACGAAACCTCACAAAAAAACCCACCAACTAACAAAAAAAAACCCTCACAAATATGTCTAGAAACCCACAAATCCTCAGAAGTCCTCAGAAATCTGTTTTCCTAAACAGCAGCAGAATCAAATACAGAAAGCACTGGTGAGTTTTTCCTGTTTACAGAGAACCCTATTGGCATCAACAAGAAAATGACGTATAAATTTCACTCCACTTTCAACTTTGGGAAGAAATGTCTATGCACCCACATATAAAGGAGCTGTACATCCAAATGGCCAACCACCCAAAACAGAATTGAGAAGAAACTGCAAAGGAGACCTCTTCTTTCTTCAAAGCAACAGCAAAGTGGAAAAGAAAAATGCCCATCTTCCTCCATGTGACCAACTGGCCAAGATCAAACTTAGGTGGCATTTACAACTAGGGTCATGCAAAAAAAAAAAAAAGGAGTAAGAATACCATGACAGCAGCCATCAAGAATTCTCACTTGCTCTACATCCTCTCCCAGACCAAGCTGAAAAATAATCAATAACTAACTCTAATGCTTGCTTCTATGTTGTTATTTTGATCATGCATCCTTTTATATCACAGTAAATCACAGTCCCTAGTCACCCAGTTAGTTTTTAAGCAAAATCTGCAGGTCTGCTGAGCTCCACCAAGGCAACGGCACCTTGCAAAAAAGACCACTTTAGAAGACCATTGAAGGATTAACACAACTGAACACAAAACAAGTAAATCCCTTCAAAATTTAGTTTTCCTTAGGATGTACATTCTTTTTACTTACTTTTCTACACATATTTTCTAACTGAAAACATTATATATAGAGTTCCACTTGCAAATTACTATAAAAGTCCTGTTTGAGAATCTATGTAAGATTTGTACAGTCTGGTCCTTCTTTCTCCGAGATTAAGTTCACACAGTTTCACCATTCAATGAAATGTCAGCAGGTTCAAGCTCCTAATCTGAATTAATCCAATTTTAAGGCATTGGGGGGGGAGACCTATTTGCTGTGAAGAGATAACAAAAGGGGATGTTTAGAAAATTTTGGTCTTTTTCCTTTTACAATGTAGATGAGCCTTATTTGGCCCCAGAATAGCACAAGTGGTGGGACTGCTGCTGTTTGATACAACTTTCCCATCCTTTATGCGATGGGAATGGCCTACACCCAAAATTAAGTCACAACTGTTATAGAACTGGAGGAAGGGGCACGACACCACTTGAGATTTTTTTTCTCTCTTTGTCCTCTTTGCATCTCACAGGTTATCATATGCCTTCATTCTCAGCGTTTTACCTAGCTGTTCCATACTGTACTTCTCTGGCATAAAAGTACATATTATTTTTCCCAAACCCACCTATCCACACTTCGTATGTGTTGTTAAACTACATAATACAGATAATTTACCCAAGGTCAGGCAGAAGGGACAAAGAGAAAGACAATAAAACGAATGACATCTTTGGAACTGAAAAATCGCCAAGGGCTACTACAAATGACTTGCCAAACTTACTCATTTTAATAGAAATTACATAACCTCAAAGCACATAAATATCAAAGGCAAGCACTAAAGTGAGATACAAACATACCTGGCACTGGACTGATCTGTAAAATATATCACATCCTTAATTACAAACAACATCTGAACAACACGCATTTTCACACCCTAGTCCTGTCACTAGCACACACCCTCATGGGGAAGACACATGTTCCATATAATTAGGCCATCCAAACCTGAGGTAGTGTATTTTTTTTTCTCAGTTTATTTCCTTAATTATTACAAGTGGATTTCAGAGATCAGTTACTGGCTACAAATTTTAGATACTTAAAACCTTGAGGAGACACAACAGAGTTAAATTACATGTTCTGTTCTAAAAACTTTCAAATTAAACCTAATTATAATCCCGCTCTTCTTGATTAAATAAGTACTTAATGTTTCAGTCAAATGTATATATTTTCTCTGTGGTTTTCAAATTAACACAATCGCATGCAGAAGTCAGACCTGTATTTTTTTAGAGATTTAATTTGATGGCAACTTTTTTGAGCTGAACAAAAATTCATGCATCACCTTGGGAGAAGCACTGCATAGTTGTAAAACAGTGTCATAAGAAAGAGAAAAAAAATGTAATCACAGCTTTTTGGATGTCAGAAAGAAAGCATATGAAAATGGCAATGATGTGACCCGATCTACTAAGAGGAAATTTGAAATGATGTATTAAAAAAAAACAAACAAACAAACAAACCTGGAATTTAGACTATATAATGGTATTCCACATCATAAACCGAGACTTCAGGCTGCTTTTTTTTTTTTTTTTTCTCATCGAAGGACAATTGCTGGCAGGGAAAATAAGACGACTGGTGTTTCTAAATTCCCAGTTGTGTTTATCTGTAACTAACCAAGAAGTTACCCATCTGTCAAGTCCATGATTTAAAAGAACAAACCATTTCAGTGTTTTGAGTGAAATAATCTATCTCTACATGAGGAATTCAAATTTCCAGCTGTTAGTTATAATGAGCAGGAGACAAAGTGTATTTAAATGGAACAGCACCATCTAGCAGGCCCCCCATAACTTTACTTAGCAGGGCAGTTGCTACTTGGCAATAGGTCAATTTGGCAGGCTTGCCCTGAAAATTATTAAGCATTTTCATACCGCATGAAATATTATGTGCTTTATCGCACCACAAAGCCAGAAGAAAAATCAGCTACAATGAAAGAAGACTGAAAACAGTTTAAAGTTTCAGCGCTAGGACCACAGCAGTTGTGTGTGTGGCTCATGTTGTGTAGTTTTTGCTAAAGCAGAATTAAAAGAGCCTGATCCTCATCCGATCGAACAAACATCAGCCCTACAGATTTGTTTTATTTAGTCCCACACTGCGATCCCATTGTGCCCTTTAGGAACTCCCCAAGTGTACTGACAAACACCAGCTACTGTATAGCACAAGAAAATCTTTCAACTCCATAATCTTGCTAAATGAAACAAACAGTGCTTCCACTAACCCCTTAAGCAATTATTTTTTAAATTATTCCTATCCTGGGAGTAAGAAGTGCCACAAGTTGATTAGATTTTAGTGCCCAAGTTGTGTCTCCCACTCCATCTTAGCAACTAACATTCCATGTCCATGCTGCCTGTCTTCCTCTACCCTTCCATTGCAAAGTTATGTGTGAAACTCCCAAACATAACACTTCAGATTTCCCCTAGCATCTCCCTCTTCTGTAGCAACAGAGATGCCTGGCCTGCTGCTGTTCCAGGAAGCATGCGTGCCAGTCTCTGGAATTAGGAAGTCTCTAAATTGCTGTAGAAAAAAAAAAATGAACCCAAGACCCAAAAACCCAAACCCAACAAAAAAAGAAACTTTTAGGTGAAGATTCAAGACAAACCGCCTGAAGGTAAACTCATCAGCCCTGCGCGGAGTATTGAGGCTGATGTTGGATGCGATTCTGGAGCAATGTGATTTTTTGCAGCAGATGGGTGCAAACCTGGTTTCTGCCCGGAGGTCTCCATCTCCGGACTCCTTCAGCAGCCTTACCCCGACCCTCCCCAGCCCGAAGCCACCCCCGATACACTCCCTCCTCTCCTCCCCCTCACTCGGGCTTGTCCTCCCCCTCCACCGCCGCCGCCGCCGCCTCCTCCCCGTGCTAAACCGGCCTCGGTAACGTCAAAAAGCTGCCACTACCGCACAACTTAAAGAGACGCCGTCCATTCCAAAAACTCGTTTTCCTCCCGCTTCTTTCCCGCCCGCCCGCCCGAAGGGCAGCGCAGGGCCCCGGGAGGGAGGCACCCGGCGCCCCCCGGCCCGCCCGCCGCCCCTCCGCACCCCGCCGCGCAGCAGCGGGGTCCGCTCCGCGCCGCGGGTCCCCGCCCGCGCCCCGCCGCCGCGCGGTGACACGGGGAGGGCGGCGGGAGATGAAAGGGACCCCGCGCCGCGCAGCTGGGCATTTTATCCGCGAGCAAATAATGAAGCAACCAATAATAATAATAATTAAAAAGTAGTTTTCGCAGGCTGTTTCGGCACCAGCCGGCTCCAGGCCGTGGGGTGCGAGGGAGCCCCGTCGCACACCGGTACACCCTAAAAAAAACAAAAACACACCCGAAAAAAAAAAAAAGCGGGGGGGAGCGCCCATCCCGGCACCACCTTTGTTCGGCGGGGCGGGAGCCGGAGCGCGGCGCCCCCCCTCCGCCGTGCGCCCCGGAGAACAATGCGCCGCGGGGTCGGGGCCGCCGGGCTGCGCGGTCCCGGGGAAAAGTTGCGAGGCGACGAGTTGGGACGCGGCGGGAGGCAGCCCCCGTGCCCCCCGTCCCCGGGCCGCGGCTCTTTGTTACCCAAGTTGTCCCGGCACCCTGCGTCGCCGAGCCCCGCGGAGGGCCCCGGGGACCGGGGCGAACTGGGGGCGGGGGGAGCGGGCATCCCGGCGCCGCTCGGCCGCCCGCCCCCGCCGAGGACCGGGCGCGGAAGGCAGGCGGGGGGCGCCCGCCGCGGCCCCCTCGCCCAGCCGCCGCTGTCCCGCCGCGGGGACCCCCCTCCGCGGCCCCCTCCTGCCCGAGCTGCGCGGCCGCGGCCGCCTGCCCCCCTCACGCCGGCCCGGGCGGCGCCGGGCCCCCTCGGTCCCGCCGGCCGGCCGGCCTCCCGCTGCGCCCGCGCCCGCACCGCACCGCCCGCCCGCAGGAAAGTTACTTTGCGCGCAGGGTCGGTGCCCGCGCAAGGCGCGGGCCGCCGGCGCGGGCCGGCGGGCTGTACTCACTTCTCCCTGGCCTGGCTGTCGGACGGGACGCTGCTGTTGCTCTTGCCTTTGCCGTACATGCCTGCAGAGAGCTCCGACTGTCACGCACCTGTCAACCCATCACAGCCTCCCCGGGAACAGCCCCGTCACCATGGAGACGCTGCCACACACACATCCCATTGGCCGGCCGGGCGGGAGGACACGCCCCCCGCGCGGTGATCGACAGCCGGAGACCCCGACGGGCTGCTCCCTCCTCGCCCCCCCGCCCCCTCGGCTCCTCCTCCCCCCCCGCCCCCCCCGCGCTCTCCCTTCCCCGGCGCAAGGGGGAATTAGAAACGGTTCTAGAAGGATTTTAAACAACCGGCTGTTCCGAGCGCCCGCCACCCGCCCGCCGCCGCTGCCGGCGAGGGAGAGCGCGGCGGCGAGCGGCAAACTGCGGACCGGACTCTTTCGGCAGCCGGCGCCGCCAGCCGGCCCGCGGCCTGCCCGCTGCCCGCCCCGCTCCCCTCAGCCGGCCGCGCAGCGCAGAGCCGCGCTACCGTCCCCCGCGGGCCGGGAGCGCAGCCGGTGCGCGGTAGCCTCTGCTAGCCCCACGCCGTCCCGCTGCCTTCGCGGGGGGGGGGGGTCGGGCGGCAGCCGCCCCCTCGCCCTGCCCCGCGGTTTGAGGGCCGCCGACACACACACACACACCCCGCCGCCGCCCGCCCCGGACCCTCCCGGCTCCCCAGCGCGGCCCCGCTCCCTCCCGCCCGTGCTGGCGCCCTCTCCTCAGCTGCTGCCAACACGAGTCACCTCGGACCCCAAGCCTCGCTCCCCGCCTCGTGCCCCCTCAGGGCCACCCGCCAGGCCCGCGGGGACCCCCGAGCGCCCCGCACCCCTAGCCGGGCACCTCCCGCGGGGACCCGCCCGGCGGCCCCGTTTCCTCAGCGCCGAAGGTCAAACCGTTCCCCCCGGGCAGGGCCAGCGAGGGCAGGGCCGGGCAGGGCCGGCAGAGCCTCCCCGGTCACGGGAGGGCCAGCCCCGGGCGGAGGGGCGCCTCGGCGGGGACACGGCCGCGCTGGGGGAGCCGGAGGGCGACCTGGGCCTCGCGGGCCTCGCTGAGGCCAGCCTTTGGCCATTGGGGGCTGGCAGGAAACATCTCCTGAGCCAAAACAGTGTGCCTTAGAAAAGCTTAAGGGGGGGGGGGGGGATCGTCTAAAGAAAATTCAAGGAAATGCTTTGATTTTTTTAAAGGTACATTGCAAATAATTCTGTGCTCTAGAGAGATGATAGGAAGAGAGCAACCACCGGGAACATTTATTACTTGCTTTTTGTAAAGTACCCATACCCAGGTCTCTGATTTTGGTTTTTTTTCTTTTTGCTGCTGAAGTCTAATCCTGAATTTTGCAGATGTTGATACCTGCTTATCTCTACAAACCTATGACTAATCTTGTAAACCTACTCACGTGTGTAAGCCGAGGGAGCTTTTAGTGTTTAATGTCAAGCCCTCGGAGCGCTTTTTTTGGTCCAGCCAGGTTGTAAATATACCCATCTCCCCATTGTGTTGGCAGGCAAAGGCCAGGAACAATAAGCACCACGCAAAATTTGAGGAGGAAAGTTGTATGAGGCATAGACCACCAGCATCTGTTTATCATTGCTGGAGCTGCAGGGGAAAAAACATCCTCTGGATTTCGAGCTGCTAGAGTGAAGGGAACGGTTGGTGAGGTGAAATTGTTGGGGGAGGATTAAGAGAGTATTAATGAACAACTGGAACAAATTAGCAACAGAGTAGCAGAGACAACAGGAAGGAACAAGAGGCTGAAGAGTCCGAGGTGCTGGTAGCTGCACATAGGCGATTCCCTATCACGGCGCGGGTCGTGTGGGATGTGCACTTTTGCAATTTGCTGCAATAATTCATCAGATTAAAGCATACCACAACAAAAAAGCCATTTCGTGCCAAAGTTGCTTCTCTGTCTTGGGCTTTCACCCCGCTATATTTTTTGTATTAACGGGTCAGTGGGAAAGAGTGGTTGGCGTGGGTAATGAAAGAAGTAAATTAGGCTTTCCATGCAGCCTGCTGGCAGCAGTCACCCCGGCCTGCACATTGTAGGCAGGACCGGGGCTCCAGCTTGCAAGTTACGCCAGTGAAACCAGGGGAAGGACGTCAAGCGAGGTGGCAACAGCGGGTTATGGTGGGAGAAGAAACAAAGTGGGAAATGGCAGGAGAAAACGAGGGAGGAGAATGGAAGGGTAGGAGAAGCTAACAGAGGAAACGAAGGAGGTGAAAATGACCATGGGTGAGAATAAAAGAAGGAAACAAAGTACAAGAACAACATGGGGTGAATTTGGGTGGTAAAACGGGGTAAAGACTAGGGAGAAATCTGAGAAGGGCATGTTAATGAAGCGTGAACCAGAGGGAGGTATTTTGCCCTCATTCCTACTGAATAATGCTTATGTGTCTTGTACCATGGAATTCAGGTGGAGGCTAGGCATGTGACTGACTGCATTCAGTGTGAACACGGGTAACAGAAAATCGTACAAAGAAAGAACAGCAGAGAAGGTATCAAGAAAGAGAACAAAGAAGAACTTGGGTTGTGGGTAAAATGTGTTAAAAAAAAGAGTTGCTGACAGAAGGAAGAGAGTAGTTAACACTTTGGTACGGTATCAGGGATCATCGTAATCCAGAGTACAGTTTTAACCTAGATATTTACTTGCCCTTGTTGAAGAGCCATTATCATCAGATACGTTGACTGTCTCCTGTTTAAGGCTTTGTGCTGCCACCCGTCAGCCCTAGCGTCAGCATGACTTTCATTTGAAACTGGTAACGATGGAATCGTTCCTGGGCAAGGCAGTCTTCTTTGCATTTTCTTCTTTTTCTCCCCTGAGAAAAATTGCCTCAATAGTTTTCGTTTGTTTCTTTGTGGTTTAAAGGGTGGGGGGTTATTTTGAGAAGATGGCTATGTCAGTGTTGTGTCAGTCTTGTACGGGGAAAGTTGTGTTCTGGAAAAGGACAATGCTGAAGTGTTTCCCAAAAATGCAACGATAAGACTGCTGTAGTGTCCTTTGGATATGCATTCCATGACAAGATTTTAACAGCCAAAAATGCTTTGTTCCTCTTTTTCATGTGATTTATTTGCAGTCTTGTGATTTATTTTCGTCTGAAGGACTGCAAATGCTTTGCATGTTCATAGATCAAATTGTGATTTGGGGCAGAGTGGAATGAACTTCGAGAGGGTAGGGATGGACACTTGGACATGAGCAGGATGGCTCTGTTCCCAGTAACAGTGTTAAAACTCATTCTCTTTACAGGTCTGGTTCCCAAGCTACCATTAACATTCAGGTGATGACTTTGTAATTTTGCTTAGAGATCCTTCAGTGGAAAATACAGAAATAGTGCTAGTACTTATTTATTATGCATATGAAAAATAGAGCACAAAAAGGAATAGGGTACTTGTAGGACTCTGCTGTAGATTTGCCAGGCTAATGTTACAACTGCCTTTGCAGGAATGCTATCATGGTGTATTATCTATCAGCACCACAGAAACAAAAGGTTATCACATTGATACAAAAAGTTCCCTTAGTAAGTGGATAAATTAACAGGAAAACATCCAAATAGTCATGATTTTTTATGTGTTATTAATTCTTTCTTAAAGTGTTTATACACGTATAATATCTGTGTATCTGTGCCCTTGCTCCAATCATTTTGACCACAACCACTGCTCTTAGCAGCAGCAGTTATATCTCATGAGGCCAATAGTGTAATTAATGAGATTTGAGGTACAAATACTGAGACAAATTTAAGTTTCTAATATCAGAAATGAAGATTCAGTCTTTGTTAAGAAAGGGGATGAGGGGTAGCTGTACTTTAAAGCTTCTCAGTCCGACACTGGAAAGGAATTCACAATGTATTTTTAGAGTGTTATAAAAATCTCTTACATAATGCTGATTAATTCTTAGGTTTTAGGGAAGAGCACTGGGCTTTGTGTATGAGTGTTGACCAGCTAAGCCATTGAAAAGGGCTGGTTTGGGCTGGATTTTTTTTTTTTTTAACTTCTTGGATACAGAAAGCTGCAATTATTCAGTTATTACAGGATTTTGCTTTTGTTTGGGCGTGTATGAATATTTTTCTGGAAACTGCATCTTATTCTTGGAAGTCTTTATCATTTTAAAACATATGTTATGTTATATCACCCTGTCTGAGATATAGGATAGCTACAAACTGGGTGGTTTTGGGGTTTTTTTTTTTCCCCTCTCTCTTACTGCAGCTAGTTACGTTATGGATTAACATTAAGAATGTCTGCAGTGAAACATTACTTGTGTGGCTGTGTAAGACTTACTTAAACAATGTAACATATTACAGAATCATGATTTTCCTCTTACACTTGCAGTAACACATACAACTACTGTATAGTTCTGCCCATTCTCTTGGTTTTCAAAATCATCAATTAATCTAACTGGCAGGTTTCACACAGCTCTTAACAAAAGAGCTATTCAGGAAATTGAGTCAGTAAATGGTACTACCTTATTTTAATTCTACTTATACGTAGTTATTGTTGTGTAGGTGGAAAGATTTTTTGGACAAGATATCATGGGAAAGAGACGCTTTTGTCTGGTCTTTTTCAACAGATACGTGACAAAGGCAGCTTTGAAGCCTTTCTGAAGAATCCTTCTTTCTTTTGTAGGATGTTTAATCTTTCTGTGGAGTTTCTAACTATGAACCTCATTCTGCAGATTTTCATTCTGGTCACAGGGCCATGATCTCATTGCAGTTACAGAGACATGGTGGGATAGCTGGCATGACTGGAACACTGTCATGGATGGCTATTCACTTTTTAGGGAACGCAGGCCAGCAAGGAGAGGCAGTGGAGTTACTCTTCATGTGAGGGAGCAACTGGGGTCTATCAAGCTCTGCCTGGGGGTGGATGCAGAACAAGTTGCGAGCTTATGGGTAAGGATTAAGGGGCAGGCCAGCATGGGTGACACTGTCGTGGTGTTTGCTACAGGCCACCTGATCAGGAAGTCGATGAAGCCTTCCACAGATAAGTGGATGTAGCCTCCTGATCACATGGTTCTCATGCAGGACTTCAACCACCCTGACACCTGCTGGAAAGCCAATACAGCTAGGCATGCACAGCCAACGAGGCTCCTGCAGAGCACTGATGATAACTTCTTGATACAGGTTGTGGAGGAGCCAACGAGGCAAGGTGTGCTCCTGGACCTTGCACTCAAAACCAGGGAAGGATGGATTGGGGGTGTGAAGGGTGGGGGCACCTTTGCTGCAGTGACCGTGAGATGGTGGAGTTCAGGATCCTGTGTGGAGGAAGCAGGGCAATAAATACGATTGCAACCCCGGACTTCAGGAGAGCTAACTTTGGCCTCTTCAGGGACTTACTTGGAGGAATCCCATAGGTCAGGGCTCTAGAAGGTAGGGAGCTCTGAGACTGGCTGATATGTAAGCATCACTTCCTCCAAGCTCAAGACAGATCCAACCTTATGAGTAAGAAATCAAGCAAAGGGGGAAGGAGGCCTGCATGAATGAGGAAGGAGCTCCTGGCAAACATCAAACACAAGAAGGAAGCTTACAGAATATGGAAAAAGGGACAGGCCACTTGGTAGGAATATAGGAAAGCTGTCAGAACAGAAAACAGAAAGGTCATGGATCAGTGCATCCTGGGGGTCGTCTCTTAAGCATGTGGAGGAAAAGAAGGTCATCAGGAGTTATCAACATGGATTCACCAAGGGGAAATGCCTGACCAACCTGATAGCCTTCTATGATGGAAAGACTGGCTGGGTAGATGAGATGGATGTTGTCTATCTTGACCTCAGCAAGGCTTTTGATACTGTCTCCCACAACAGCCTCGTAGGTAAGCTCACGACATGTCAGTTACACAAGTGGACACTGAGGTGGGTTGAGCTGGCTGAATGGCAGAGCTCCGAGGGCTGTGACCAGCAGCACAGAGCCTGGCTGGAGGGGTCAGTGCTGGGTCCAGCCCTGTTCAACTTGCCCATCGGTGACCTGGGTGAAGGGACAGAGGCACCCTCGGCAGGTTCCTGATGACACAGATCTGGAGGAGCAGCTGACACACCAGGGGCCTGCGCTGCCATTCAGCGAGACCTGGGCGGGCTGGAGAGTTGGGTGGGGAGGAACCTCATGATGTTCAACAGGGGCAAGTGAGGGATCCTGCTCCTGGGGAGGGACAGCCCCGTGCACCAGCACCGGCTGGGGGTGACCTGCTGGGGGGCAGCTCTGCAGAGCAGGACCCGGGAGTGCTGGCGGGCAGCAAGTTGCCCATGAGCCAGCAGTGTGCCCGTGTGGCCAAGGTGGCCAGTGGGATCCTGGGGGGCACGAGGAGGAGCGGGGCCAGCAGGTGGAGGGAGGTGACCCTCCCCCTCTGCTCCGCCCTGGTGAGGCCGCATCTGGAGCGTGTGCCCAGTGCTGGGCTGCCCAGTTCACCAGAGACATGGAACTGCTGGAGAGGGTCCAGCAGAAGCTACGAAGCTGATGAGGGGCCAGAGCATCTCCCTTACGAGGACAGGCTGAGAGAGCTGGGCCTGTGTAGCCTGGAGGAGACCGAGAGGGGATCTCATCGATGTCTACAGATGTCTTAAGGGCGAGTGTCAGTAGGACAGGGCCAGGCTCTTTTCAGCGGTGCCCAGTGACAGGACAAGGGGCAACGGGCACAAACTGCAGCCCAGGCAGTTCCACCTGAATACGAGGAAGAACTTCTTTGCCTTGGCGGTGGCAGAGCGCTGGCACAGGCTGCCCAGAGAGGCCGTGCAGGCTCCTTCTCTGGGGACATTCCAACCTGCGGATGCGATCCTGTGCAACCTGCTCTAGGTGACCTGCTTCAGCAGGGGTTGGACTGGGTGATCCCCGGAGGTCCCTCCCAACCCCAGCCCCTCTGTGATTCTGTGATTCCTGTGACATACAGATGAGTGAGAATTGCTCAGGTGAGTGAGATGAGCCCTAAGTCATTACTTGAAAATGAAGACAGGAGGAATGTATGGGTCACAAATGTGAAACAAAAGCTTTAATTGTCCCTCTTTTCCAGTTGGGAGGAAATAAAAGTAATTATACCTCAGTGGGAGAGAGGGATGATCCTTATGGGTCCCTTCCGACTTGAGGTATTTGATGACTTCTATGATTCTAAGTTTCAAAGAAAGACTTACTAATAACCTGTTTGTCACCCAGGTCTCCTGCTGGCAAGGGCACTCTCTTTCCCTCTGTGATACCTTTCACCAGTGTTTCTGCAGTGCTCCTGGATGGCGTTTGCACCACCACACAGAGCCCACGCTGCTCTGCAGTGTTTGGTTGCCTGAATGTTTCCTGCTAAAGGACACTTGTCCTGTGAGATGCGGAGAAGCTCACTGAAGAGTGCTGGGGACATGTTCCAGCACAGAGCTACAGGATAGGGAGAGGCACTGCTGTACGCTGAAACCAGCTGGAGGAATTCGCAATCTGCCAAAGTTACTCCTGCAGCACAGTCTGTCCTTGCTTTCTCACTCTCATTCTCCCATGAAACCTAAGTTGTGGCCCTGCTACCCCCTTGCACTTTCTTTTTCCAGTGAGAGCCACAATCTCCTCCTCTCTTTAGAGAGGAAGCGAGGATGCTTTGCAGCCTCATGTTCCACAGTTCATCCATGAAGGGGCCAGGAAGAACCTGAATATGTTCAGCTTAGAAATAAAACTTGGTAAGAATAAAACTTGCATTAGTTTATTGCTCTCACTGACAATGATACAGTCGCTTGCACATTTAAGTAGTCTGGCTGGCAGTTTGTGTACACTTGCAATTCAGAGTATTGGAAATTATCTGTAAAGGGCACACAGCCACACAGAGCCTGAATCTTAGTTCATACTATGGAAAAAAATGTGTTTGTGAGTACTGGTTTCCTCCATATTAGCTCTTACAACATCATTCTCTGGTGTCTTATGTGGTTTCAGATCTCCCTGATGCTATTACCACCAGCGGGGCTTTCACAACATCTCTTGCTAGCTCTCACCCACAGATGCTTATGTACATGCCTTCTCTGGTACTGGCTAAGGGCTGAACTCATGTTGCCTCTCATATAGAATAGCTCAGACACAGTATCCCTTCTTCCCACAGCCACTTATTTTCACTTCTAGAACTGGAATCGCTACTTTTAACTGGGTTAAAATGATGAGTGACATACACGTAAACACCCACAGCATGTGGTTCTTTGGTTAGCATGGCTAGAACTGGCTGCTTTAAGCCATCTGACTGAAACACTATGTTACCGGACAACCCAGTTGGGGGTGGGGGGGGTGGGGAAGAAAAGAAAATGGTACATAGCTCAGTTATTAATCATTTGAAGGACAGCTGAAAGTCACCATTGCTGGTTCAGAGACGTGTCACATCAGGAATGTGATTCTTTGTGCTGTATGTGCCAATAACTAGAAGAAAACCAGCTTGACAACCGGGCATATAGGTGGCTGTGAGGCTAAATTGGACCCCGATCCTCCACAAAGCTCTGCATGGGCAGATCTATCCTCGCGTGATGTGGGTGCAGGGATTTGTGAGTAAATTCTTTACTGCTGTAGTGCCTGAGCTGCCAGTTTTAGCATTTAGTGCTATGCTAAAAAAAAAACCCACCCCAGAAATCACATTAGCAGAATCAAAACTGCTGTTAGCAGAATCAAAATTGCTTTTATTTTCAGGGTCACTACACTCAGCAATATGTTACAGAAAAAGGCTGAACCCAGTATGAAGTTGCTGATAATTCCTGAGTTGGTTTGACATATGCAGTCTGCTGTCGACTTCAACAGGATTATTTAGAGCATTTGTTTCTTGTGGTTTTAGGATTAGTCAAAACGCAATTTTGTGAAGTTATACTGATGAGGTTGCATACTGTGGGCTGTAGGCCTGGAGCTACAGGCCTTGGGTTGCACAGGTGTAGCGGTAGAAAGACTTTGGCTTTAGCCAGCTGTTAACCATGATTACTGCAAATAACCTCTTCAGAACTCTCAAGATTTTTTACATTTATTAAATTCTGTTCACAAAAAAACAAAGATTCCCAAGCAAGCAGGAGCACTCGAAGTGAAGATCTGGGAAAATAAATGGCCAAAGCTATCATACTGTGACAGCTTTGGCAAACCTTTACACAGTCTTCTAAAACAAACACATGTGATGTTCTATTCTCTGGGTAGGTCTTTACATTAGAAGCTCATACTTAACACAAAGATGAATAAAATGGTTCTCTCTCTCCACATATTTACTGAGCATATATTGGTGAATTGTCATCCCAGTGGTGTACCGTATCACCCATGCTCTATCAACACATTCAAACATACAGCAGTTCTGTGGGACTTTTCTGCCTTCTTTGATGTGTATAACTGCGGGAAGATGGAGATCATTTTGGCCTGTATTGCAGGCTTAATATTCAAAGGAGCTAATTTCTCTGGATCTCAAGAATCATAGAAATCAAAGTATATATATGGAGGCTTGCTCTTCTTTTCAACAAGTACTAACTGTGCCAGCGGACTCTGATAACCGTCTTACTTCACTTGGTTTCAACACCAGCGTTTGAGCTTCTTCTGCTTTTTATGAGCTATCTGAGGTTTTCATGTTCAGGTAAGAATAGTTATATTGAAAACTGGTAATATTTCACCCTGTTTTGGACCTGGGGCCCAAGGAGTGGGTGGTGATGATTAAAAACACTGGCACATACCAAATCAAAGTTGTATCAGATATGACTGATTGTTTAACAGTGGGCCAATAGCAGTGTTAAAAGTAAGGAAGCAAACCACAGCATTACTCATTAACTTGTACTTATATATGTTTCATTTCTCTTAAACTTCCAAGAGCTCACAGATTCATAAATGAACAAAACCATTACAGGAATACAATCCACAGAACCTTTCAAAAAATCCAGCAAAATAACAAGGAAAATTGATCAAAAATTATTGATAGTGTAAGAAAGAAAGAAAGAAAAAAAAAGATAACATTGCGTATTTCTCATGCAGGCTTTCCCTGAACCAAAAGTAGACAGAACTTTTTTATTTCTTGTTTTCAGGTAATATGCACAGCAGAACTTACCTTGTCAATATCCTTTGGCTTTGGTTTCATGGGTAACTGGGAGATATGAGGAACTACAGCAAATTCAGTCCCTGTTACATGTGTGTGTTACAGGCACAACTACACCAGAGGGAGGGACCAAATAGCAACCTTTTTGTTCTAGGTTCTCTACAGGTAAAGAAGGGTAAAACAGGGTTATAATGGGGTATAGGCAGTGTCACAGCACCAAGGATGCACAAGCCTGGGAGGAGAACCCTTTGACTCTAAATATCTTCTGTGATAACAGTACTGGGGGATTGTGAAGATAATTTGCTACTTAGGTCCATCTTTGGCTCAATATTTCTTGGTTTCTATTTTGAATAGGCAAACAGGTAAAAGGCAAGCATCCCCTGTAATGTTAACACATGAATATTATTTGAGAGATTTGTTCTGGGTTTGTGCAGCAGATTGTTTTGAGACAGAGACTTTTATAGAAACCAGACTATTACTTTTATTCTTTGGCATTTCCATTTATAAAAGCTACTCATGTTTACACACGCACACACACACACACACACGATATTGTTCATATATATTGTTCATCTGGTAAGGAAGAAATAAAAAAAGAAATTGATACCACTCTGCATATGTGTTCAAAAGCTTAGTGAATTCTTCAAGCTCTGCTGTGGATCAGATTTCATGAAACTGAAATAAAAAAATCCTTTCTTACCTCGTCTTTGTGTGTTCTGAGGTGGGTTTGTAAGGTTTGAATTACTAGGTAATCAACAAGAAGTCTCCTTTTTATGAGCCTGCAGCTGGGAAATGGACAGTTTAATATTAATGGAAAGAACAAACTCTCCTTCTCCTTTCTAGCCCCTTTCTTCTCTGTACTTCTGCTTCATCATTTTCTTCCATAAGGTCCCTACCCTAAAATTGCCTTTGTGGAAGTCCAGGATGTGCTACAAAGCAAGAATAGAGCCCAATTTTTCAAAATCCTGTTTACTGACGTCAGTGAGTGTCATATGACAGTAACTTATGAATATTAAGGATAGAAAAATCTAATTCATTGATGTATCTGCAATTATTTATTCAACTAAGAAACTAATATTACGTGAATCTTCAGGCTTTCATTCTGAAATACTTTTGAAATACTCTGCCATCACCATGCCAAAGGGAGGTATGGAAATAATAACTTCTGGCTTCTAAAGGTAGAAAAATATTAAATGTTTATTGAAAATGAATAGGCATAAATGAATGAACTTTAATAGAAGTAAACAGTGGCACAGTGTCTGTAATATGGTATGTATACACACCTCTGCTGTCTGTCCAGCATATTCATGCTTTAAAGCATCTTTAAAGATGCCACTGAATTCCTTAGTTTAATGATGTATCTAAGAAGGTTTCTGGATAACACATCTTCCACTGCTGTTCGCTTCTAGATCTATTTTGGCTTCACTTTCAAACAAGTTGAGCAAGAAATTGAAATTAATTGCTGAAGTTTAACACATCACAATTTTTTTAGATTAAAGGACACTTATTTGTATTCCTTCTTATTTAAGCCAACTGCTGGAAATCCAGTGTGATGAATGAGAGAGGACAACCCCAATGCAGGGTCTCCAGAGACTGCTAGGTCTAAGGCAAACACAAAGTTAACCTTCTTTGGGCTTTCTGGCACAAAGGAGCTCTTTGCACACAAAGAGATGTGAGAGCCTGTTGGGAGACTACAGGAGTCATGGGACTGGACTGAACGGAGAGCTCAAAAAGGCTTCCTGCTTCTCCATTTCTGGACATAAAGGGTATCTTCGAATAAGTACCCTTGCTGATGATTCCTCTGCTGGTTTCTTGAGTTACGCTTCCCATGTCTAAGTCTGGTGGCTGAACTGAATGAGTTCTTCTCACCTCTTGTTTTGGCCTGTGAGAGGTTTGTTTATGCAGGCAGAGTGGTTCTTATGGTTGAAACCACTTCCTTTCCCCCCAGGTAGTCTTTCTGTCCAGTGAAGGGCGATACTGTGGGTCCATGAGGAGAATCAAGTTCTGGTCTGAGCAGCTGGAACAGGGAAGGTTACAAAGTGAAGTCCTGGACAAGGAAACAGAGATGCCTTAGGGCTGTATTAGAAAGAGTGTCTTCTCCCATCTGTTCTCTCCTGTTGAGTTCTCCACACACTTACTGCTGGTAGTCTGGCTGGCATGGTAGTTTCCTAGGATATCTGAGTAAGAAGCCTGAAATTTAAGATTACTTGTGTTATTTAAAATATCTTTCTTTTATTGTTTTTCATACCCAAGGTCAAAATTTATAGCCCAGCTTCATGACGCTTACCTGACCTGTGGTAGCCTTTTTCCCCTGGTGATTTAAAACTGGGCTTGAGAAGCAGAGATGTTTTAATTTCTTACATCTCCTTTTATTTTTCTTTCGTTTTTCTTTTTTCTTTCTTTTTTTCTTTTCTTTTCTTTTTTTTTTTTTTTTTTTTAATTATCTTCCACACTTAAACCCTGCCCCAGAACTTTCTTCCAGCAGCACAAGGTATGTCTGACTCGTGCATCCCAAGGCATAGATTTCAGGGAATGAAGGAAGATGTGCATTTTTCATGTGACTGTTGCTAATATACAAAAGTGCAAGGTAGGAAGGCAGCCTTTGAGAAGCTCCTCCCTGGCCTGGAAGAGCATCGTCTGTGATTATGACAACTTACTTAATTCCAGAAATGGGTAAATATACAGGGATGTGGAAGGGCATGTATGTGAAAGAGGAGGACTTTTTAATCTTGCAAGCTGGCCTCAGGGGTTTTGGTTGAGAAATAGACAGGAGTTATATAGAATTCCCAGAATACAGCTGGTGCACCCATAACTGCGTTGGCTGTAATAGGATTTTTTACTGTGCTAGGAATGAAATATCGGGCTCTCATTGTTACCTTTCCTTGTGCAGCTGTAAAGAATTTATTTGTGAGTTTTACAATATCCAGAGGTGGTTCCTTTGTACCCTTTTTCAATAAAGTTGAAATGCCAAAAGTTTTTTAGTTTCTTATTACTCTCTTTGCCCAGTACAAAACCCTTGTAGCAATCCTGAGACTGGCACATCTGTCCTATCACAAACCTTTTCTGAAACAGACCATTTAAATTTTCCTGTATATCTGGTCCTTCTAATGCCATTTTTAGTTAGCTTCAATCTCTTTCAGCATGTTGAGTTCAACAAGCTTATGCCAGACCAGCAAGGCATTTATTAACGTTTCTGAAAAGCTAAGTTATTTTATCTATTCTTGACAAAACTCTGGGTCATACATCAGTTTTTAGACATCCTCTGTTCAGTGTATTGAAATTTCTTGTAAGCCTGAAGTGTTCCATCTCAGAATAGAAAAAATGTCATATATGATTGTGGGGATAAAAATGTTTCACTAGAAGAGGGTATCTCAATTGCCCAAATACTCAGGAATCAGGGAGCCATTTCATTTCCGTATGCTAGCTTGCTCCCTGATCTTTCTTTTGTAAGACTACCACTCTTTGAAGATTGGCCTTCCATTGCCTTAAGTGGAAGCAGAAGTAGGCACTTGATGTGACTTCCCAAATACTCCACTTTCCATCATCAGTCGGTGGATGCTCATGAGAATTTTTCTGGATTCGACACTGATGTTTGGGTCTATTCAATTCTGACAAACATAGTCCCTTTTTTGAAAAGTTGTCAGTATTAAAGTTAACTTTTATCTTAATGGGAATGACAAATTATTCCAGCAAAGAAACACACAGTAATAAAGAGAGTCCATTTTAGATTACATTTCTTTTTCTCCCCACATACTGATTCCTTAAAAATAAATTTTAAAACATACCTTTATTTCCACTCACTTTATTCCTCTTTCACTGTCTTTTATGAATCCCCTTTCACCTCCATAGGTGCTCGTCATGTCTAGGGAAACAATAAATGTTAAATTCAGATGTAGCCGGTCTGATCATGTTGTCTGTTCATGAGTGAGCCTCCCTTTGGAAGGATCATGGTGTAGGACTGAGCATTGTTGCTAGGGAGTTATGAAATAACAAACTTCAAAATTTTGGAGCGACATGAGGTGGAGGAAGGTGGAGGTGAAGAAGGAAAGTGTGGAGAAAATCTTTCTCTTAACCCCTTGCAGTGAATCTACCACATGTATAAATACCTCTTCAACAACTATCACCCAACAATCTCCTTCTCATTCAAGAAGTACTTGGGCAGATAGAAGTCAAAACAGTAAGGGAATAATAAACTGTTTCAAGATCCCCACATCAGGCCTGCTTAAAAATAAAAAAATGTGTTTATAAATACTAGCATCCAATGGAGTGTTGCCACGGATTTCCATGGTTTTGGCAGTATCTGACTCCTAACACAAATACAAATGTCGTGATTTGTTTTCCATCCCTTCTGATGTCAATGTAAACAGTCTTTTGGATAGATTTGGATATTTCTCTGCATGACTATGAAGCCTAACTCAACAGTATTGTGTTAGTTTATGAGAAGCAGGAGGGGAATCTGACGAGTTTAGTGACATTGTCCAAGCTATCTGAAATATAGAAACCCTCTTATGTAATGAAAAGCATATTAGAGCTTAAAATATGTTCTATATTCATTGTTTAAGTGCACGTTAGAAGTCAACTATGTCAAGACTTGAGCTAAAAATGACCAAGCCAAAGTGAAAGGCATAGAAATACTCAGCATGTTTCGTGTAATTCACTAGCTAAATCTTCTGAAGCTATTGAACTGTTTCTTCATGTTATCATGTTTTCTCTCAAGACTTGTGAGAAAAGTCAGTTCGTATAGGACCATGTACAATACTCGGAGAAGGCAAGACTCACTCCGTTCTTTCCTGTTCAAGAATAACCTCATGCATCTTTCCCTGAATATAAATATGTATCTTTGCTCTTGTCTTGCGATTGAACTAGAATTCAGCCAACTGCATTTCCCAAGGAAGCCTTACAATCAGACCCAAGGTAGCAAAAGCATTTGTTTACTGCTCACAAACTGTTAAAATCTTTTGAGATAGGTTTTTAAGCCCATGTCTTTAACTGATTTACTGGACGTAGTTTAGGAGTTATTTTTTCAGAAACAGTTTGGGCAAGCAGATGAGCGTAAGTGGGTATCACATATAAAACTTGCCTGTTTTACTCTTCTGGGTGCTACACTTGTGAGAACTCAGGGGCCAGTGTGCCTCATGATGAAGGATGCTCTGGCATACCGTGGGCAGAGCAGTATTTCTACGCTTGCCTATAGGCCTGGCTCTTAATTTTGAAGTCTAGTCACTCTGTGCTCAGCTAACAACATTGTTTACCACAAAAGGTTCAGCAAAAACTACTGCTAAAATTGCTCAGTGGTCAGCTGTCTTTCTCAAAATTAATTTTCAGACTGAGTAGCTGCCTGCTGTGGGGATGTTTATGGCAGGCTCTCTCTCCTGACTGCCAGAAGTTGCCTAGGACCTTTTCATGCACAAGCAACGCATTTTAAAATATTCATTTGCTTAGGCACATTATTATTCTAAATGTCTTGAAGTTATGTTCTCACTCTTTGTCACCATAGAAATCATTATACAATTACTTACCAAAGAAGGACTGCCTGTGTATCTGCGCATGGGTGCAATGGCTCTCCAAGGCACTGAAGAATTACTTGACTGCACAGAAAAGACCATCTCTTCACTACCTAGGATCTAGCAGGAAAGCAGCAGCCGCCAACCCGGCTGACCAAGCACATTTTGCAAGGAGCAGGTAAGGCAGGCTGTGGGCACATCCTCTTCCAGCTGCAGCTTTACCAGCTGGAGAAACCAGCACCGTAGCAAGGTGCCCTGTTGCTGTAACCCCTCCAAGGGTCGGGCAGGCAACCTGGTTCAGCATGTGCTGCTTAAGCCATTTTAGTCAAAGCAAGCTATTCCCCAATTACAGCATAAGCCATATAGGTGCAACATAATGCGAGCAATGCTGCTGTTTCAGCTGCAGCAGAGGACCTGTGGGCAGGCGATCTCGCTGCACTTGCTTGTGCAACAGCAGCTCAGGGCACTTACCCCGTACAAAAGCAGTATGTGGGTCCATCACACTCGTGTTCACCCCTTTTGGCAGCTTGAATGTTAAGTCGGGATGCCGAGCACTTCTGCATCGTTCAGCCAATATTCAAGGAACAGTTATTTTACACTTTAGTCTGCCAGGATGGTATTCTGTTTTCCTTGCTTCCTTCTTTTGTGATCACTTGATTGAGCTGCATGCAGCAACACACCAGACTCATCTTTAAGGTAACTCCTATTTCACTCAATAGCATACAATGTATTCACTCTCTTTAAACCTCTTTCAAGTTCAATTTTGATTTCTGCCCCACTATTATATTCTTCGGTGTTTTGTCTATAGATATGACCTTTTATGAATCTTGGGTTCAGTGCCCAAGTTCCTTACAAGTTTTAAGAATTATTTTCTCTGAGCAGTACCTGCCTTAAAGACACTGAAGAGAGCCTTTTCAAATTCAAACACATAAAAGCAAATGAGAATATAAAAACACAAAATGCAAACACAAAAATTCAAACAGAAATGCTTTCCACAACTCAGTGGAAAGCAAATGAAAGTATGAGGCTTTTGATAGGGGAAAGCAATTGCCTAGGAAAATAAAAATTATAAATCTTTAGAAAGGAAGATTTGAGGTGTTTTTCATGAAATAGGGAGAAGTATACAAACAAGGTCTTGAAGTTCATCAGATGCTGTGCTAATTTAAGAGTCTTGAATGCTAGACATTGTCTGTTATGCAATTGTGCGTCTTCAAAGTGTCTGTTAGGTTGGGGCTCTAAAGGAGCAGAGATGTGCCAGTGGAATCTCAGGAGCTAAAACCTTGGAACTTAGCTTGCTGATGTGATCAGGGGACATGCAACCTGTCCATCACCTGAGACAGGGGCTTGGTGTCATGGTGAGAGTCACGTGCCACCTTCCTGGAAGTCAGTGAGAAGATTGTGGTTGTCCTGCTCAGAGTGCTGCAGGGACAGGGGATAATGAAAGCAAAACCCACCTGCCTTGTTGGGAAAAGGGTGAGAGCCCCTAAAAGGATGTTTGTCTACCAGGTAAAATAAAGGAGACAGAGATCCTGAAAGAACACAAACTATCCAAAGACTGATTTGTTCCTCTGTGTCAAGGAAAAGAGACACTACACCGTTATATAAAATATTCTGCTGTGATTTTACATTTCATCCTGAAGGCATCATCCTAAGAAAAAAATATTGACAAACAGAGGTAATTTTAGAGAAGAAGCAAAGCAAAATGTCCAGATGCTGCTGTGATAGAATTTATGGCTTTATACACACACACACACACACACACATATATATATAGCATAAATAGCTTGGCTAAAAGGCAGCCATGGGGGTTTGGCAAGGTACCAGCATTTAGAGCCCATAACAATACAGATACAAATGGCCTTTACCAGTCAATTCAGGAATACTGCAGCTGACTCCAGTAGGAGCTTCCTGAGTGAAAGATGGATCCTTGGGGTTTATACAGAGTAGCTGATTGTGGAGAACGTGGTATCACTAGGCAAACTGGGTTGAAATCAATAAAATAAATAAGTAGTTGAAATAACAGGAAAACTAACAGTGAATGTCCTATGACATTCTCAGAGGAAACGGTAGGTAGCTCATCCATCAGAACATTTACATCTAATTTGGATAAAACCTCATTTTTTTCACATGGATTCCCCTGGCCCCTGCCAATTCCTTGAAAGCTCACAGGAATCTCAGAGGGGTTTGGTTACACCTCAGCAGAAGACAAGCCCTTATCCACCCAGTAGAAAAATATTTCTTCTGGCTATCTGCCATGTAGGAACCAGATCTTAGCATTCATTTCAGTTCTTTCTCTCAGTTTCTTGCGTGACACCTCTCCTTTCCCATTTGCTTTTCATGCCTTTGCCCTCATTGGTAAGGGCCAGGTCTGCAGCTGCGGAAGAGCTTGGTTCGTGCCGTGCTCCACAGAGCCTCTTCCCAGCAGCATCAATCTCCATCAGCTTCACTTTGCCAGAAGCACTACTGAAAGTGCTTTGGAGCATCCTGCGTGTTTTGACTGTGCAAAGGAGGTTAACTCTATCACCTAGTCAGGGCAGATTTGGTCATGCAAGCTTCCAATTTGTTTATCCCTGTTGAATGGTTAATCTTTTTTTAAATACTGGAAGCTTAAATCAAAAAATCCACTGCTTTCCTAAGACCTTTTAAGTCAACTTTCAAAGGCAGTCTTTTATTGCTGGGCTATAAACCCCTTTACAGAAGGAAAGCTTTAAGTCTGAATATTAAAGTGTTTAAAGTTCCTTTTTGGATTGTGAACCTATTATTAAAGCAGGATGGAAACTAGTTTGCAGTCTGCCTTTTACACAGAGCATCCGTACTGCCAGAGTCCAAAATGAAGTCACTTTTTTGGAGTAGGTGCTGACCACAGAAGACTTAGAAATGCCACTTGTAATTAAAAAACATTGTGCCTGGATCCTTCTGTCTTTATCAAGGTTAAATGGCCACTGAAAGCAACACAAGTTGAGACTGAAGAACGACAGCAAGCTCACGTCCTCTACTTTCTAAGATATTTAACTGTTAATGGATGCTAGGGAAGCTTTGGACATTTTGTACGTTTCAACAGCAAAATGGATGCAGTTTCCTCTGACTGTGATAGTGATTGTAATAACAGTTAGTGCTCTGTGAGGCCAAGCAGAGCCACCTCTCCTAGTCCCCTTCTCTGCGCCACGTGAGATTGACTGTCAACCCTTCAGCACGGACAAATGCGTGAGCTGTTGTTGCAGCTTTCTTTGTTTTTTCAGCTGTAGCTGTTGTATTTCTACTAATGCCTTGTCTACTTTATGGATCAGAGACTTTTATCTAGCCGTCTGGAAGGGCTTAGCACAATGCAGCCCTGATCCTGCCTGAGATATCACAGTATCAATACTAATTGCACAGCATTTTAATTCTTCAACACGTTATGTAAACTAGATGGGCTATGTTTAGTAAAGGATGTATGCAGGCATCCAAAAAAAAGGATACCTTGGGACTGAAGTGCTAAGCAGAACATTGTGGTCTAAGATACCCTCTTCCAGCTGCCATCAGCTATGGGCTCACAGGCCAGTTCCTTTTTGACTCAACATTTTGTCGGGCGCCACATAGCCCTGTTCGACATCTCCCGCCTTAACTTCCACTGTGCTATGGAAACTACGTGTCTTTCCATCCAGGCTCCCTCCACTGCCCCTGGAAAGCATTCTCAGGGACATATTACATAGGATCAGACCCTTCCAATAATACAGCTCTAGCCACATTTTTTCAGCGTATTGCAGGGACAGAAGAGACCTAGCTAGCTGGAAGATAGACCGACCTCCCCACATGCCCAGAAATACATGTCAGCTTCCAGGAGTATTGTGTAGAAAAGGTGAGTATGACCCTGCAGACTAGTGATCAGGACATCTACCTGACTCCCAGGACGCTTTCTGCCGCTTGCTTTCTTAGAACATCACCAGACCAGAAGGAAGAACAGTTTTGTGGGCACAGTTCAAAGCTCCAGATCTCCCCAGATCTGTTGACTGCAATCCCAAGGGATGTCACCAGCCAGGAACTTGGCTACGGTCTGGGGCTCCGTGCTTCGCCCAGCAGCCCCTGGGCTGACACCCGGTCCTGGGCTCCCCTCCTGGGGATGGGGCTTAAAAGCCACACAGATTTTTTTATTTTTTTTTTTTTTTCCTTTGCACAAACAGTCTATCACTGAATTCTTTGCAACCACATCTTTTTAGGGGGATCTCCATTTCATCATAAATCTTCTTTGCCCAAGTTTAGATTCTTTCTAATAAGGACTCCCGAATGTGCTGAATTTGGCATGAAGTTATTTTGTGCACTTAGCAGACCACAAAGCAGAGGAGAAATGCCAACAGCTCATTAACCCTTCTATCCCCTTCCTTTTAAACATATTCATTATATCATTTACCAGTGCAGTAGAAGTACTGCAGCCAACTGTTAGGAAAGACTTGAGAGTCAAGTATAGCATCCAGGCATCCAGTCCCAGAGCTGCTCAAGTGGATAGCAATAGGGAAATCATCCACTCGGATGCAGTTGTTCCTGCACCACACTAATCCATAATTCTTCCCAGCTGAAGAGCAACCTTTAGTTTTTATATTTTTTTCTTAAAGGCATCCGTAAATCTGCGTGTCATACTCATTATCAAGTTCCCCAGGTGACATTTCTGGGTAGTTTACAAAACCCCAACCTGAAAACAAGAGTAAAGCTGTGGGTAAGAAATCACCAGTGATTTCTGATCCAGTGGTGGTCAGGGAGTTTTGCAGATGATCTTCAGCTTCTGTCACCAATGGCAATGTCTTTAGAAATATTACAGCCTGCGACAGGGGTGGAAGGGCTATGAATAGTACTAATACCGTACGATTTAATTCCGGTTTTGTCAATGAATCAGCAGTATTCAGAGAGCTGTAAATCCTTGTGATTTTTGCTCTCAGCCTGCTGACAGTGCAGGATGGCGCGCTGAGCATCCGTGCTGTGCTCTGAGGGGCCTTTCGGCGGACACTGTTGAGCCAGTGCTTTGTTGAAAGGGCTTTGCATTGCCGCCATCAGAGCCAGGGTCAAGAAATATTCCTCAGTGAAGCAAAATCTAATGTAATGTTACGCAGCGCGGTTAAGGACCCTGCATCGTGTGCGTAGGTCTGTTACACTAGCTAAGAGCATAACGAAACCGATGCCTGGTGCCCCTGAAGGTACAGCAAGGCCACTTCTTGGTTTTGTGGCGTTTGCATGAAGGTAGCGTGTATGTCTCAGCCAAAGGTACAGGCTTTTTAGTGTATTTTGACCGAATGTGAAAGTTTCTCTGCTCCCTTTCGAGTGGTGGAACGTAGGGATGGAGACAAGGAAAGGCAAAAAGCACGGGGGTAACTAAGGCCCCGTTTTCTGCAGATAGGTAAGGCGAAAATCACTAAGGAAATCTGTATGTTATTAGCTGGCTCAGTTAATAAAAACTGAATATATCTGACACATTTAACGGTTTAAATATCTCTTAAAACATTTTACTGGCAAAATTTTAAAGCCATAGATATTTCTGCGCTGAGCCATGGAACTGTGAAGGAGTTGCCTCGTGATGTTTTGTGCATGGAAAATGTCCAGAAAGGCAAAAAGGGCAGCTTTAGGTATGGAAAACAATGGAAAAAATCCTGCACGTGCTGATACTTCTTTATAGAGCGCTTACCTTTGCGAACTCACACGTACACACTTTGTGCAAAGCTGTTTCATGCTGGAGGAGTAGAGTAAGACGAAACTAGGAGCAGAACGGACTTTGAATGCAGCAGCCGTAAGAGGACAGTAGGAAGAAAACACTGAAAGTCAAGGATGCTTTCAGGTATGAAGCTGAGATAGGAGATGCTATAATAAATGCACAGAAGTGGAAGAAGGATGGTCATATGCTCGGATGGGGGAGGTGGCACGGCTGCTGAGCTCTGGGGCATCTGTCCAACTTTACTGTTATGTCTGCCACACTGTTCTTCCCCCGAAAGCTACCAAAGGTGACACCACCGACCAGCACACAGTCAAGGGGCAGAACTACCATTTCTCTTCCCACAGCTATCAACGTGCAACCAAATACTTCTTGATGGGACAGAAGTAGCGTGTGTGGTATTGTCACAGGGCTAAAGTCACCCAATTATAGACGTTTACCTTCACCAAACGGGGAATTCAATGAAACCAGCCTCTCTGCACCACGTTACCAGAAAGGAGCTGAAGAACAAGTTGAGATTCACTGATAAATTATGGCCCATATCCTGCTACAAACAGCGCCTTAGCATTTGAAATGCATGATAGAAAACTGTCCTAAATGATCACTGACCTTCAAAGAGAAGGGGGAAGAAAGCCAGACCCAACTTGACAATATCTTCTCTGAAGCAAAAAACCTATATTTAACTGGATTCTCATGAAAGATCACGTGTGCCACAAGAGGATAAATTTGGAGCATTCTCAGTTTCAGAGTGAATATTTTATATAAACACACTAAACAGTATAGGAAAAATGCAGTGCTCTCCACAACAGTTATGCTCAGTGAGCTAAAATAACAGACTGGGCCAGATCTTAGTTCTAATTCCCAATGCAACCTATTCTTCAGTATAAAGTCTCCTGAGAGA